>NC_056535.1:15715386-16029062 GCF_910596095.1 Thunnus maccoyii | reverse complement strand
TTAGATGATATGTACCTTAAAATTAGAGAAATCTGTTAATGGTTTATACTGTGGCAACTATTCCTGTAACATCTCTGGTTGTATTTGGTCATTGTGGACAATATTGCAAATCACTGTGCAAAGAAGCTGAGTATAGGTAACGGACAAAACAGCACGGAAGAGGATGCAACATTTGGGCAAACCAAGGGCTAGGACTGCCTTATGGCAATGTTGGATTTACAGGAGTTCTGCATCAGTTTGAAGAATTATCTATATTTTTCGGATGTTGAAATTCACCAGATAAACCCAAGATAGACATCCCCACAATTTCCAATCTGATTATTTTATCTAAATGTTTTCTCAGTTGAATTTCTAGGAAATTGACAGTATCACATTATTACAACTTACACTTGCATTTACCATAACAGAGGATATTACTCTGCCTTATCAGATAACAAGTCACGCATCACATTAACTAGAGCCAGACCGATATCTCAGCCGGGCTGGTACATCGGCCAATATTAGCTCATTGCAGATATATTGGTATCTGTATATATGTATATATGTCCGCTGATAAATGACATGAAATTAAAATAAAGAAATGGCAAAGATATGTTTTGAAACAGTGCCACCTTTTTTGTAGTTGGTACAACAGAGAGTGGTTTATTTTTCAGCTGCAAAATGTCCTGCTCAGTGTGTTTCTTGGTCGCAATTTAAAAACAAAAACAAACAAATTTAAAGGTGCCTCATCAAAAACACTGATTTATGTTATGGGTTGTGTAAAGAAAATTAATATCTATTTGATAAGCTCTCAAATATCAATATCAGTATCGGCCTCCAAAATCTGATATAAGTCAGGTTGTATAATAAACCTGCTGCTAAACATACTTTTACATAAAAGCAAGAACAAAATACTGCTGAAAACTAGTGAAGACGCTCCAAATCATGATAAACTGTGCAATAATAATAACCAGACTTTTACCAGGTGAGATATATATACAGAAACTTGTCTCAGCAATACAGCATTAAACAGCTGTCTCTATCATCTGTCTCTGTAGCTGCACAGAAAGAAGAGTTTTACATGAGTTTGAGCCTGGATGCTGCACACCTGAGATTATTATTGTCTGACCACCAGTCATATGAAAACATTACTGACACACACAGTAACATCCTCATGCCATCATTAGTTCATTGCACGCCAGAATAATATTACTGTGTTGCAGAGAGGCTTAGAAAAGAAAAGGTTTTAGGGTGAATACACATCCTCAGTCACGTATTTATCATTACTACAAAAATAAGCTGTCTGGCTCCAAATCTGACCAAAGACTGTCTCTGTTTTACAGCAGAGCTCATATATAAATGCTTCAGGCTAGCTTAAGTAGCTCGAAAGCGGAAGAAAGACGATGAGATCAGTGTTAGCTGCATTTACATGAAAGCCATTCATGTAACACCCGTGTAGTAAGTTAAATTAAAGACGACTGAGCTGTTTTCCTTTCTATGGGTCAATACAGTTTGTTGTCTGGCTCGGCGAGCTAGCTTAGCTAACATTAGCTGGCAGCTAATTCCACATTCGTTCGCCGTGATGATGATGATGATGACAGCGGTCCTGAGCTTATGAACGAAACAAAACAAAACAAGTTACTCACCCTCGCTGGTTCCGTACAGGACAGCCTGAACAACCACCACTAACGACACTCGTAAACTAGCCATGATCAATGAATTCCCGGTGCATGATCGCACCGCATCATCGCACATTTAGCTAACTAGTTAGCTGCCGTTAGATGTGGCGAGGCGTGATGATGACAGCTAACCTGTCAGTGCTCAGACTGCAGCTCAGTGACAGTAACATGCTCCACCAGCAGGCAGCAGCACACACACACACATACACACACACACACACACACACACACACACACACACACACACACACACAGGGTGGAGATTTAAGAGGTCAGTATCTATCTATCTATCTATCTATCTATCTATCTATCTATCTATCTATCTATCTATCTGTCTGTCTGTCTGTCTGTCTATCCATCTATCTAGCTATAAATACATTTTAAAATTTAAATTTTTCATTTAATTTTAGCACTGCTTTGTGTATTACATTATTACCATTACCTTATTCTTGTCCTATTTTTATTCTTCTATGTTGCATTTGTGGGAGCAAACACAAAGACACCTTCTTTGTATACTTGCATGCATGGCTAATAAACAGATTCTGATACCTTGAGAGATACAAACACATAACATATCACATAAATATTGGTCTACAAGGTCACTCATAGATGGCGCTTTTGTCAACAGGTCCCTTGTACAGAGCTACATTCCCTTCTCAGAGGCAGAATTAGCATCTAATTGCTGTGAGATTATTACCAAATTTATTAGAGAAATGGAGCAAAGGCTGCCTCTGTAGCTATCGTTGACATTAAGGTCACATTGACTGATCTTTTATCTATTTTTATTTGTAACTTGAGGGCATCAGAACAAGCTGAAAATACATTGACATACAGGTATTGCCACCTTATAAAGTTGCAGCCTATTTTCGAATCCTGCAGAAACGGAGGAACATTATCATTCATTGGAGAAGTCCATTATTCACTCCTTTTATCTCCTTCAACTCCTGAGGGAAATATCCGGCTCTTTAGAAACTAAATGCTCCACAAAATGTTCACCAGCAAGTCATTAAATTTGTCGGTCTGTAGTTGGTTTATCAGAGCTTTTCTGCTGAAAACAGCTTCCTCCTCGAATAAAGACTGATGAGAGTGGAGTTGTGGGCAGGAAAAGCAACACAATGAGCTGAAACACTCTCCTCTTAAACATGTAGAGTCCATGTACTGCCATTTGATGGTAACTCCTTGTGGGTTCATCACTACAAACAAACAAAAATCATCTTTCACATCACACATAGTCATTTGATCCTTGACTAGTGCAGCTTTGAACACCAATGAATGAACTGATACTCCTTTACTGCCTTATATTTATTTGTCATTTCAAGCAAATTAAATCCATGCACTCATAGAGTTAATAAAAGCAGGATATGTCATATGGATATGTTATTGGCAATATCAGAAAATGGCAATCAAATTTACAGTAAAAGTTGAATGAGAGGATTACACAGATCCTCCATTTTGATACATGTTAGCTACATATTGTACAATATTTACATCTGGTTACATTCAATACATAATTTTGATTTTTTTTTTTTTAAGCTAGCTATTTACAAAGAAAAAGCTCATTTTTGTCTTCTTTGGATTCTCTAAATGTCAAATAAGTTCATAGAAAATAAACTTTTTCTCAGACTAACTCAAAATATATATATTTCTCTCTGTTTTAGGCATTAGAAGCTGTATGATTCAAACTCCTGAAGAGTCTTTGCAGCACCTGTTTGAGGTTTTCTGTCATTCAGTTTTGGAAAGGAAAAAAGATCCCTGTGGGTTTTAGGTTGCTGAATATTTCCAAGATATTTGATAGTTTCAAGCCCTGAGTTGAACACATTTTAACCTCTAAACATCCACCGGGTCTCTGGTGACCAACTTAAGCCAGTTGTAAATAGCTTAGCACCATGCAGTTATGAGTAAAAGTAACTGGCACAATTTGGCCACTCAGAGACATTTTGGAGAGGTTTGTGGACACCAGTGACACCACAAACTAAAAGCTTCCTAGCACCAATGAGGTTAGGCCTAGAGGTCTGGACTTTTATACAGATGTGGCTGACAAGATGTAGAAGGTACGTGGTGATTTGTGTAGTTCTGGCAGTTATTGTTATTCAAATATGACTCATTATAGATGAGGGCCAAAAACACTTTTTTGAGCCATATTTGAACTGATGTAGTTTTGGTTGTGTGGTAGCCACATGCTAAACAAGCACCTTTCCAGAAACTAGAAGATGTTACTTTTCAAATCAAGTCTAATACATGCATTTTGGCCCCACAGTTCTTCTGTCATAAGCTTTTCCATTTGGCTATGCCAAATAGGCGAAAATTTAAAAAAAAAACAAAAAAAAAACGGTGGATGTTAAGAGGTTACAAAACACAGAGTAGAAGTTACAGAAGAGCAGCCCTTTTTTGAGTCTCTTATTTTTTGGTCTTCTTGTTCTCTTTTTCTTTTCTCTTCTCCTTTTTCTCTTTCTCTGACTTGTCCTTCTCCACTCTCTCCTTCTCCTTCTTCTTCTCCTCCCTGATCTCCTTGTACTTCCACTTGGGTGGTTCCAGGAAGCCCTTATCCTTCTTCTTCTTCTTCTTTTCTTTCTTTGGCGTCGCCTCTGAAGGCCTGTTGATGCTGATCTTGGGGATGCAGCCAGAAGGGAACACACTGTTCCTTCTCGCCATACTGCGGGGAATAAATTTAGCAGCAACTTTGGTAGAGGCCAATGACAGGATGCTTCCTCTCCGCTCAGTTTCAGCACAGCACGTCGTAGCGATGGACTCTGCAGAGTGGATTGAGGGGACGATGTGTGATATCGAGCCGTTGCTGTGGCACACCGAATATTCTTCTAATTCCTTCTCTGGGTGTTTCTTCACCAGCTCTGGCACAGCCAGGCGCCTCTTCCCCACCTCTGGAGGGCTCGTAGGGCAGAGTGGACGGCATCCAGTTGTAATGAGGGGACTGTGGACGCTGGTGGTGATGCGCACCATGTGGTCCAAGACCCCATTGTCCTGGGGGTCACGAGGAAATCTGAATGCGAATGTGGTTTTGATCCGCTGGGTAATTTTTTCCCTGGGACTTTTCTCAGCCATGGCCTTGGCTACCAGCTCCTTGAGCTCAGGCCACTCAGGGATGTAACTTTCACAGAACTGCTCAGCTTTTGGCCGCATTTTAAGGCGGCGGAGACGTTGCAGGGTCTCATAACGACCTGTTTTCAGAGCCCAGTCCTGAGCACCTTTTCCTTTTGTGGAATCTACTGCATTGAGGTCAGCCCCTGGAAAGAGAAATGGTAGAGCAGAGGAATGAGGAGAGCAAGAGTTAATTTTTATTATGAAATTAATTTTAATGTTTTTTATCAACAAAGAGCTCAGGCCTTTTTTTCACGACTGACATTTAGACTTGTCATAGCACAGGTGCCATTAATAACACTAACGATGGCTCCAGTTAACAAGTAAATGTCCCACTAAGCCACACTAGTTAGTAAAGCACGCACAAACCCAGGACACAGAAACAGGAAGAACTAAATTTAATGTGACTATCATTAATGATTTATGGCACCTGTGCATTTTCTGCTATAATGTCAACATCTCTGCCGTTAAAAACACAGGTTAATGACATAAACAATGACATAAATAATGACAATATATAATGCAATTTAGTCAGTTTGGAGAGATTGCAGCAATTACAGTTATACAATAGACCAAATTTATATTATATTATAAAGTGTAGGCCATATATTTAATAACATAAAACAAGAAGACCTCACCCTAAGGTAAGAGTACTGCAACCTCTTTATGCATTTTGTTATTTCAGATGATCTTAACCTTGTTTTAGTCAAATCTTGCCCTCCATGAAATGTAATAAAGTTTAGTTTAGTTTTTTGAGTGCAATACTAACATGATTCCTCAGGAGGTTAATGTAAATTGTTACCTTTCTTATCAACTTAAATTTACTGATATAAAATTTCAATACATAAGTTGTATGAATTTCATATAACTAAGAATATACACTGGCACATGTCTTACTTTAATTACTTTCAGGACGAACATATCAAAGGTGAACTAAAAAGCTAAAAAAGACATCACTGATATTTACAATATATAAAAAAACTGGCACTGACGCACGTATCATCATCATCAAGGTTAACATGACAACTTACTGTAATATGGATCAAATTGTTGAGACCTAGCTGCAATGTTAAATAGTAAATTTTGACCAGTGGAGATTTTAGGAAACGTGCCGCCTAAAAATAGCAGTACAATTGGCTAATCTACAACTAGCCTGCAAGACTAGTAAATCACAGATTACTGGAGGGTGTGTTTAGGTGTGATAATGTCCTCAGAATGATCCCTTAAACCGGTCTGGCATCAGTGGCACATTGACTCACGAACAGAGTTAGCAGGCTTCAAATATAGACAGATAAACCGTGGGGTCATCTATTCTCACCACCAGTGCTCTAAGGGTTCATTTAGAGCTGTAAGAGTCCTGGATTATGAGATAATGTTAATCTATTAATATCAGCAACTCCTGTATGAGTTCAGCATTGCCACTAGTGGATGAATAAGCCAGAATAATGTTTGTAAAAGTCAGATCTTTGAATGCCTCCAGTCCTGTCATAAAAACTGGACTAACATCTGAGCAATACAAATGTACACTAGTTTAGATTTAGAGACAAACATTACTTTATATGTGCATTTTGTTACTCATGAAAAGGTTAGGGACTCTCACATTAAAGACTCTAGAGACCATAAATGAGAGATGATATATTGTGCCTTAATTTAACAAGCAATGCGTCCAATAAAAAGACATTGAAATCATTTGTGCCCAAAAGTTCATAGCTGTGTGCTTGTACGTACCAGCCATAAGAAGGGCAGCCATCACATCACTGCGACCGGTCATAGCAGCTTTGATGAGGGCTGTGAAACCACGACAGTCCTTTACTTCAGTGTCTACACCAGGATAGTAGTTTAGGAGATACATGACTGTGTTGATATGACCTGCGGAGAAATACACACAATTCAGAGATCAGATCATCAGTTTGTCACAAAACATTTGAAAGCTGATTTTTGTTGCTAACAAAACTCAATGAATTCAATTGCCTCAGATGAAGATGATGGTGGTTGGGCATTGGTTTCCATTGAAGACATTGGTTTCCGGTTTATAGAAGTCATACATGCAATACATTATATTTGCTGCTGTGGAATTACACCCTCATTGAAGTAGCTTGATTGTTGGTGTTGTACTTTACTGGTTTATCTACTGAACTTGATCTTTGACGTATGCATGCAGGTTCAAATCAATCATGAAATTTGTCTTTGTCGGTGTTAACAAACCTTTCTGTTAATGTTTGGTGTGTAGGTGCGACTTACCTGCTTGGGATGCGATCATCAGTGCGGTGTTGCCTTCATTGTCCTGGTGGTTTATGTCTATAAAAGGACAGCTGTGAAGCCCATATACAATGTCAACGAAACCTTTGCAGCAAGCCACCATCAAGCCATTCTGTTGGAAATAGTCAACGGTAAGGATCAATGACATTGTTGAACATTAGAAGTGTTTGAGACATCTCAGCAGGCCAAAGCTATGATTTACAGGTTGTGAATTACTGCCATTATGAACAAGACTCTCACCCAGCCATTGATGTCCACCTCCATGACCTCTTCTTTTGTGACCCCTCTCTCCAGAACCTTCTGCAGAGAGACGGGTTCGTTACGGGCACACGCTTGATACAGTGTTGATGCTGGACGCCCGGTTGCTGTCTCTGTTGTGTAGTCCGGAAGCACCGAGTCATCAGACAGGATGCTGTCCGAATCAGACTCACTCCCTGACAGAGACTCATCTTCATCATCAGGGCCTGAACCCAAGTGGGGGTCCTCCGCTGCAGTTGCCATCCTCCAGGTGAGATGATACTGTATCCTTTGGCTACATCTACAAGAAAATCAAAAATAGAAAGTGGTCGGAAACTACTGGATGTTGTCTATAGCAACAAAGGTGCAATCAGGTGCGCTCGAGAGATGGAAACTCGGAGAGGATGAATTTTTCTTCCCTGGATTGCACATAATGCCAAGTTAAAATTATCTCCTCCTTGTAGGCACAAAGTTGTTGGTGAATCACAACATGCTGTATGAAAGGCCTCCGAGAACAGATGCTTGGCAAGACAACAGATAGAAAGTTTGGTTCTTGACAGAGTGACAAAGTGTAACGTGAGACCATCAGTCAGGGATTATGAGTGTATTAACGGTGTGTCATGGGGTGGGTGTGGCCGCGTGAGCTCAGTGTGCCTTTACTGTTGAGTAACTGGATCATCTAAAAGCCCTGCTGAACGTAAACGACAGCTAAAAGAGGAACTACCCACCTCAGAATAACCTCAGTCACATGTGGCCCTCGCCAACTAATGTTTTGGCTCAATCACTGCTTTCTGAAGCCAACATTGCTATCGAAACCAATGACTACTTGGTTTTTGTGTCCAACCTGCAACATAATATGTATAATCACATGCAGATTTTTACACTTTTACTCAAGTGTTCCTAATATTGTGAAATTAAAGGGATATTCCATGTTTGTAAAAAGCATAATTGGCTGTGTTTCTCCACTTATATTCATTCAAACTAACTGACACATGAAGATAAAGGAAATACACTTACCATAAAGGGTAATCAATAGCAAATGTAAGCCAACAGATGTATCCAGGTGTCGGTCAGTGTCTGTCACACTTGTATGGCTTCTTCTTGTGGATGCCTTATGACTTCCTCCAGTACTACTACTGTGTGTTCAGAGTAGCAGAGAGGTCACAGTTTCCTCCGAGGCCCGTAAATAGAGGTACTTTACCCATTTCCATCCCACATGTTGTCGTGATGACATAAAACTGAGAGGCGGAGTCTTCACAGAGTCTTCTGTGTTCAGCTCTTGTGCTTAGCTCATCCCACTTACAACAGCTTTATGGAGAGGATTACTTACTGCTTTGGCCATTTTCATCTGTCAACACAAGACCAGTGTTTTATACACCACCTGGTCGTTAATTATACCTGGTTTTTACTAAACTAAATGGAGTTTAAGTTCAATGCCATTTTTTTTCCTGTCATGTCTTTATTTTTTTGGAATGTATTCTTCATGTTTAAACTATGTGATAAACTCTCATGGGTGCATTTCACGCTCAAGATTATGTCACATACCTAATAGGAAACTTTATTTGAAAAAAAAAAAGGTTTAAAAAAAAAAAAGGAAAGGCAAAAAAGGAAAAAAAGAGATTATAACCAAACGAACATGCAAGAAAAATCTTGGGGAAGAGCAACAATCACACTTCATCTACACCGTCTTGTGTCAAATATGAATACATGTATATTTATTTAAAAATCTCACAGAAACCATGTACAGTAATGTTGTACTCTGTCCACAAATACAACATGAATCCAATTGTAAATGTATAAAATGTTAATTGTAAGCTGCTTAAACCAGAGGAATCTTATTAATTGTTAAGACTGACTAGCAGGCCATCTAATCCCATCAGAGGTGACCAGCGTGTTCTGAACAGCAGGGACAGAGTCCAAACTCAGTGGTTAAAACAAAACTTGTTTCATTGAACAGCAGCGGCAGCTGAGGCTGAATGATGGTGTTTCTCACATTTACCACAGGATGGTGATCTCTCACGCAGCTGACCAGCACTAATCTCAGACTGCAGCCTTTAAATTTGGTCATAATAGAGAGAAACTGATGAAAACTTATATCTGTGTTGTAAATATCAGAAATGTACAAACTGTATTAACATGATAAAATCTGAAATGCCTCTGTGCTCTGAAATTAAGTGAAGTCTCAGAGGATTTAAATATATTTTTGTTCCACTGCAGGATGTAGAAACTGGTATAAAAGTTGTAAGTATCATCAGTGTCATATATGTAGTACAATCTGGTTAACGTTGTGATAATAAAACTATGATGATAATAAAGCACATTAAGTTTTTCTGAATCTATTCTGATTTAGTTGAAACTCCAGCTTTAGGAATGGTCACTGGGCTGAAATTAGCCTGTGGGACGTGGCTGGACCTGTCTTGACAGATTGACCCCCTCTTGACCAGAGGAGCCTGAGGAGAGATCCCACTGCAATTGAACAGCTGTCCTCATCTGCCCAGAGAAGAAAAGGATCGGGTGCAAAGCATAGACTCTCAGGCAGGATGGTAGAAAACTTTATCTGACGCCTTTTAACTTTTTCTCTCTCTGTTAATTGAATAAAAAAACAACAACAAAAGGATCAGGAACAGATTCTTAAATAGGGAGAAAAGAGTGAGACAGAATTTAAGGTGAAGAAAAAGGAGCCACATTGGGATCATTTCAAGAGCAACGGAAGATGAAGACTTTGGCAAAAGTGCAAGAGAGGACTGGACAACTTCTAGGATACAGGGTTGATAAAGTGAGTCTCTTTGGTCCACGTGACCAAAACTGCACAAGTCAGGTGATGAAAATAATGATATTCAATGCAGTAAAACTTACACATATGTACTAAAACTGTGAAATGTAATAGAGTATAGGACACATATTTACTAACAAAAAACAAGAAGACCACACCTGTAAGTAAGAATATTGTATGCAAGCTCAAACGTTTGTTTGCATTTTGTTATGTTGGATTATCTTTACCTTTTTTTAGTCAAAACTTTCCCCCCATGAAGTTTAAAAAAGTTTTTTATTCAAAATGAACACAACACTTGACATGGATCTCACTGAGAGATCCATGTGAAACAAGAATGAAGGATTTTCATCCTTGTTAATATGCATATAAACACCAAAAATATTGATGCTGCTTATCAAACTCCTTTGTTCTTAACCTGGGTTGGTTTTAAGTTCATTTTTTCACATATTAAGAAAAAAACATGATTTACATTCATTTAGCCTATGTGCTCAATAATTTATCTTCTGTCCATGTAGTATTACTTTCTAATTTAGTAACAGACACACAATGAAGTGGGCAAGTGTGAGACTGTGTAACTCTTCTCCAATACACAATGCTTCATTCAAACTTCATGAACTATCTTGCCTTCATCTAGATCAACTTTTATAGCCCTGTTTTCTGTTTTTCAGCGTTTTATAGATAAGAAGTCACCTTTAGAATGAAATGAACCAGACTTATCCTTTAGCATCAGACTTCTAGGATTTAATGTACTTTGCTGATCAGTTTAGTCCTCTCAGAGAAATTCCACAGATAAGAAACCACTTAAGCTGAAGCAAAAATAGGAAAGAGAGAAGGGTGGAGATAGAGGTGGAACAGAGTGGAAAAGTGGTATAATTAGCTCAATCTGTCAATCACTTTTTCATTTCTGGAAAAGGTCTTTTTTAAATTTTATTTTCTCCTGGACACCCTCTCACTCACATGTCTGTCCTGTGTGTAAGATTTCAGACACCAGCAAGGATAAACTGTTGGCGGATGAGAACAATCAGGACATCAGGATGGAGTTAAACTGGGCCAGGAAGTCCAGTGTGGCCACAGGATACAAAGGTAATTGCTTTAGTGAATTCAGAGGAATACTGTGGTTTACTGCTGCGTGCACTTCTTGCGTCACCCATAATGGGGAGCCGTCTGACAGAAAGAAAGCGCTGCAGACAGAAAGGCAGCATTCACATCAGAGATTTTTGTATAAAACTGCTCACTTTTATACTTTGCACTCTGTGGAAAAGCAACATTGAATGCAAAAGGCAAATATGATTAAACATTGTCCTATTAGGTTTGTACACACACACACACACACACACACGCACTGTCATACAGTAATCCTACAGTGGGGAAAGATCAGTGCTTTTCAGCTCACTGGGATCATCATTTCAGCAGAGTTTTTAAAAGCTTAACTCAATGGCAAAGAGAGCAAGAGTATTTAGATATTTTTATAGCTGTAATCTCTCCCTGGTGGATTGAGATTCCAGCGTGTGTGTGTGTGCGTAATACATGTGTGATACATAGAAACAACAGCTGTATCAGAGACAAATTCTTCTCTATCTGTTTTTTTTCTCTTCTTCATCTTCATTGACTTTGTCCATGTTTGGGTTCCAATGAGTTTATGCATAAATCTTTTTGAATCACACTGCCGGCTGCTGTGAGCTTGGACAGCTGTGCTCGGATGATCATCCAGTCATGAATACTTAATCTTGGTTTTGAGATTAAATCTGCCTGCCTCCGACCTGCCAGCTCAGTTTGCTGTGTGTGGGATATTTCCACTTGCTGGTTTTTCCACCACAGAGGAAATGTTTTGGTACCTGTGGTGACAAAGAAGAGCAGGCAGCTGCCTTATTGATTAGAGAAGGGAAACACATATGATCATGTTTGTCGGATTAGTTTTGATTTACATTTAATCTGCAGGCGCAAGTACGTCTGGGAAACTGGAGCTTTAGTGAAAGTTTGACACATTCAGAGACCACAGTGCGATGTTTTTTTTTTTTAAATTCCAGATTTTTGGTGACTATAAAACCAACAGGTCAAGTAAAGTTTCCAGATTTTTAAAACATTTCCTCACCACTGGAAATACATGAACTTTGGTGTGTGTTCTGTGTTTGCACATCTGCAGCTGGTTGTGATACCGAGTCTCTCCTTGATTTATGCACAGTGCATAAATCCATGCAATTACATGTAATTCAAGACTGATATATTTTATTGATTTACTTTGCTTTATGGTTAAAAGGAAAATGGTTGGACAACCGTCAACATTTGTACGGTGGCCCTGAGGTGCAAAACACAACAAAATTTCACAAAACATGTTTTGTGAAATGTCACTGGCCTCATTTACAAACTGTGCATAAGCACAAATCTGTGCTTAAACTGTGCGTATGAATGTTTTAAGCACAAATCTGAGATTCATCAATATGTTCGTACCTGAATTTCTTCTTACTCTACGAATAAATTTAGAATTGTCTTAGACCACAAATCATGACATCAAACATCCCATGGTCTTAAAAAATGAAATAGTAAATATTTATTCAATGTTAACAATGTATTAGAACCACAATTATTTAAAAAAAAAATGATTAGGCCTAAATATACAACATTTAAAAGTGTGAAATTGCTAATAATACATAATTCATTTACTAATTATTAATGAATAGCTAAGATGTTGTAATCCATAAATCATCATCACAAATGTAATGAAATTATTAACATATTAAAATGGTCCTCTTCCTACTTTTAGATGACAATAATATAATAAGCTCAGTTCAGTAGTGGTACAGGGAGGGGCACTCTGCTTTCAGTACATCACGGCCTGTTGTGGACAGAGACGATACACGATGCACACCTGGCACAGCAGTCGAGATTTATTTAGATCAGTTCCACAGATCTACACATTTACCAACTTTTTATTTTGTTTTGGACGTACTGCGTGGTAGTTGTACAGCAGGTATGCAGGCTAGATACAGGATTCACAATCAGGCTCCAAACAGTTGTGCCAATGACATGTTTACCAGCCAAATCTGCCTTTTCTGGCTTCTACCTCTGAAACTATTGTTTGCATTTCACTAACAGCAAAGCTTTTCTACATTTTTACCATCACCGCGCTCTTGACAATGAGCAGCAGCTCTCTCCACTGCCGCACTGCTCCAATAGAGCTTTCCCTCTATAGAGAAATGGGTGCGTGGTAATATGCTAATTACCAATAGCGAGCACACACCTGTCAATTTAGATGATCCTGATTCACTAACATACAAATGGTGGTAAGAACAAAATTGGCCAGTGCGCATGTGTAATGAATCCGACGGTAATTTTATGTGCGTGCTGATTTTGCGCAAAGTAAGAACATCTCTACACACATATTAGTGAATGAGCTCCATCGTGTTTTCTGAAATGTTGTGATTTCTGTTTTGTTGTTATGTTTCCTCAAATGTTGTTGTGGGGTTGTTGAAATTCTTTACATTTTTTAATGGAAATTTTTCATGAAGTGCCAAAGGTGCCACAGCCACAGGACAAAAACTGAGAGGGGAAGCTGAGGGGAGGAGGTAGGTGTGATGAGGGAGGGAGGAGTGGAACAGAAAGGGAGGGGAGAGAACGAGAGGAGGTGGGACTGGGAAGCAGATGCTGGCACGGCTGTACAACATGTTAGCTACCATCCCCTCCCTCACCACAGCCCCTCCCCTTCCCTGCCTCTCTGTTGCTCCCTCACTTACTTTTGGTCCCTCTCATAATCTTTGCACACTATCTGGCCACACAGAGAGCCTAGTGAGGGGAGGAGAGTAGCCTACTGTCTCCCTGTTTGTCTGCAAATCATGGGATAGTAGCAGCGTTTGTGCTTTCTTCTCAGGGGTTTCTACTCAGATTTGGAAGATGACTGTGGAGCTCGCTGTACACTTTTTCTCCCACCTCTTCTGGGGATTACCACAGGAATAGCGTGCGTGTATGTGTGTATGTGTGTATGTGTGTATCTGTGTCTGTCCAGCGCTATGACTGCATCTGATATTCTTGAGTCTAGCAGCGCGAGTGGATCATCATGAGAGGGGGTCACCACCAGCGAGGGTGTGGGTGTCAGCACCTGTTCAGAAAACTGCTCAGCAAATGTGGCTGCTGCTTTGTCCAAGTCAGAGGTACGTGGATGCTCTGCTCATCAGGAGGATGTTTACTGTCGCTGTT
Source organism: Thunnus maccoyii (assembly GCF_910596095.1). NCBI lineage: Eukaryota > Metazoa > Chordata > Actinopteri > Scombriformes > Scombridae > Thunnus > Thunnus maccoyii. The sequence continues at coordinate 16,014,848 of NC_056535.1, read as the reverse complement.
TTCTGACTGCGGAGTGAACTCTGCACACCAAGTTTAAAGAACTTTCTCTTTATTTATGACATACCTCTATTAGGTTGTTTCTCTAACTTCCCGAAGTTGTTGCAATACATTCATTTTGTTGCTTGTACACAATGATTTGCAATGTTCAATGCACTCGGGTGCCACTTTCTCATTGAGGCTTTTGTAAAATCCACTTAACCTTTGTTTACAAATATGTTTTTAACAATTTTTTCTATTATTTTTAATATATTTTTCGTCCATTCACTTCTCAGTCTTATTGCGCGTCCCGCAATACTGAAGGGCAGCAGCATTAGATGGCCCAAAAACAAATGATGGGGCTGTCTAGACAAGTTGTTAGGCTTCCTACTGTGTGCGTCCTTCCTGTTCATTGCAGAACTCAAAAAAAACGAGAAACTGAGAATAAAATAAATAAAAGATTAAAATATGTTTCTCTTCCTTCATTTTACTTTTACAGGATTCATAAAAATCTACACAAAATAGTACAAAGATGGAGATCAGACTATTTAAAGACACACTGAAAACAGAATTATTTTGTGGGGATTTTGAATATTACCTGCATTTATAGATGCAAGAAAAATATGGAAATACACTTGTTAATGGCTGAAACAAAAAACATTATTTCTGCTTAAAGTCCAGCTCATATTTGCATCAACGTTTTTTTTTTTTTTTTTTTTACTTGACAGCACCTCTCTCATGCCATCTACACACCCCTTATCTATGTCTATTACGCTTTTAAAGTGGTTGCTAGTTGTCCTCGGGTCGAGGCTAATATTAGTGTTCTAATGCAAGCCATGTTATGTTAGTGTCTGTTCATTGGTCATAGTATAGTGCAACTATAATATTGCTTGTAAGGTTATGATGCACAAAAGCTACTTCTTTGAAACTATATGATTAGCTAAAATTGTTAACCTCCCCGTATTAATTTTGCTAACTAGCGACTGTTAGTAGCCTCCTCAATCACATTTAGCAACTAAACAACAGCTAGCTTTACACTGCTGACCATAGTTTTAGTTTACAAAAACTCTGTATGTGGTCAACAGCTCTTATTCCCGTTAGCTTCAGTTTATGTTGGAAGAGCGAATGTGGTGTTCATTCTATGATCTATATAACATGTCAGCTAAGCACAAAAAGGCTTGAAAAATGTTAGCATGCTAGAATATTAGTCATAATATTAATGTTAATTCCTTGGAGTTACGTGTGAGGTGACAATTGCCCCCAGATTGGAGAAAGAGAAAGTGTTAATGATTTTTGCACTGTGTATTGATCATTTCTCCTTCTATTTAAGAGATAGAGATAGGACTGAAAACAGTGCAATATTCCTTTAAATATAAAAGAAACTCCAAGAGAGACTTATAGCTGCTCTGGGATGACACAATGACAGTTTTATTTTTGGATTTGTACGCCTTTACCAAGGAAAATTCCACACTTCGGGGTTCATTAACAGTAAATTTGCAGTCTGTGTTTGGAAATGATACAGATCAGCAAGTACAACCAGTGATTCATGTTCCAGACTAACAAAAAAGTCAGTGATAGAGACACATCTGGATCTGTGCAGTGTCAGTGTGGCCGCAGATCACTGAATCACAGAAGCACAAGAGTCAATGAGTCACTGTCCCAAAATTCCTTTCCCCAAAAAGCTCAGCATAACAAGATTTATGAGACACAAAATAGAAATGTCATCATACCATATGATCTCTGCATCACTGACAGAAATACTATAAATGATGAAAGCATTAGTGCAGATACTTTTGCCGTTTTTATGCTGTAGGTTTAGATGTATTTTTGAGTACTTGGCTGTTTTGTAAATATATGTACTATGTGTGTGGCAGCGACAGTTTGTGGCTTTGTATACCACAAACTTTAGAGGCTATGAGATGAAAGCATTACCTTTTTTCTTACCATTGATGCATTTTTGACTGCTTTTTAACTGCTGTTCTGTGTAGACACAGTATACACTGTGTGTGTGGCAGTGGACAAAAACAGAATTTCTTAATCTGTACCCCCGCAATATTGTGACACTGCTTTAGAGCAAAGGCAGCTGTATGCAGACACACACACACACACACACACACACACACACACACACACATAGACAGACAAATACGTCCCATTACGGCCCCGACCCTTAAATCCTCTGTTGCTCCAGTTGCTCGGGGAGTGATTACAGAACAGCTCTTCTCTGAGCTGCATCGCACTGATGGACGCTGTAAATAGACGTGTGAGATGTGAAAATTAAAAACAGCTTCATGTTGAGATGCCTTGCTTTCTCACCTTTGTTCGCAAAGCTTAATAGAACATCTTTGACACTTTTCTTTGGGATACACTTCACACATGGTGTGATGTGATGTCAGTATTGCTGTTATACAAGGTGTTTTTTTCCCCCTTTGACTCTAAAAATACCTTTTTTTTGTGTCTGTGTATTTATAGCAGTCACAGTCAAGACAACATCAGCTCTATTTTTTCAGTCTAATCTGTTTGTTTCTTCTTTCATACCTTTTGTTTTCTGTGGTCGCGAACATACTTTTCTTCATTTTCAAAGGTTGTCCCCTTGAGGCTTTCTCTTCTGTTCGTGTAGCTTTCTGATCTCTCTCTCTATCTCCCCTGAAGACTTCCTTCTTATCCTTCACTCTGCATGTCTCATTGAGTGTTTCTTTTCATTTGGCACAATGTCCAACAGCTATTTATAAGGACAGAGAAACACCTCCAGATAAAGTATGTTTGGGAAACTTGCTTGGAAATCTACTTAAAAGTCCTGCCAACATCTCACTGTCTCATTACACATACGTCACTCTGGCTTAGAAACTGCTTTGACTAATAGTCCATTAGCCAACCAGTGTATGTGAGGTCATCGCTGCCAGTATGTGAAGAAGTAAACATGATGACTAACAAGCACAAAACTGTTTTGTTCCACAGTGCTCCTACATGTGCAGCAGCCTACATATAAACTCTGCCATTTTTGCACTTTTGTATTTGGTGGTTGTGTGACTGGCTGGTCTTCATTTTAACTTGCACTTACAATAACGCCTTTTCCACAAAAAGTTCCAGGTTCTTTGGAACCAGAGGAACTAATCTCAGGAACTAAACTTGGAACTAAAAGTCCCTGTTGTGCAACCCTGTTTGTGTTTCCACTGCATCTGATCATGCAAATTGGACCCATGATGAACTAAAAAATGACAGCGTTTGAAAAGTATTCACACAGGAGGGAAAACAACACAAATTTCTCCTGTTTTTCTCCTCCTGTTTACGATGAGAAATGTCCACTCCTCGTCCTAAAATTGATACTACAGTACTTGTTTTCTGAATGAAGCGGTAAACAAGTTCTAGCAGCCTTTCTGTGTTTGACCAATCAGCGACGGTCAGTCATACAAACCCTGTCCGTAAAGTTCCTGTACTTTCGGAAAGTACTACCCCCAAGCAGGACTTTTGGGGGGTAAAACAGTTCTCCCTGGAACTTCATTTAGACCCTGGTTCCTCCAGTGGAAACACAGGTAAAGGAACTAAGTTCCTCGACAGGTTCTTTCCTGTTTGGGAAACTTCCTGCAGCTAATCAGACATGGTCCTGTGTCCCTACATGAGCAGGGTCCAGCAGACACAGAAAACTCAGCCTCCTATTTGCAGAGCAAAGCCAATTCAAAGTACTTCACATAATACATCAAAACATCAAACAGTAAATACATATTAAATGTTACATAAATTAAAAGGATGGAATCCATTTTAAAATAAATTAAGACAATTAAAACAGAGAAATAAGTACAAGATAAGTGCAAATACAAGGTGGAAATAAGGTTCAGTCAAAGTTGTGGCAAGTCTTATCTTCTGGAAGTCTGATCCAGCTCTGTGGTGCGGAGTTACTAAATGGTGCTTCCTTATGTTTAACTTGGACTCTGTAAAGAGTTAGCAGACTACCTGATGAGAGAGAGAGATTTTGGTCCTAAACCACTGAGAGATTTAAGACAGGCGGTAATTTAAACTATATTCTATGACACAGTGGAAGCCAGTGCAGAGAGCTCTTACTCTATCTTCACTGAGAGGACATGTTGTACTTTGAGAAGGTTTTCAGGCAGCAGACTACTATGAGAAGTGACCACAATGTACAAGTGAGAGGCTAGATCAGCAGCTTGCAGCGCCGTGGGAAAAAGGAAATGGTGGCGTGAGGAATTGTAGAGATGGCCAGCTACACTGTAGAAAAAAATTGTAACTGGGTCAGTTGTCAGCACACAGGATGTAATAGCATGTGATGATGACGGGATATTAATCAGAATCATTCTTGTCATAGTTTATAGAAAATACAACTGAGCCACTGTAAAAAGAAACAACCACCACAGGGATAAAACTGATAGTTTTACAGTACCAGTCACAAGTTTGGACATACTTTCTCATGAAGGGAATGGGAGGGTGTGTTCAAACTTTTGACTGGTACTGTATCTGTGCACATTTGAGTACATACAGTAAACGGTGAAATGTACATTCACATGCCTGTTAATACTTACTGAATTAGTGCCTGTAACTGCCACACCCTACCCATGGATGAATGCATAGTTTTTCATTTTTTAAATTACTTAATCAATCCACTTGTAATGTAGCAGTGTCCGCTGACCAGTGGATAACACGTAGCATTAGCATCAGCAGTTAGCGATATCAGTGAGGAGCAGCAATGTCTTAAAGTGAGTAAGACTTGTTTTATGGCAAGTCAAAGTCAAGTAAAAGGTGTTAGTAGCAGCACCGTTTATATTTAGGACAGATAGTGTGTAGTTGGTGCACAGCGAGATCAGCTAGTCTTGGTTTTACCTTAAGCTCCATTCTGCACTGAGGCTATTAAAAGTAACAGCAACTGTAATGTAATATAGCATCTACTCACTTAACATTTCACAGCTACATGTTAAAAGTCCTCTCTTCACTGCAGGACTGAAACCGCTCAGCAATTTAATGGCGAGCAAGGAAGATGACGCGTTTATGTGTGTGTGTGTTTTTAATTCTGTGAATCTCTCACTCTACCTAATTGATAAACTACACATCAGCCCTGCTCAGGAGCGAGTGGATGCAGATAACGAGAGTCACAAATTTCTAGTTTTGGTGATGACAGCAGTGATGACTGGGAGGTATTTTGCTTCGGCAGTGTTTCAACAGGAAGGGAAGCAGGACGTCTGAGCCCAAAATGACTGGATTTGATTGCAATAATGATGATTGCATCCATCAGCATGCACAAAATATGAAGCAGCAAGAGCAGTAATCAGCTGCCACACACGTGACACACAAATGAAGGAATGGCACGTAACATGTGCAAGGCTTTAGTCATGCTTAGACTTAATGCAGTGTCCTGCTGTTTGAAGCAGCACTTCTGCAGAATTTCAATGATTCCTGCTGACCATGACCATTTATGGGGTTGAGTGGGGGAAAACATGCCCAACATAGTTAACTGTCTCCCAACCATCTGCTTTAAGAGAGAGATCATCGACACTTCCATTATGTATAGTGGGTCACGGGAGCAGATAAACTTATCTCTCTGCAATCACAACCAGATGAGCACAAAAAACTCTTCTCACAGTCATATGAATCAATCATTACCATAAGAATCATTTTTACACCTGAAATTATAAAATCGGTTTAGTTTTATGGAAGGCCTTTATAATTTAACTGTAACTCTATTTTTAATTAAATCACCTTGCTTTTCATAAGACTGAGACATTTTGGTTTTCATTTAAAAGGTAGCATTCAAGTGATGTTGATTCGTTACATCTGCCCATTGTGATTCCAAGATGGCTACTAATTACCAATTAAATCATAGCACATCATATTGGCAATGATAGACTACTACAAAATCTTACCCAAATATGCAAACTGGTGAGGAAGGATAAGGCTGGTTCTCTGATTCTCTATATTTTTCTCATAGTCAGCAAATCTCATGTGCAGAGCCAAACTAACAATGAACTCATCCTACTTACTGTATAAGTGTGTGTGTATCCAAAGTCTAATATATTGTATTCCTCTGTGCTGTAGACCTCCGTTGTTGTCCAAAAACTATTGTAAACACGTCATTGAACCACACTGTGGCTCTGAGTGACATGTTCCTTCACCACAAAGTTTATGGGCATGTTAGTTTGTTTAGAAACGGCTCCAAAGACTAATAACAGTGATCATGTTTTCAGTCTCTGGAGAGAGGTCCGTTTACAGAGCTTCATTGGCTTGTTTTGCAACCTCTTGACTTTGTACTGAAGTTCTTTGAGAAATTTATAATGTAGTACAAAGTCAGGATGTTGTGATACGTTGCACAACAAGCAAGCAAAGCTCTGTAGACTGTGTTCCCACACCTGCCGTACACAGGACTACTCTCCAGAGACTAAAAATGTAATGAAAAACCACAATGAAAGTTAAAATTACCTACCCAAACAGAGAAGAACTTACTAAGATACATTTTGTTGGATTTGGTTTTGACGACTTCAAAAGGTTGTGAGGACAGAGCTTAAATTTGATCGTTTTAACAGAAAAGGTTAAATTACATCTGTGTACACCTGCATTTATTGGACAAGTGAGTCAAAAGAGAATAGATAACCACTTGGGAGAAGTAAACTCACTGTAAACTCACAGCCTTTTTACTGGTCAGTAGATTAACTGCACAAGTAAAGTCAGTGTGAGGAACATGACCAAAGAAAATGCCACCCCAACCTGGGCGTCGGGACACTCACAAGCGGCAGCTGGATTAATCTGAGGATGTGAGATCATAGGACAGGATAGGAAAACAGAAAAAAAAGATTTTTGACACACATTTTTTAAGTTTTCCTCCAATTGTTGCTCTATTTATCATGAATTACTGTATTTTATCTCCTCAAGCCTTTAAAAGTTACTCAAATCGCTGTTGTTTATTGACTGTGAGCAATGAGTGTGATGAGTCATTTTAACTGTAGTAAAGAATGCTGCTTCAGTAAAAGTTACATAAGAAATGGGGATGATTACTGACTTGAAACATACTCCAAAAACTACACAATCTACCCAATTATAGTAACAGTTACAGTAAATGTAGTTAGTTATTTCCTTGCATTCAGCAGCAGTGAAGTGCACGCAGCATTAGAGATATGATTGCTGCCAATGTTTGAGCTGCCAGCGCCCTGTCTGCAATAGACAGGATTACTGTTGTAGAGACTGACCCTGGCCAATGTTTTGGTCCCGTTCCCTGGCATCTCTCTGGGTGTGTTGTCTTAGCCAATGGGGTTGCAGTAAAAATACATCCTCATTCAACCTTAATCCATCTGTCAATCTGAACGCAGTAGAGAATTTATGTTGCACATAAAACCACCTCCCCAACTGACAATTCACACAAATCAGCATCAGTAGGGAGTGAAAATGTGTTCCTAAAATACGTGTTTAAACATCATCAGACAATTTTCAATTTTGTGTGAAATTATTTAATATCGTTTTCTGTAACGCCTGCATGCAAAGATGCAGTCACAGCAAGCATGCTTGCACGCTCTGCTGACACTCCCTGCAGTCCGGATGGTGGTCCAGCTGTTGCTCTGTGGGAAAGTGACTCATTACATAAGCGCCTCAAACAAACATGACAAGCTGAGTCGCTCAGTTCGGCGGTGATTTGGACGTCACAGTGACCATCACACACCATTAAGGGTCAGTTTAGAGGAAACGTTGATGAGTTTGTAGAAAAACCTGCATCTCAGCTGCAGTAAGGTGTACTTATTGTTTCAACAGATGGTGAGATGTGAGAGGTCCTGTGTGACCTGACCTTGAAAGCAGCATCACAGATAAAAAACAAGGAGTCCAGATGGCTGTCCGTGCTCAGGGTGATAACATACATTGTGTGTGTGTGTGTGTGTGTGTGTGTGTGTGTGTGTGTTGGGGGCATATGTATATTTGCACCAACTGATTTTGTTTTTGTTTTTTTTCTAATATGGGTCCCATATTGAGGATACGGTTAGAAAGACATTTTTGGTGAAGCCAATCTGATATCTTACTCTTAGAGTATTATCTTATGTTGTAACTTCTGTGAAAAGTGACGGGAATCACAGGAGAGAAAAAACTGCAAACAGATTTGATTCAAAAACCTCAGTTTGTGCTGTAGCTTAGTCATGCTAGCGACATGGCTCTATGGTGAAAATGTGTAGTAGTCGGTTGGTCCATCACTCTGGTCCAGACTCAACACCTTTTGGATGTACTGCCATGAAATTTCACATCTTGCAGAAAATGAATCCTCCTGACTTTGGTGATCCCCATCTAGCACCACATGAGGTTGACGTTTGTGGTTTATCGGATGGATAGCCTAGAAATCTGGGTCTAACATTCATGATTCCTTGACTTGAATATTATTTTGTCCAATACTTTGGTTTGTGACCAAATACCTGTAAAATCAATGACATTCCTATCAGCCCTGTACTTTGTGTTTTGTGCTAATTAGCAAATGTTAGCATGCTAACACCCACACTAAGACAGTGTACATGGTAACCATTATAACTGCTAAACATCAGCATGTTAATTTTTGTGTTTGTGAGCACATTAGCATACTGACTTTAGTATTTAGCTCTAATCTCTAGCGTGTGTAGACTTCAAGCCTTGTTTGGCAACAAACAACATCTTGCAGCTGTGTTACTTTCACCTTTTGTCTCCTTCTCCACCAATTATTTTTCGTTTATCATTTAAATTCCACATTTTCTAACTTATTTTTCTTTCCTAAACTGGTTTATTATTCTTGGTCAGCATAACTTTTGATAAGATTCATTTGGAAAATAAGCAAAGTGTCCGAACTGTCCACTGGTTCAACCCTCCCGCCCAAGAACCACCAGACACACACAAACACTCTCTTTCTTTCTCTCTATCACTCAAACACACACACACACACACACACACACACACACACACACACACACACACACACTTTCCTCTAAATCATCCCATTACAGAAATGAGTTTCAGTCGTTTACTGCATGACACTGAAGCACAAGGCAATGAATTAGTTTTTATTACAGTCTTATTTCATTGCTTTGCAGGAGAACAACTATTTGCTTCACAGTCAACTCAAGCTATCAACACAGTAACATGATGAGTATGCATATATTTAAATAAAATCATTAAAAACAAGATAATGCTGTGAACGGTGAACTGGATATATGTGTATTATACTGCTTTTAGGGATTTTTGCTGGACACCACTTTTGCACCATAAGATGAAATAAAAGGTCTGGAATGGAGCAAGAAGAAAAATACATTATTTAGTATTTTACTGTCCATATGGTGTCTTTTTTAATGGCTGTATCAGACAGTTTTGGCAAATGTCTGACCCAGATTCTCACTGGCTTCTTGAAAGCTTGTTATTATGATTACAGCTTACATAAATGTGCTGACAGGGAATAGTGGCTTCTGGGAAGAGTCCAAAACGACAAAATGGGGCTCCTAAAAGATTCCACTTTGCTACGATCAGCAGAACAGAGTGAAATGTTAATGTTAGGGTGCTTGATTAAAACAGTGTGGTTGAGGATTAGGTACCAGTTTCCATAGTCAAGAGACTTCAAGCTGGAAACAAAATCCAGCTGTGGCATAAAAGGGTATCAGCTCCAGTGTTGGTTCAGCCTGAGAATGAGGGCAGTTCACTACAGAAATGATGAGCTCAGGCGTCATCACTGACCTTAGGTCACACAGAGGACTGGAAAAATCACTCCAGTTTTTATCCGTTAAATACTTCATTCAATAATTAAGTAATATGTGAAAATTCAATGCTTACAAAATTAACTGTGTCTTAATCATGTGACATTATAGCCCAATGCACGTTTTAATGGGGTGTAATGGAGAAAGAAACAAATAAACACACAATGGGGAAAAGTAAATTTACTCAAGTATTGTCCTTACTTTAAGTACAATTTTGAGGTAGTTGCACTTTACCTGAGTATTTCAATTCGGTATGTTAGACCACATTTTAGAGGGAAATATTGTACTTCATTTATTTTAAGCACATTTTACTTAAATACTTTTACATAAGTAAAACTCTGTGAGTTCCCCGGTAGCTGAACTGTTACTGCACCTGCCACATATCCACAACGGCTCAAGTCCAGCAAGAGATGTTTGTTTCATGTCATACCCTTCTTTCTCTCCCCTTGTTTCCTATCGACCTCTATTCCAATAGCTGTCCAATGAAGGCAAAAAGCGCTAAAAAAATAATCTTAAAAAAAAAAAAACATAAGTAAAATTCTGAATGCAGGTCTTTTACTTGCTGTGGAATATTTTTACATTGCTGTATTGCTGCTTTTACTGAAGTACTTCTTCCACCATAACAAAGTAAAATTAAATGATTGAATAAATAGTCTGTCAGTGTGACGCTCTGGTCAGCAGCACAATAACTTCCTTCTTAACAAGTACTTTGTTTTGGGAACAGAACTGTGTGCACAATAGATTCAGCATTGTGCGCTGCGTCAAATAGTCAAACATGTTTAAGTATGTCGAATGAGTTTGTGCTTTTATTGTTGTTACACTTTAAATCTTCCATATAGTCTCTTTTTTTAAATACCAGGATTTTAATCTGGGCATTTTGATTTTTGTTATTTTAAATATGTCTTGTTTTACATGTCTTGTAGTTGAGAGATTGGTGATTTGAACTTCGCCTCCTATTTAGATTCAAGGTTTTGTTTTTTAAACAGTTAAAATACCTGAGCACTACTGTCCTACTCTGCTATGTCTGTGCACTCAGTTTACCTATATAGTTCCTCCAAAGCAGATTTTCTATACCCTGTTATGCTTTATTTTAACTGCATTAAAAAGGCCTAAAAAATGCTGCGCATATATTTTGAGCCGGGCAGTTATGTAGATTGTGTGACCTGTAATTTTCTTTTTTCAGTGTGACAGATGTATGCAGTCAAAATTAAGTTATTTCCACCTATATTTTTGAGACCTTCTTTGTGAGAGCTGATCTGTTTTTGTGTTTATAATAATTTAGGACCGGTGGGTACAGTAGCTGCAGCTACTAAAATTACAGTTTGGGCTTAACGCAGGAAATTGAACATTTTTGTGCAGAAATCTGTCTGCAGCATCTGACCTGAGAGGATCAACCTCACAATTAGCTGCTGTACTTTAACCCAATCCTTTTCCCTCTCTCTCTCTCTCTCTCTCTCTCTGCAGCAGAGTCGTACTCAGCGGCGGGCAGTGACGGCAGTATTACCCCATCAGTGGGCTCTGTGCCCCATCAGGCCTCAGGCAACTCCAGCCCCTGCTCACACACCTCGTCTGGAGGATCACGGCACCCGGTCAGTGCCCTGAAGAAATGGCTCACCAATCCTGTCCGCAAGCTCAGCTCTGATGCCAGAGGAGGAGCGGGGAAAGCAGAGAAGCAGATGTGCAGGTCAGATGGGAGGCAGCCGCCATCGCTCCTTTCCCATGGCGAAGCTCAACCAAGGTCCCTGGAACAGCACGACAACTACACCATCCTCCCCTCTGAAGACCGAGACACAGTGAGCGTGAGAGATTTCAACTTAATGTATACATTTATTCATTCTGAGGAAACACTTTTTATGCTTGTTTGTGATGCCCATTGTTTTTTTTTTATTATACAGGTGTGTAAAGACAGTGTGTTGAGCCCAGCATCTCCTCCTGCACAGCCCTCCGGTCAGAGCCACTTATCTGATGTCCTGCAAGGCAGAGACACACAGAGTCTAGTAATGTCTCAATTCTGTATTATATCCTTTTCTACTCTTGTGCAGTAAATACTTAAACAGGATACTGATTTTAAAGTGATTGCAGTCACTGTTGGTAGTTAGCTAAGCTGAAAACAAAACCAAGAGTATTTCTTTGGATGTTGTAGGGGAGATAAAAGGCCCATTGTGTGTTATAAAATTCAAATTTTTAACCTTTACAAGAACATTTTCAATATAAAAATAATCAATGGTGCAAAAACAGTTGGGGAACGACTCGTAATACATTCAAGTTATTGTTGCAACAATATGAAATTATGCATCGTTTGAAATTGTACTTTTTACTGATGAGAACATATGATTAAATTAGACGACCAGAGAAAAACACAAGTGAATTGTTTGAATTATGCAAAGTCAAATGTGCTCTCAACACTAAATTCTTCACTCCCCTCACAGTTATTTTAAGTCTTTCAGTGAAGCCTCTCTTATCAACAAACCCTTTTTTTGTAACACAGCTCTCATGAGCTAATGATGTCTAAATGATTGAAACACAAAAGAGAACTCACACTCAAACTATGAATTACAAACATGCATACGTTCCTCGACCTCCTGTTCAGTTGTATTAGCATGTGGAAGGCCTCATATATGCACATGCCAAATAAATAGAGAATATTTTCACATTTTGCTACATGTTTGGGGAGCACAGGCACACACCGCTTCTTTCTGGTAACCCTACACTGTACTGAGTATCCACTGAAAGGTCCTGTAGAGTGGAATCAATCCTGTGGGCTTTTCTAGACGGCATCTGGAAGTAATCAACTAGCCGAGCAGCCTATAACAGGCTGAAATGGGGTCAGGGTTGGGGTTGAGCCAAAATTAGAAGAAGAGGCCTAAAGGCAAGGTGCGAAGCAGGCCTGTAGATGTGTGGATGTGATGGACAGTGCTCCTCCAAGGATGACAGGGTCGGGTTTCATAAGCTTTACATAAGAAGAATCTTTTAGAGGGTTGAAACAAGTCTTTTACCTGTCAAGTACATTGTTCTGCAAGATATATGAATGTTCTCACTTTCAGCCCAAATCTAAGGGTCTTTTGGGACAATATTATTCCAAAGACACCTGCAGCTTTATATTTACTTTGGCTCTTAACTCTTTATTCTTGTCCTTCCCGGGTCAGGGTAAATAGAAGGCCTCATTGTCTCTTTTGAAAGAATCATTTGACATTTTTGAAAGCACACTTACTCGCTCTCTTATCTGTATGCTAAATATGAAGCAGCCAGTTAGGTTAGCTCAGTAGAAAGACTGGAAACAAGAGGAAACAGCTAGCCTGGCTCTGTCTAAATCTGTGTACCAGCACCTCTAAAGTTCCCTAAATATGTTGAATATTCTTCTTGTTCAATCTGCACAAAAATCAAACAAATGAGATACGTGTTAATTGGTGAGCTTTAGAGGTGCTGGTAGACAGATTTTCTTACCGTTGAAAGAGACTATCTAGCTGTTTACCCCTGTTTACAGGCTTTGTGCTAAGCTAAGCTAATTGGCTGCAGGCTCCAGCTGCATATTTGCCAGAAAGACGTGAGCATGGCATCAATTTTCTCGAAAGCAAATAAGCAAATTTCCCAAAATGCCAAACTACTATATTCCTTTAACTTCCTAATGGTTTTCAGAGGAGCTAATGTACTTTTATCTGTTGAGAGGGGAACATTTAGAGCAGTGACCAAGCTAAGCTCTGCAGTTTTAATTGCTCCTGTCTTGCGGATCAGAGCCAGAGTGGAGATGGAGTTTGAATCAACCTCAGATGGCTTTCATAGTCGGGATGTCTGCTGGGTGAGGATGTGAACAGTTGACACTGAGAGAGAGAGAGAGAGAGAGAGAGAGAGAGAGAGAGAGAGAGAGAGAGAAAAGACTGTCCCCAGAAAAAAAATGGTAAAAGAAGAGTTAAAATCAACAGAAAGTGCATATCTGACCTACAAACTGACTCACACAGAAGGATTATCATCCAGAGCACTGAGGTAGGGAACAAAATGTGGTGAGACTACAGTATGTCAAGAGGATTACAGTCAAATTCACATTAGATTATACTGCTTTTAGGTGAGGAGTGATATTTGTTATATAACAGCTCTCCATTTATTTAACCCCAACTTGTTATATGACCTAAATTGTACAAATGTTGCTCTTTATTCGCCTTCATCCATGAGGCTCAATTCTACTTTTCTAATATATTTGCTCCACAAATCTCCTCAGCAGCAGCAAGGAGAGACATTAAAAAGTACTTATTACTCTCAGGTTACTACTCAGGGATTTAGGGTGGCATGACTTTCCAACAAGAGGATCAACGAAATTGCCCAACTGATGAGTTCCCCAGGATAAGACACAAGTCCGTAGCCCAGCTCGTCTCCTTATTTTTCCACAGATGTGTGCTGGCAGGTCAGAGGATGCTGCAGAAGACGTTTAATGATTTAAATGTGTCTGGCTGATGCGCCAGTGGTCAGACTTCACGACACCAAAGTGTTTCAGCAGTGGTGGAAGAAGTACTCAGATCCCTTACTTAAGCAAAACTACCAGTAAAATAATGTATGTATATAAAACACTCCATTACAAGTAAAAGTCCTGCATTTAAAACACTACTCAAGTAAACGTGCAAAAGTGTTTTCAGCAAAATGTATCAAAAGTAAAAGAACTCATTTTGCAGTAAAATGGCTCCTGTGACTGAGGTATCACTACATTTTACTTCATTAGATTGTTAATATTGGTACATCGATGCTTAAGTAGCATTTGGGTCACAAAAAGAAGAAAGAACAAAGTTTCGCCACAAACATTTCTATTCATTTTTTGGACTTTTGTCCGATATTGGATTTTTTTTGTGAAATACTGGATATTGTTACCTCTTTAAATGAGAAGTCTAGACAATACACTGCTCATTATAAGAAGTCATAAGCCAAAAAGTTTGTAAAAGCCAAAAGGTAACTACAGTCTGGGTGTAAAATAAATGTAAAGGAGTAAAAAGTACTATATTTCTGTCTGAACTGTAGTGGAGTTGAAAGTAGCAGAAAATGGAAATATTCGAGTAAAGTACAACTTGAGTAAATGTACTTGGACAACTCACTGACTTTCTCCTCTTACGTAATATGTTATGATGTTGCTTACCAAAAGCTGTACTTTCTTTTTTTTTTTTTTTAATTTTAGAGCCACAAATCCAGCATCAACACTCTCCAAGGTGACGACAGCTGTACTGTGACTGATGATTCAGGGAGTCAGTGGTCTGCTATAGTGGACAGCGAGGAGGAGAGAAACATGGCCTTAGAGAAGAGCATGTAGGTGTTGACCTCTGTATTTAAAGGGTTAGTTCTACATTTTGGGAAATAAGTTTGTTTGCTTTCTTACTGTGAGTTAGATGAGAGGATTGCTACATCTCTTATGTGGTATTAATGTTCATCTAACTCTTTCCCAACATGTCAAACTATATCTTTGCCAGACGTGTACATTTCTGAATTCATTTTGCCAGAATGTAAGTGATAATTCCTCTTTCTGATTATGCTTTATTTGCTGTTTTAATCTCTCTCTCTCTCTCTCAGATATGTGCTGACAGAGCTAATAGAGACTGAAAGGTTGTATGTGGAAGATCTTGGACTCATAGTGCAGGTGTGTGTCTCGCTTCAAAGCTTCAAAAAAATCCACTCACTGCATTTATACAAGAAATAATTCATTCTCCAACATTCATGTCTTAAACTGAAAGAGAAGTTGTCTTTTTTCGTGTGTGTGTGTGTGTGTGTGTGTGTGTGTGTGTGTGTGTGTGTGTGTGTGCGCGCGCACAGGGCTACATGGCGTCTATGACCAATCAGGGAGTTCCAGAGGATATGAAGGGGAAGGACAGGATTGTGTTTGGAAACATCCACCAGATCTATGACTGGCATAAGGAGTGAGTCCGAAATGTTTTTTTCACCTCTCAGTTCCGCTGAATTCGAACAATTTTGTAACAGTTTACACTTATTGTTTCTGAGCTTCTCATGTTTCATGACGGTCCAGAGTGTGTCATGCCCCCTGTGGCTGTTTGTTTCCTGCCTCTGAGTGTGTGTGTGTGGGGGGGGAGGGGGAGGGGGGGGAGTGTGTGCATGTGTGTTTATTTGGCTGGATGACTGTTCTTGCCTGACCTTTTCTGCTTCGTGTCAAACAGCTATTTCCTGGGCGAGCTGGAGAAATGTGTGGGTGATCCAGACAGCTTGGCTCAGCTCTTCATCAAACATGTGAGTCTATTGATCAGTGAGTAACAAGTGCTAATGAGAAGTTTCTTTTTTAGTCCCTCTGCGTGTTTTGAGTTTGTCTGAAGGTTGCAGCCGTCTCACAGAGAGTTCTGGCTTTGTGCAAAGCCTTTGGTCCCCTGCCATCCAGATGTTTCTCCATCTTGCAGATCAGTTGTTTGCAGGTGCAGCTGCAGAATAAAAGGTCTCGTAATCACTCTGGTTCCACTAAAGAACTCTCAAAGCCGACATTCAGTGTTCAAGATGCTCCGCAGAGACCTCGCTGTGTGTGAAAATGAGCTGGAATTAGAGATCTAAGAGCTCTATTAAAAGTATTCACCCCCATTTTTTATCGTTTTACACTGCACATTGAAAAAACAGATTATGTAATGTCAAAGTGAAACCAGATCTCTATAACTAAACAAAGTACAAACATAAAACACAGTAATAGATGAATTAGCAGGAGGATAAACTATTGCTGTTTTGATTGGTTGCAACTTTTTTTCTGCTCAGCTCCTCTATCCAACTTGAGTCAGCGTGGTGCAGCAAACCTAATTAAGACACTGCAAATTAAATCATTCTTTGTCAGCCACTGGAACTATTTAATGAGGGAAAGTTTCTGTACTGATTTAACAAAACTTAACAAAAACTTTTGAGGGGAATGGGATCACAACAAAACTTGATCTGGAACAGCTCACAAGTTGAATTCCTTCTCTGTCCGTCTCTCTCTCACACACACACACACACACACACACGTGCATCATTTACAGTGACAGTCACACGATTTCTCTCTCTCTTCCTGTCTTAAATTTCCAGGAGCGACGACTTCACATGTATGTTGTTTACTGTCAGAACAAACCCAAGTCAGAGCACATCGTCTCTGAGTACATTGAGACCTACTTTGAGGTGAGGGCTTAAATCTATCACAACTTTATTGCTACATTCATCTTCTCCCATCACATGTGTTGCTTTGAATTTGCATTTAAAACCTTTCTCTCCTTTCTGTCACCCGACAGGATCTCAGGCAGCAGTTGGGTCACAGGCTGCAGCTCAATGACCTGCTCATCAAACCTGTTCAGCGGATCATGAAGTATCAGCTGCTGCTGAAGGTTTGCTGTCATTGTTACATGTTGCTACCCATTATACATTAGTTGTTTTTCCCCCAAAAAAGTTTCCAAACAAATAACAGATAACAAGTAGCATGTCGAGCTTCAGAACGGATTTTAAGTTCTTATAAAACAGAACAATTAGAGGAAGAGGAAATTTGGTCACCTATGAGAAATAAAAAGTTGTGGAGCTACATGGCAAATATAAAAGTAAACATCTATATATGTGTACACATGTACACATATACTTACAGTAAGTGTGTAGTGGAGTACACAATGATAAAAGACAAAAGAAATAGTTTATTTATGTGGAAATTGGATTCCCATGTTTCCTTAAAACTGAAAATGACCCTCATAGTTGAGATTTAATTTTCTTCCAGTTTAACAAAGTAGGAAATGTCTCAAATCCAAAGATAGTGGGTAGATGTAACAGAATTCAACATTATTTATTACACATTTTATTTGTCATGCAACCAAAAAACTTCATAACAAAAAAGATGTAAAAGAAAACAAGAAACTCTGATCATACATCAAATTTATGGAGCTTTTTGCTCTGAAATAAAAAGTTATTTCCCTTCCGATCTTCCCACCAGCTTCAGAACTGCATCGAGTTTTCTTAGAATTACAGCATAAAAAAGGGTAATGCTTCTTTATTATTAAAAATCACTACAACTCTAAATAAACTTGTGTTTGGCACCTTCAGGACTTCTTGAAGTACTACAACAAAGCAGGAAGGGATGTTGAGGAGCTGCAGGTACGAGCTCATTACAGAATGTACAAACACATATAAAATGGCATTTTAAATCTGTCTGAATCTGTAAACTTTGTTTGTGCAACTTGTTTTGACTCATTGAGCTTCATCCGTTTACTTTCCTACATCAGAGGGCAGTGGAAGTGATGTGTTTTGTGCCTAAACGCTGCAATGATATGATGAATGTGGGCAGGCTCCAAGGTTTTGAGGTGAGATTCTTTTTTATCTGTAATCATGTGTGCCATGTGACTTACAATAATAATAAACTTTATTTCTGTGGTGCCTTTCAAAACCAGAGTTACAAGGTGCTTCACAAAAAACAATAACAAGATAGAAAACAGGAAAATAAAACAAAAAAGAAAATGCAAACAGGAAAATAAAACAACAACAACAAAATGCATTAAAAACACTTACAGGCTATCACAATGTCTGTGACGAACATAATGTTTCAGGGGAAAATCACAGCTCAGGGGAAGCTGCTCCAGCAGGATACCTTCTCTGTCAGCGAACAGGAAGGCGGCTTCCTGTCCAGAGCCAAGGAGAGGCGGGTCTTCCTGTTTGAGCAGCTGGTCATCTTCAGCGAGCCAATTGATAAGAAAAAAGGCTTCTCTTTGCCAGGGTACACCTTTAAAAACAGCATAAAGGTAAGAATATCACTGTGTTTGAATCATTCTTCATGTTTGTTTTGTGCTTCTTCTCAATGTCCAACACATCTGCTGTGTGCTCTGCAGGTCAGCTGCTTGGGCGTGGAGGAGCACGCTGAGGAAGATCCATGCTGCCTAGTCCTGACCTCCCGCGGGACTGACAGCAGCGTGACACGCTTCATCATGCAGGCATCATCTCCGGAAATACAGCAGGCTTGGCTCGATGACGTGGTCCAAATCTTAGAAACTCAGAGGAACTTCCTAAATGGTACCAGAGACTAATGTTTCCTCAATAAAACTAAAGATTTAAGAGTTTGGTGTGGTGCATCTGAGTAATTTGACCTTTCGGCTTTGGCACTGTAGCCCTTCAGTCTCCAATAGAGTACCAACGCAGGGAAAGCAAGTCAAACAGCCTGGGCAGGAACATGAAGTCTCCAACTGGCCTGCGACCTCACTCCTCGGCATCCATGGACCGACGTCAGCAGCCCTGTCTGCTGTCTTACAACACCTCCCTGCCCTCACTGCATCCGCCCCAACACAGCCCGGCCTCAAAAGTGGTGAGTTTGTATCAACGCTCCCTTCCACTTACGTCATCCATACTTTTCTCCGACATCGTAAACATTCACTCTGTCTTTGATTTCTATTTTATATCTTAAGGTTTCTAGCCCTTGTGCTGGGGCGCATCAAGAGCCTCACCTTCCACTTTCCTCCAAAAAGCAGCCCAGTTTGTGCCCTGAGGTGAGACACGGCCGCGGGACGTCCAATGGCCTGCCTCCCTGCAGCCAGCAAAGCACGCAGGTGCATCAGTCTGGCCTTACACAGCAGTAAAACGAGTACTCTTATTCTTCCTGTAAGTAGAAGAAGCAACATCATATTGTAAAGGGTTGGTTCAAATTACTACAAAAAAAAAAAAAACCCTCGCATACCTAAAGTGGTATCTAACCATGCAGACAGTTTTTATTTTATTTGAAACTGAACTGACTCCAGTGATTAAATTCTCACCTGGCTGCAGTGATGTGAAAGTTTTACTCCAGGGTGTGTCAGTACACTGTGACATCACTTCTGGGTATGGTCGACGCTGCGACTGATTTAAACTTTCACCCAGATCGGGCGGTGAAATACTGTTTTTCAGTCTGGTACTAAATTACTCTTTAAACATGCTCTGTTAAAAGTAAAAGTTGTGTCTTTTAGTGGATCTTTGTCGCACGCCGTATCTCAACTGCAGCTATCCAATAAAGGCGAGATGCAATTATCCAAAAAAATTAAAAGACATGGATTCATTTTTACTTAAAGTAAAGCACTCTTAGTCACAAATTATACTCAAGTATCAAAAGTAAAAATACTCATTCTGAGGGAAAGTAGATGCATTAACATTTAATGAGCAATTTAATGTTGAATCTAACTTCTTTATACTCTGTTAGGTAAACAATGAAATGCATCGTTTTGAGCATATTTCTATGTTTTGTGTGTAATAACTTTATCTGCAAAGTCACAACTTACTACAACCATCAGATACATGATGAAAAGAACATTTCCATATGAAATACATTATAAGTGTTACTGAATGAATATACTAACTAAACCCTTACCCTAACCTCCAGTATAAACCCCCAGGACCTGGAAACTGGACAGTAGTTGAGTAGATATAGGTTGTTACTCTCCACTTCTGATTGTAAAATTAATAAAGTAATATAGCTGTGAGATTTATCAGGTTAGGTGGTCTATGGTCTATCGTTATAGGTAATTACCCCATTCAGCATTTATTGTGAGTACAAATAAATTCACTGGATTTTAAATAGTGTAGATGAGATCGGTGGAGCTGTTATCTCTTTGGCAGCAGCCTGATGTTGTCATGATCACTGGTGATGAGGGGAAATGACTCTCTGGTTGCCTTTGTCAAATATCCTGTTGTTGTTTCTGCATGGATTTACAAACCTGGTTGACCTCATCTGTTGCCAGAGTCATTCTGTCATCCAGTTTATGGAAAACCTGCTGCTGACCTGCTGTTTTATCTTATGCGCCCAGACTTCCACTGAGAGGAGGAAGTGGCTTGATCACAGTGCTCTTATTAGACGTGCATATCTGGCCTGATTCCACAGCGGTTCTTGTCCTCTTGTTCCCCCTCTTTGTGTTTTTGGATCCGCACTGTTTCCATCCTGCTCCACATGCCCAATAGTACATGCAGGTTTCCTATGCATCCATAATCTTTCTGTCTCTGGTGTTTAATCTCTCAGGGAGCAGCATTTTCTCACTTAATGTCTGTTTCTGAGCAATATGACACTTGTGCAACAACTGCATAATCATATTTCTGTGGAAGTAAAACCCAATATGGATCAGGTTAAAGCACACACTTGAGATTGTAGTTTTTTTCACATGATACCATCATTTTATAAAGCTGGACTAATCGATATTTAACAGTCACTCAAATGACTATCCATAATATGTCAGGGGTCACTCGTAGGGACAAACCCACAGAGAATTATCATCCAACAGTTCCCATCAGCTCTGTGCAGCATTTTAGAGTCTTACTGTGTTGGTCACTATCACAGCTGTAGCCAACCTGTCAGGTAGCTGTTTTCAGTGAAAAAGTTATGATAAATCGACTGAACACCACCTGCCCAGCACCAAATGCTAGAGGGACAAAGTTAGCAAGTAGCTAGTGAACATAATGAAGCATTTAGCAGCTAAAACTCACTTTAGGAGTTGGTGAAGATCAAAGGAGAGCTAAAAGTTGGGAAAATGTTGAACTTACATTTGTCAGGTGACCAGAAGCACAACTTAACCTCAAATGAATGCTAATGTTGCTCTGTGTCTTTTGGATGTGTGAGTAAACAACTTTTGTTTGCTAACAATCCAGATATATAAACTTTATAAGGTGATAATATGTCAGTGTTGTATTTACAGCTTGTTATGCTGCCCCTAAGCGGCCAAAAAAATCAATTAATGCAGCTTTAAACATATTTTGACTAAGTTTGTACAAAATTCATCATTTACAATATATAATGCTTTTAGTAATGTAATGTGAATTTATTTGTTGGTTCACACCACAAATATTATTTTATTCTTATCACATTGCTTTGTCCTGTGATGACTTAGAAATGATGAACACTTTGTATGACAGGGTGGGTTTTTTTTCTTTGCTTTGTGTGTTGGTAATTAACAAAAAGTAACATAGAACATTTAATTTACATTTAGTGTCATCCAGAATGTTGAGAATTTCAATCAGTAATCTCAACAATGAGATTTCTTTTGAGAGTCATGAGGTGTTGTGCGTTATCACCAAAAGCTCCTTCTGTAATTGTTTGAACAAACTGAATTTTTGTGCAACAGTAGAAATGTTAAAGGTGCAGTGTGTAGAATTTAGCGGCATCTAGTGGAACAGATTTGGCAGAAATGGGATATCATATTCAAAAGTATGTTTTAATTAGTGTATAATCACCTGAAAATAACACTCATTGTGTTTTCGTTACCTTAAAATGAGCCCTTTATATCTATATAGGGAGCGGGTCCCCTTCCACGGAGCTCGCCATGTTTCCACAGTAGCCCAGAATGGACAAACGAGTTTCACAGCCACCGTAGGTTCTCCTACACACTTGGAAAGGGAGGCGTATTCAGTTGGTTGCAATCTGCAACCTCACCGCTAGATGCCACTAAATCCTACACAATGGTCCTTTAAATACTGGTTCTTTATACTATTTTGAGTGACTATTTAATTTATACATTTCTGTCCTCTTAGGGTGTGACTGGCAGTGTCCAGTAGAGCGAGCAGTAATGACCTCCGATGACACATGAACTCACTTTCCCCTTCTGGAGTGAGAGTGCCTCGGCCGAGTCTGCGAGCTCTGTCAGCATCGTTTGTTTCACTCCTGTACAGAAGTCATCAAGGCCTCAGTGTCTCTGTCTTCAATATATTGTCCTAGATTTCCTTTTGAATTTCCTTCAAATACCACTATGGTGCAGGCTAATCTGGATTTGATCTTGTATAATCATATTGGTTTGATTGTGTTCATTTGTGTGTGTGTGTGTGTGTGTGCAGACGCCACATATACACATGCCTACAGATATTCATAACAGAGAGGAGATTAAATGTGTGAAAATAAGGATTTTAAGCACTACAGAGACTGTACTTCATATTGTATATGTATAGATTTCTTACTTTTTCCACTGAAAACTCCTTGATGGATATTTTTGTAATGCATAATATTTTCATAAGGGACCAATTCCACTTTATTCCCCCAGAGAACTGGGAGCTCAAATCCCATACTCTGTGTCCTTAAATGACTTAAATGTATTCTTGAGTCCACCGGGTGACTGCAGAGTCCAGCCTCACAGTGGGATCTGAATCTATATGAGTTGTGTACATCTGTGCATACCCTGCAGATTTGCAAATAGCTGTGTTTTCCCTTTGGTGGGCTATTTTAACCCTGCCATTGTTAGACTGTTATCTGAATGAAACACATTAGCAAACCCACACAAAGCACACATCATTATCAAGCAGAAAGAAGAAAAAGGGAACAAAGATAAATCAGAGGTGCTCATCTGTAACTGTCATCTTGAATGTAAATAATCTCATGTGGGATCATATCAGTGTAACTCTGTGGTATTGTGATGTGCTGACACACACACAGAATTAAAGAGAAATGCTGTTCAAATGCTGGTTATCATTTTTCTCAGAAACTAACACATTTCTTAACTACACTATGCAGCATAAAACTTCATGGCCTTTTTCTTTACATGCTTGTGTATCGTAAATTGAAATAGACCCGTGACAACTCTGAAGGAAATGAATAACTGATCATGCAATCACAGGTTTTTGAGCGTGAAACAATTTCACAGCCCCCTGTTTACAGGAAACCATGAAAATGTCTGTGTGTGTTATAATATGCAGTGTGTACTCACGGCTTTCTTTGCCTCCACTGTCTTAATTAAGTAGAAGCTTTCTACACTGAAAAGTTTATAATTATTTGCAGAAGTCAAGTCTGAGTGGCTTCTCAAAAATGAACAGAAAATGGCACCAAATCTTTGTACTAAATCTACTGTATGTCAGAGCAGATAAGCTGTTGGTGTCTAGTGGAGACGTTAAAGAAGATCACTCACATAATTATGAATTAGTGGATCACATTGTCAGTTTGAAATTCTGTAATTTAACAATATCAACATTTTTATATTGTGAGTATTTATATTTGTAGACAAATTTAATGAAATTACAGATGAGTTGTTATTCCAAGCTGTGGAAATAATAGGGGCACAAAACCTTTTTAAATAGGAAGTATGAAGTATCCTCAAACCAGACTAACTTATATTAAAGTCTGGTTTGCTGCTCACATCACAGGAAACAAAAACAGAAAACTCTTGTCAGTATCCTCATGTGCCACTGTGCTCCCACGTGGATTTTTAAAAGGCCTGCAGCACCTCAACACTCCAGCTGAAAGATTTCCTGGATCCCATTCAAATTCCCCTTAACACAGCAAGCATCTTAGCTGCTTGTTTTGGCCAGGAGCGATCTGTATCTATGACACATCAAGTCCCAAAGGCCCATTATTCATTTGCACCGTTCCTGTAATACAAGTGAGATTGGAGACTCACACGATGTTTTCACACTGCCACTATTGACAACTCTCTAAACACTTAATATGTACTTCCCTCTGTGCTGTGCTCAACATGGATACCATGCAAACCTTTACAGATCTTGTAAATATGCTGTGTTTGAACTTTGAACCTGGTTTTTATTTATTTTTAAAGATCCCCTCCAGTCATGTTTTAAGACATGTAAAATCCTCTGCTTGGAATAATAAATGTTTGTGTGTTTGGCTGTTTTTTTTTCCACAAAAATGTTCAATTACCTTGTTAAAAATCTTTAAAATCACATCTACTCCTTCTTCTAGTTTTAGTTTTAACCTACTGCTGGTTGCAAGATGTCTCATGCTTCTTCTCTGGAAGTTAAACACTGGACCACAATTGGCTCCAAACTAGTTGTGAGCACAGAGAAACTTTCCACTTTCAGCAGATGAATGTGAAAACAGCCTTCTAGTGTCAAACTCTGCATCTACATCATTCTGCTCAGTGAAGCTCAGATGTCCAACTGAAGGGACAAGAAGAAAAACACATTTTTGACTGGAGAAGGACTTTTACTTGGTGTTGTTTTTTTTGCATTTTATATATAGTTATATATTTAGTTTGCAACTAAAATGCAGACAGAACTTCAGGGCAGGGAATGACATGCAACAGAAGTTCTCTTTTGGAATAAAACTCAAGACATCACGATTATAAAGTATGCATTTTAAACCACCGGGACAGCTGGACGCTCCTTGGCCATGGTCCTTTGTTTGCGCGAGTTTCCTCCCAAAATCCAAAGACATGCAACTCTGTCAATATGGAGACTCTAAATTTCCCGTAGATGTGAATGTGTCTCCCTGACTGACTGAGGACCGATTTAAGGTGTGTATCTTATTTTGATCGTGGTATTCTGTGGCAGTATGTATCATCCTTCACCTCCCTGACGAGGTGAGAGGTTTCCAGTCGACTCCTCGCAGTATTCATTCATTTCTAGTTAGTAGATGTTTCTCATGTGAAGACAAACTTTTGTTTTCCATAGCAAACTTTTTATCAAAAATGAACAATATACCTCAGCCTTTTTTTTTTTCTTTTCTTTTTTTTTTTTTTAACCATTTCACATCTAAAGGTTTTTCTTGCTTTAATTTGCTTCTTTGTCGTCCTCGTCCCTTGAAAAACATTTACTCTTGGAATGTATTTGGTAAGTGTTTGTTATTATTCACAAAATAATGACTGTAATGAAGTGTACTGACATGAAAAAAAAAATCACATGAAGACTTCATGACACAGGTGCCAACTATTGTTTGACTCTTTTAAAGACAAAAACAAACAAACAAACACACAAACAAAAACAGACATTAAATTATATTCACATCACACAATAAATGTGAAACATGAGTATGAAACATGAGTCCTGTGGGTGAAAATGTTACAGTCCAACATTTAGTGGAGCATTGATGGAAACTGCTGAGGGACACAGCAACACCAAGGCAAAAAAGTGTTTGATTACATAATAACAATGACCTTTAAATACATTTAGTTTTATAATGAGTGTCTGAACAGGGATGCCTTAAAGGACACTTGATGATAATGTAGACTGAACCTGTGACTTCCTGTTTCTGCGATGTAAATCCCCTCCTTTTATTTGTTCGGAACTCAAAGTAATTCAAAAGTTTTGGTAATGAAAGCGTTGTTTCCACAGACATTTTAATATGTCAACATTATAAATTTAAAAAAATCCTCATTATGCATCAAGTTAAATCAAATCTGCTGTGATCAGAAGACTAACACAAGTGGTTTTTGAGTGAAGCAGGCAAGATAAGATCTGTGCTAACACAATAAATATGTTTTCAGCTCAGCGATAAATCTGTCGACAGTTACAAATCTTAACGTGAGACGAGTTTTTGAACACACAACTACACAACAGCCACTTTATGATAGTTTCACTGATGTAGTTATAGATTCTGACCCCTGTCCACATTTGGTAAAGAAAAAGAAAAAGCAGGCAGAAACATCACACTAAACAGAAAACACTCTCAAGAAGGCTCTGTCCTGAAGCGTGTGAGCGTTTTTCCATTGTACCGTGAGCCAAATAAACAAGTGAAATGTTAGTACTCTGTCCTCCTTGACTTGGAAATTTGAGATGTGCTACCTTTTCACATTTTCGGAGCATGCTCACAGGATTTTGGGTTTTGAACTTCACTGAGAATCCCATTGTCGAAGCACAACCTCCTTTCAGCCATTACAAAGTAGAAATAGAAAACACTCTCAAGAAGGCTCTGTCCTGAAACGCTTAAGTTGTGCCGTGAGCCAAATAAACAAGTGAAATGTTAGTACTCTGTCCTCCCTGACTTGGAAATTTGAGATGTGCTACCTTTTCACATTTTCGGAGCATGCTCACAGGATTTTGGGTTTTGAACTTCACTGAGAATCCCATTGTCGAAGCAAAACCTCCTTTCAGCCATCACAAAGTAGAAAAAGAAAACACTCTCAAGAAGGCTCTGTCCTGAAACGCTTAAGTTGTGCTGTGAGCCAAATAAACAAGTGAAATATTAGTATTTTCTCTTCTTGACTTGGAAATTTGAGATGTGCTACCTCTTCACATTTTTCAGAACATGCATTTTCGGTTTAGCTCTTCACTGAAAATCATATCATTGAAGCACAACCTCCTTTTCCAATTCAGCCTTTACACAAAATAGTTTTAAATGTTGCTCTGGAAATGAAAAAAAAAAAAAACTGCTGGTAAATTTCTGGCACTCCTTTGCTAACAACAAATGACAGCTAAGTAGTAATTTGAGTTTTTAAGAAAGAATGGAGTGACACAAGGCGCCATCTAAAGGCCATGGTATAAAAGAACAACTTCATCACTTCGG
This sequence comes from Thunnus maccoyii, assembly GCF_910596095.1. NCBI lineage: Eukaryota > Metazoa > Chordata > Actinopteri > Scombriformes > Scombridae > Thunnus > Thunnus maccoyii. Next base: position 15,988,049 of record NC_056535.1, on the reverse strand, counting down.
GCAGTGTGTATCACAGTCTATGACATACAGAAACTCTCAAAAAAGGAGCCGTCGGTATAAAAAGAGGATTTTCTAGCCTTGGTGCTTCACCCTTACACTTCATGGACTTTGTCTCTCTAGGCGTGACTCAGAGTTTCCCTCTCATGCTCTACTACTGCTCTACTCACACTGTTCCAAACTGTCAACTAATCTCACCCATTCTGTCTCAACCTGCTTGTTTTTTTTCCCTCTCTTTTCTTCATTTACAATGAGGAAAAATAAACATGCACTTTGGTTAATCCAATTAATTTTTAGGCAGCATTTAAAGATGCAATCACTTTCATTCTCATACACCAGCGTGCTCTCCTCCTCTTTTGATGCTTGTTGAAGAAACCAGAGTGACAGGCAGCAGAAGACAAAAAGAAACAAAACAAGGCTGCTCCCAGATCAGGTAAAACCAGTTCTGACTCCAGGTGGTTTGGACCAAAAGTTCCTCCTCCTGACTTACAAATGACACAAAGAATTCTGTGTGACGGGGGTAAGCAAAACCATAACACAAAATGATAAAAACACTCCAAAGCCAGCAGACAACCCTTGGCTTGACCAGTCACGCAGCATAGGTACCACAGGTGAAAAGTTTTGGATGTGTTCTTCATGTGGCATTGGTAAGAGGGACACCTATGCTCTGTGTCTACAGGATTGTCACTCTCTGAGAAGTGTCCCTTTGTCCCTTTCTCGCTCGTGGTAAGTCCTCATCACGCTCTCTATTGCTTTTCTAGGCTCAGTCTTTTCGGATAGTGCAAATTGAAGGAGGACACACACACACACCTCTACTCACATTAAAATAGAATGACGATGAATCTAGTTGCTACCTGTTGGTTTTTAACTTCTCCCAAAGCCTGGTCTCTCGAGGATGTAAAGCGAGATAAGATTTGACAAACACAAAAGCGTAACCCCTTCATAACCTTGAATCAATCATGATGATGCTGTGATTTGCAGTTAACTGGGTCTCTGTAAACAAGACGACATGTTTTATTACTACAGCTTATTTTCTATATTTTTCCACTGCTGCACTGGTTCCGCTCCAGAAGAGAACCTGAACCTTCATATCAGGCTCCTGGATATTGACTTTTTAGCTCAGTGTGGAGCTGTGCACTGACAGAAGAAACATGCTAAAACTGCCCTAATGGCACAATTACTCTTTTTTTTTTTTTTACTACAGTGAAGCCTGAAAACCGCTGTCAAGGTGTTCAAGGGAAAGGCAAACAAAAGTGTTTGTCTGAAATCTTATCTGACGAGATGTAGTGGAGGAGAACTTCTTTGGCAACTCAAGAAGAGCAGAGGAACCTTCAGGATAAAGAGGTGGTGGTGGTTGGGGGGTTAATTACGAGTCAAACACTGAAATCGGTTCTTGAAGAACAGGAGGCCATTTTTCGTGTGTGTGGCATCGGAGGAGGCCGGCGGGTAACGAAACTTGGCGTAAATCTTGTCGCTCTCTGATTGGCTGACCCAGGGGAGTTTGATTTTGGTCGCATGATTGACAATGACATCGTCGCAAGAGCCCACGTGGAGAGATCCCAGGCCGTCAATGAAGAACTCTGAAAAACAGACGAAAACAAAGTATTTCAACCATATACATGCAAAACCTGGTTAAAGTCTTAGTCAGAACCTGGTTCAAACTCACAGAACTTTATTTTAAATTCTGTTGGAGAACCCAAAGTTTCCAAAGATACCAAATATGTCAGGTGGGTTATTGGAGGAAATAAAGTAACATATAAAATATATAATGATGCACAAAACATCTTGAATATTTCCTTAATGGAGAGGTGCAGCCAAAAAAAAACATGGAGTCTTGGGTTAAATATTTCACTCGGTGTAAACATCATTTAGCCTCAATGAAGACAGTGTGCAATAATTCAATTTTATCAGCCTTTGGACATTATGGGATTAAATTGACTTTAATTAAATCTAATGTACAATTTAATAGTACAATTCTCTACGCCAACACTATTTTGGTACATAATCTGATACTATCTCAATTAATGCTGAAATTAGATGAAAACCTTTGGAGTTTAACCATAATTTAGTAAAAATATTTAACTAAACAGCGCAATCTGGTGGTCAAACAGATGTGTTTGTGAGTCTGCTACCTTTTTAGCCATGCCAGGGTTGAGGTTCACATTTTTGGGGTTTTTTGTGAAATATCTCGAAAGCTATTAGATGGATTAGATGGAAATTGGTGCAGACATTAGTGCCCCCCTTCAGGATGAATGGTAATAATTTTGGTGATCCTCGAACTTTTCCATTATCGCCATCATCAAGTCAAAATTGTAATGTGTCCAATACGTTGATTTATGACCAAATACCTGCAAAACTAATGACATTCCCAATGTCCTCAGCTGTTTGTGTTTAGTGCTAATCAGCAAATGTCAGTATGCGAACATGCCAGATAAGATGGTGAACATGGTGAACATTTTACCAGTATACCATGTTAGCATGTTAGCATTAGTTTTCTTCAGCTTACTCCACGATAATGGAAAAAGTTTCTGTGTCTCTTTGTCTCATTTTGCGCTCGTCGCTGTGTCCCAGCTGCAAACTACACACTGATTCTAGCCAGGTTTGGAATAAGTAGTGGTCATACTGGGAAAAGAACAGCAAGAAAAGCAATTATGCATACCAAATTCAACTTGAATGAGATGTTTATCCCATGAGATGTTTCCACACCACCGTGACAAAAACACAAGCTGCAAACTTTGCTTTTTTCTCAGACTTATGACTTGGGACTGTTTGTGTGTGTCTGTGGGTTTATGTCTGTGGGATGGATGTGGGTTTCTTACTGTCTTTGGGTGTGTGTGTGTATGTGTGTGTGTGTGTGTGTGTGTGTGTGTGTGTGTGTGTGTGTGTGTGTTGTGTAGGCATTTTAATGTAAAGCATATTGAGTTGACTTGTAATTTAATGTGCAATGCATGCAGTATATTGCAATACACAGAGCAAATGCAGGAGGTGCTCACAACTCGACAAAAACCTCCAACAAATTCTGCTGTGGTCAGACGGCTTCAGGAGCGTCACAGAAAATAAAAAATAATTTTGCTTGTTAAGTTCAACAAGCAGAAACTTTGTTTCACACATTTTCTACATTTTCCTGTTGGTATAAAAAGTCTTATATACTAACAACTAAATGGTACTAAAAAGTGTAAGTTGCAGATTATTATAGTACATATTGTATTATAATGTATAAAATGAGCATGTAGTTTGGAATAGGGACACAGATATAGCTTTCTTTATATACTCTCCAGGTATGTGACATATATAAAAAGCTACCTTTAGTGTTTGTTGAGTGTTGACAATATTGTAATAATGATATAAAGTAAAGATTTGTATATTCTATAGAAACAAAATCTGATGGATCCTACAAAGATGTTACTTTTACTTATTGTAGTTTTCAAACCTTTGATATTTTTTATTTTCTTTTTGTTTCTATCTTAACTATTACCTTTTCAGAGTTATTTAACTTATTTTCTGATATCTATATTTGGCTTGTTTAGCTTTTTCTTGTTTTATTGATCAATGTGATTTTAAATTGCTGTTTGTTTTATTGTTGTTCATGTTGTGTGTACCCCAGTAAGACAACCAACCCCTTTGTGGAAGCTAATGAAGATCCAAAGAAAGAATACTGAGCTCTACAGTAATATCAGTTGTCCCATCTTCTTGCTGAGGTGTTTGTACTGTACTCACCCAGGTGAGCGACTCTGGTGAGGCGTGGGTCAAAGCCGACCTGCTGGACTTTGTCCGTCCGAGCCAGGAAGAAGTTAATGACCCCGTCAGTCACAACACAGTTGGGGAATCCTTGGATGACATGATGAAATCCTCTCCTCATGTGTAAACAGTCACCATCCTCCTCCCCGGGCTCAATGGATATAGTCTGTCTGTAGGTGGCAGTATAACCTGTGGCCTCCCGCACTGCACCACCCACCTGGATACACACACACACACACACACACACACAAACACACGCACACACACACAGACATCAGTACCTGGCATCTCAGCAAAAAACACCAGTTTATTTGTCTGTCACTCACCAGATCCAGAGTGGTCCTCTCTAAAACATCCACAAGCTTCTCCAGCTTGGTGTTGGCTGTGAAGATGAAGTCATCATCCACCCACAGCACGTACTTTGTGGTCACCTGGGAAACGGCCAGGTTTCGTCCGGCAAACCAGCCCTATGGTACGACACGTGACACTGAGCTTGAGATCCAGACATCATCAACAGCAACAACAGGAATGTGTCACCCACACTTCTCCTACCTTTCCAAAAGGCATGATGTAATGTTCGATGTAAGGCCCGGAGATGGTTTTGGGATTTTCACTGTCATCAGCGATTACTATGGTGACAGTGGGATAGTATTTTCTCACACTGTCAATAAGATCTTGAAGCTTCTCATAACGCAGGAAAGTCTTGGTAGCTATGGTAACGAGAGCGCTGACATTGTAGTCTGCAGAGAAGAAGGATCAGACAGCAGTTTCAGGAAAATTCACTTGCAAATACTTCAGTTCAGTTTAATGGAATATTTGACTGTAGTTGTGGTTACTGTTGAAATGCCAGTGATGTGCTGTACCTCCTTTAGATCCTGTGTTGTACAGTTTTGGTGTTACACCGTGACGGATCTTGATACTGAAGGTGGCTTGATGCCCCTCTGTCTCAAACTGCACTGAAAGACACAACAAAAAAGGACTTAATAAACTTGATTAGCGTAATAGGATCAAACCTGTCTTGTCCCACTGTTGTTTGGAGTACAGACATATTTATTATCAATGGTTATCGTCGTTTCTGTTGAGCTGTGATCACTCTGAAATGAACACTGTCCATATGCAGGTAAAAGGTTGGCAGTCAATTCAGAAAAGTAAATCTGATCTTTGGTTTCAGACTTTGTTCCTCCTCTTGTTAATTCTTGCGTTGTCCATGAACTATCGAAGCAAAACAAACTTTCTGTTTTAAACACTCAGGCTGCTTCCTGATTGGCTGCCTGACTCTCCACAAAGAGATGGCATCTAAACGTCTGCAAATATATCCTCCAACCGACCTGGACAGGACAACAAAATATCTGTCTGATATTAAACTGAACACAGCACCTTGAAAATGTGTATGATGCCTCAGTTACCTTAATTACATACAATTTTTTTTCTCCAAGTTATTCAATTTTTTTTTTTTAGAATTAAGAATAACAAAGTCCATCTTTTGAGGCCTCACCTGTGTCCGCTGTGCTGGGGTGGAACAGCGTGTTTGTGTAGGTGACAAACTGCAGCTGTCGGTTCAGGTTCGGCAGGAGGCTGCTAGACAGTGACATGTGCATCTCGCCGTCACCTTTGATTTTCACTCCGTCTACCTCTGCCGCCACGTTCAGCGCTCCCAGCGTGGCAGTGATGTTTATCTGCAGCGAGAGATGAAAAGAAAGTAGGTGGGATGGTGGAAGGACAGCAGATATATAAATATATGGTAAAGTTAAGATGGCCATACTGAAATACTTACTGAGTAATGGTCTCTGGGAAGGTCGTGTAAGGCCAGGCCTGAAAATATGATTACAATTTAAAGGATTAACTGCAACAGCCATGGGACTTTATTTAATCCACTCTGGTGTCCACTTCCTGTGAGCAGAAATTGAATAAATTGTGCTCTCTAAGGGGTGAGCAGGCTGCTAATTGTTCTTCAGTACAGACTGTATGTCAACATGTGTTTATCTATAGAGTTTTAGACAAATAAAAGCATTCACCTCATTGCAGAGTCTTATTTTTGACATTAGTTTGATATGTGCTTGCTATTTGGGCTGTACATATACGCGCATAAACGAAAGACAATGTGCTTTTTTTATAGCAGTCACATAAACATGAATCAGTTCTGGGTTGGTGTTAAAAAAAGTAACTTTGTTGATTTTTTAACTGTTGTAGCCAGTGCGTTAATGAATTAATCTAATCAGTGATGCTACACTACAACAACATCTGGCTTTAACTGTTGGACAAAAATCAAATTTAACAAACAAGTCCTGTTGAAATGTGTGTGCCCAATCGATCTGAAGTCGTACCTGGGATGATGATTGTTTTCAGGGGTCGTACCTCCACCCCCTGTGTTGGATACTGTAAGGGACTGTTAGCCTCTGCAATAATGAGCACATCTGCAGGTGTCTGCGACCTGAGGGGGGAAAAGCTTAAAATCAGGAAGATGTATAGCCTTCACACAACATACAGTGCTGTACATCCACAAACATACACAGGAATAATGAGATAGTTAAAATCCAGTTAGAGGATTTTGCTTTTTAAAAACACAAATGGACTGAATTGACTCAATGGCCGCTAATAAAAGATCATTTCACCTAATGATTTTGTTCTTGACTGAAAAAAAGTTAAAGGTATTAAATGAGCCAGTATAGAGATCTCCTTAAAAGTATTGCTGTTGTGTTTTGGATCAGTTGGACCAGTCAGTAATGAATCTTGACTAGTTCAGAATAAAAGGCAAAGAGGTGCAAAGAGAGAGACAGAGAGGTTATAATCTTTAAAATGGTCCAGAGATAACTGAAGCTGATTTAGCACCTGATAACGTCCAAATATGTGCTGAACAGATCAATATATCATGCTTCATGATAATATTTGTGGATTGTTTTGAGGTGAAATGCAGCTCTGTGCTCCTGTAATTATAACATCTCTGTTTTACGGTGCCGCTCACCTCTTCTGGAAACTCTTGTACTCCTTGGCCCTTCTCCTCTTCATCTCCTCCAGTTCAGAGGCCTCAAAGGCAGTGTGCAGCGGGTGAGCTGACACCCGCGGGAATAAGAGTTGGGCGAAGGGCAGGTTCACTCTTCCGCTCTCACCCTCACATAAGCATCCGTTACGTGCCAACAAGCTGGGGAGCAAATTGTCAGAGACACGTGTGTGTGTGTGAAGAAATCAGGTTTCAGCTGAGGTCTGCTGGGCTGATAGATGGAAGAAATTAACTAAACTGAACTAAATTAAAAAGCTTCTTACTTTGCCACACTATCCCTCAAGCGAAAGGGGATGTTGCCTAATTGGTGGTCTGGTTCTGGGAGCCTCTCTTCCAGATGCCTTTCTACGATAGGCCCCGGTCGCTGCCATACATCCACCATGGTGTAGCCTCGAGTGGGCCACGAATGGAGGAGGGCCAGTACCAGCACCGCAGACACCAGGATGGCGAGCAGCACCATCTTCCTCAGAGAGCGCATCCTAAAACCTGACACAGACAAGGCCAATAAGATTTTACAGCAAAATCATCACATGCAGATATATACATTGAAGGAGTTAGTAGTCAATCCATTCCTAATACAACTCCAGTATAACAGACAGGGGACAAAATCCACAAAAATACAAAGTTCAGCCAGAGCTATTATGGGGATTCAGCAGCCTGAGTGAGACAATCTTCAAAATTCTCTGTGGTACTGTATCATCCCTTTGCTGCCGCCTGGCAAAGACACACAGTCCAGGAAAATACAAAGAGGGAATTTGTGTGCTAAAACGTCTTTGGAAGTCTTGAAACCTCATGTCAGCTTCATCTGAATTTTGTCCTCAATCTCTTAAAAACATCAAGAAGCAGCCAGTAAACCCTTCAACACACATACAGGCATGTACGTCGTGTTTCAAGATAGACTTGTATAAAACCTATCCTTCAATCATCGTCCTGGCTCCAAACAGTCTTCAGATGCCCTGTGTTTACATTTACAGCGGAGCCACTTAGCGTATGAAACATTAAATAAAACACCAGACAGAGTAAAAGTCATGCAACTGGGAATAAAATGCTGACCTGCTGGATTAGCAGAATGAAGTTTCAGATCAGAGAGCTCAGTATCGTTGTGTAAAATCTAAAGTCAGCATTTCAATAGTTTATCAAACACAGAAATCTAGCATATGGGAGTTGTTTTCTCCCTCCTTACCTCTCTCCTCTCCTTCAGTTATCATTAATCATCTGTTCCCTGCTCACTTTGTCTCTGCCACATCTACCGAAAGCAGATGTCTCACCCTCTGCAAATTTGCCGGCTGCACAATGAGCCTTTTCTCCTCCCAGCTGAACAAAAACCCTATTTCCGCTCAGACTTATGAGATATTGCTGGTATGCTGGCCTCCCTCTCCGTGGCTGAAGCTGTTTATCCAGCTAGCTTAACTAGTGGTTCTCAAAGAGGGGTCCCCCAAGGATCCTTGAGGGGGTCCCAGGGGGTCCCCAGCAAAAAGGGGAATCATTTATTTTCATTATAATTCCACCCATAAGTAACACAATGATAGAATGTATAACTATTTTGGTCATGGGTTTTATACACTTTCTGTAATAAAACATCTAAAATCAAAAATCTTATCAAATGGGGTCAAATATGTCCAGAAAGACCGTTAGACTGAGGGGGCAGTCTTTAAGTTAACTGAGAGACTGAAACAAAAATCAATACAAAATATCCATGAATACAGGCTCTTAAAATATATGTCATCTTACAACCAACATTATCTTCACAGAAATACTGGAATCAGTGTAAATAAATGCATACAGATGCGAAACAGCATCTATTTGTTCATCTGGGCTACAGACTGGTAGCTAAAGTCACAGATTTGAAGCAAATCTGTCATGCTTGATAGCTTCATGCTAACTGAGAAAACAACAATTATAATAATGTACAAAATGAACAATATTTACGCTCCACAATCACAATTCTTAGATGAATAAATATTTATTTTTTATATAACGTTTTCTCCGACAAAAATAAAAGTGCAACTTAACTCTAAAACTGTATTTTCACTCTGTGTCACTAGATGGCATTAAAAGACTGAAGAATATGAAATAGATTCATTTATTTCTTAGGACATTTCAGAGGGGGAACACAGAGAAGCTGGTTGTTAAGCTGCAGCTAATTGTACAGTAATCTGATCTGACTGAGCACCAAATGTCTAAGAATTTATTTCTTCCTTTTCTTTCTTAAATATTTTGGCCTGTGACTCCCTGAACTTTAAAAACAATTAACAAACTGCATTCTTCTCGTGTTTGTTAATCTATCAAACATAGTCCAACTCAAGCCAATTCATTTGACAAGCATTTTGAATTTGATCAGAAAGCTTTTTTTTTCTTATGCTTTTTCAGCCACAAAAAAGTTATGGAGGGAATAAAGGAAAGGGAAGTTTTTCAAGAGATGACTTAAGCTGTTCAGAATGATTCTGCATTGCACTTTTTTCCATTCATGATCAAAATTAACCCAAAATAGTTGAAAATTTGACTTAAATATACCCAACTGCCTCTATCCAGTCAGTGAAAGGAGATCTTCTGTAGGCACCTGCATCTCCAGAAACCATGTAGAGAGTCACAGTAATGAGTGAGCGCCTTCCCCATCTGGAGACAAGAAGAAATAAACAAAATATGGATAACAAACTCACTATAACATCACACACACAATATAACTGCACAAAGCCATTACATCACCACATAAAAACATGTGGTGCCTCATCAGCTGCTTGCGTGGTCTTGCAGCCCCCAGGGGAAATCATGTAGGCTTTGGGGGAGGGGAGCAATTTAGCCTTATTATGGTAAGCTGGAGAAAAATCAATAAAATCTTTAATGGGAACTGGTCCTTTAAAAGCACTTCTTCTTCCTTCTTCTATTAGTGATAGGCTACAGTGAGTGTACATACAGTCTGTTATATTTACCAAACTCACTGGTGGATTCACAGAAAGACCACAGTCACGTCTCTCACAGGTGTAGCAGACTCAAAAGAGAGGGACATGTGGATATTTTGTTCTTAAGGCAGCTCATCGCATGTGGTCTCTAAAATAAGACAAAATAAGAAAACAGCATGTTCAGGATGCATTTTAAGTGCTCTCTTTCCTTCGATATACAGTATCCAATAAAAAAGGATTCTACTGTGTTTACTGTAACAGTCAGTCAGTGAATTTCTAATTATCTTGGCTGTAATAAACAATGTTAAACGAGAGCAACACACAGGGATGAAATAATGTTTCCTCACTTACATTAACAGCAATAAATGATGAATTGAACCACGAGATACAGTTTAAAGTCTTTACTGTTCAAGTTCAAACTCATGCAGGTAGCCTATCACCACTTATCCTGTTGAAAAGGTAAACTGAACATTGTAGCAGTCTAAAAAAAAGTAGTACCAATTGCTTTTTCTAAATACTGAAATAATGTTTCCAACTACATAACAAATAACACTAAAGCAAAAACAGACAGAATCACACAAATCCACTGTTGCGCGTTAAAACTCTTCAAATGTGTAGTTTTAAACTACAATTTTCTTGACGCAAAACAGGATATGACCATATTTCAGAGATAAGCTTCCAGTGAAAGACTTTAATATACTGACCAGCCCATCATGATATGATACAAACCAAAACGGCAGAATATGAGCAACATGAGGAATATGAGGAAATATGGCAGGTATAATTATAATTCAAACAATTACTATGAAAAATATAACAATCACATGTTTGAACTGTGTGATATTAGTCAGGTTAAGCTCGTTAATTCAACCCCACAGTCATTTTAATGGCATCACTCAGTCTTACATCTCTACATATTTTACATTTTGAACGAGCTGTTTTGATATCACCATCCTCAGACGGAATTAGGTCGATTAGGTGAGAGACGATCTGTCAAGTCATGTGGAAATGTCTGAATCAGAATAATACTTTATCGGGCTTATGGGGAGGTGAGGAGAGCTGTTATAGATATAGATATAAATGCAGCTCAGTCCCTCCCAAAGTGCGCGTGACAGATTTGTTGCCTCCATTGAATCCATTCACAGCATGTAATATTAAATCACCGCAATGTTATCGTGCACCAGTGCCTCCTTATTGTCCGGCATCCTTGAACGCATGAAAATGTCAAGGTAATGCAGTCGTCTGTGCTGCAATCCGGTCCGGCGAACATAAAAGCCTGGTTGCAGATACAGTACGATCCCCTCAGACAGGCCTATTAGCCTACCTTGTCGTGAACAAGACTGTGGGGGGAAAAATCATGCACACAAAAGCTTGATGTGTCTTTACATCCCTTACATGCTGAAACACATTTTCTTCTATAGACAGCATTTGGGCATTTATTTTCTTTCTACGCAATCTTAAACGTCTCTCTTCTATTTCTGATTAGTCCAGCAGACAAATCGTCAAATGTTCGCGCAAGAGTTGGATATACCGTCAAAAAATAACGCGCTGAAGACAGAGCTATAGGCCTGTTATTACAGCCAAATCATAAGAAAAGGGAGCTCACCTCAGTCTAAAGACGCGCAGTGTTATCTGTTTCACCTTCCTCCCGCACGGAGGTCGCCCTTCTTAATGAACGTATTCCTTAATGGTCCTGCAAATGGGATTAGATTAGATGTGGGGGGAAAGGAGCAGTGGCCACACATCGCAGCACTGCAGGCTGTAGACGGATGCTCCCCTGCAGCAGCAGCAGCAGCGGCAGCAGCGGCAGCGGCACAGCGGAGAGCTCACCGCACCGCAACACGGCGGGAGGAGAGGCAACACATCTCATCAACTGATAGTGGCCTGGAAAACAACATATGCAACATTTATTTCTTTTTTGAAAATAAATGCATCATATTAACTACTATTAACATTTACTCAATGATAATGTACCCGTGTGTTCCTGCATGTAGACGGGTAGATGTGGGCGTATGTCTTTAGTGTGTGTGTGTGTGTGTGTGTGTGTGTGTGTGTGTGTGTGTGTGTGTGTGTGTGTGTGTGTGGTCTGTCTGGTATCATGTGATGGCATGTGTGAATGCATGTTTTTCCATGCGAGCTGTATCACTATTTAAATGATTCACAGTTTTAACATTAAAGTAATACCTCACGGTTGAAGTTCACACCTTATTGTATGCTCGGTGGGCACAAAATGAAGAAGTTTTAAATTTGTACCTGAACATTTGAACCTTGGAATTCTTAGAAAGCAGAAACCTTATGTTGCCAAATAAGATCTGCAAATTGGCTTGTGACATGCCCAACTCATTAGGCCAATGGAAGTCTGGATTCTGTCCCAAAGTGTGTTTATTTTCTGGCGAGAACAACGGTGACAGCTGACATGTGCGGCGGAGGTGCCGCCCACTGACTGTATGCCGGTGTCATAAACTAACACACCCAAGAATGAGGAAGCCGTTGACAGACACATAAATTAGCCAATGAAAGAAGAGCGCTTCTCATATCGACCAATCCGCTGCCACCATGTCAGGCGTTCTGTGTTTGTTGCTATCAGACAATCGGGAATACGAGGAGAGAGTCGATCATGGCTGCTTCCTTGGTACGATGGCTAAAGAGACTGTGCGTTTTCTTGCTGATATGTCCCCTATGTGTCCCGGCCTTCTTGAATTTGGAAGAGTTGAACGAGATGAAATACGGGATTCAAATTCTTCCCGATCCCGTCATCCTGGGGCAGGTGAGTGAAGGTGTTTGGGGAAGCTAACGGTTAGCGTGCTAACTAGAAAGTAGGCTACCGTTAGCGAGCGTTGAATATCTGACTTTAACGTGACTTGACGCAGGTGAAGAGTAACCTGTCTGTTCACTAGGTAAGAAGACGGTTCCTTTGACGTTTACTTTCTACGTGCAAAGCTTCAAGAAGAAGCGTTAATGCCGGAGTTATTTCCAAATGACCTACGTAGCAGCCACCGTCAACAGCTGTCACAACACAACCTCAGCTTCCTCACTTCCACTTCACTTCTCAGACTGTAATTCACTACAAGTAGTACAATAGTAAAGCCAGGTAGTTAATAAGCTTTAAAAACTGTGTACACTGTCACACTTAAAGGACGGGTCCACACATTTTCAAGTATGTAGTAAGTCAGGTGCACAAATGAACATTAAAATAGGCTTTTCTTGCTGTAATCATTCCTCCTGTTCATACTGCCCATCATGAGACCCCTTCATAATGCACTTGCAATGTAATTTTAGTGTTTACATGGGGACCTGACTGTTGTTTTAAGACAGACTTGAAAACCTGTGAATCTGTCCTTTAAGAATACTGCAGTTTTCATGACAACATTTGTTTTTTTCCTTCAGACCAAGACAGAAGAGGTTATGATGGTGTCCAGCAAGTACAAGCAGCTGTATGAGTGTCGACTTCCAGCTCAGGCTGTCCGGTTTCACCAGGACCCAGCTTCTGAGCCTGACTCACAAGGATACACTGGGCCTGACATCCCAGACCTACTCAGTCCAATGCACACTGCCCCGTGTCTAGTGAAGGTTGGTTCTCTACTGCATATCTACTGTATGTGCATTTAGCCTCTAAGAGTCCATTTCTGAGATGCTTAAAATGTTCAGAAACTGATTTCAAATTTATGTTAATGAGAACTGTTTTTGATATGAACAGCCATTACAAGTAAAAATCCTGCATGAAAAATCCTACTTAAGTCATAGTTCACAAATATTAGCAGCAAAATGTACTTAAAATATTAAAGTAAAAGTAGTGGTTTGGTCCCTCTGACTGATATATTATTATACATGACAGCATTAGATTATTAATACTGAAGCATCAGTGTTAGAGCAGCATGTTACTGTTGTAGCTGCTGGAGCTAGAACTAGTTTCAACTACTTTATATACTGTTAACTAGTTTAGTCCTGTGGTTCTCAACCTAGGGGTTGGGTCCCTCCGAAGGGTCACCAGATACATCTGAGTGGTCATGAGATGATTAATGAGAGAGGAAAGAAGAAAAAATAAAGTTCTGATACACAAATCTGTTTTCAGTTTTTGGACTTTTTCTCCAATCTTTGATTTTTGGTGAAATATTGGATCATTTGAACATCTACTGAAATGAAACCATGTCAGAAGTTTAGAGGGAAAAATCACTATTTGGTGGAGCTGTTAACAACTCGTAGACGTCTGAAATGTGACCCCGTTGTAAGACGTCAAAAGCCAAAAAGGCTGGAAACCACTGGTTTCTTCTTTAACAATGTGTTGTATTTTAAAAGCTTGTGATATTATCCATTGTGTTAAATCCTCATCTGAAAAGTAACTAAAGCTGTCAAATAAATGTAGTGGAGTAGAAACTACAATTTCCATCTGAAATGTAGTGGAGAGGAGGTATAAAATGGAATAAAATGGAAGTACTCAAGTACAAGTACCTCAAAAGTTTTTCTTGAGTACAGTACTTGAATAAATGTACTTAGTTACTTTCCACCACTGTGAACATCACACTTGGCAAAAGCATTTTGGGTGATCCAAGTAGACAACTGTAATACACTGCATATGTGATTGTGCCAAAACGCATAAAGAGAGTCATCTAACATGATCCAAAAAAAACAACCCAAAACACACGTCACCTTCACGCTATTTACTATGTACATAAAAACACAAACTCTAAAAACCTTATTTTAAAAAAGGCCTACACAGGGTATACTCTATATAATTCACATTTTTACAACTCCTGTCAACTTTTTAGTGTACATATAAAGCACAATAAATCTTTGAAGTATAGAAGATTTGCATATGTCATACAATTGAAACAGGGTTGAGACAAGTCCATACATGAGGCAAGATTCCAGTAAGTCAAATGATCTAGCTGTATGAGAAGTCTGAAATGTGTATTTTTTCCTGGTTAGTACGCAGTTTCATCAGCAATATAATTGAAGGTAGAAGTGAAATCAGGTTATAAGTATTCAGTTGATGAAATAGATGTATTATGACGTGTGGACAGCAATCTGTTTAAACTGGATTCAGACAAAATTTGCAAATATCTGGATACAAGAGGCGAGATCTGAAAAGAACATCTGGTATTATCTAACATTCACACATGTCGTCTTTCCAGTAGAACCACAGTCTTGTAACTCAAGACACTCAGCAGCTGCACTCAAATAGATGTTGAAGCAGGAAATGGTTACGTTCCACACACAGATTATTATAACATATATTCAAAAAATGCAACATAAATTTTCATCTACACATGAGAGTAGAGAGCCAAGTCCAACCTGGTCCAAACTCCTGTTAGTATAAAACTGATATAAAAGACACATGTCTCTGGTATTGCTGCTTTTATATTTTTAAAAGTTCCTATAACAAAGAGCTTATGAGCCCCCCAACCCCCAATAAGGGGAAAAAGATTGTGTAATATCACAGAGGACTTGGAAAGAGTGTTACTCATTCCATTCCTCATTTTATCACTGTTTTGGAATTCAAACATCTGTCTATCCTCTGCTCACAAACTCTTCTCTAATGAGACTGTAAGGGAAAATGACCTTTGTTCCAAAATGTCTTGAAACATGCTCACATTTTCCCCCCACAACTTTTTTCTGTGTCGTCCTCACCCTGTTGAGTAGTCAAAGAAAAGTTATGAGAGCGAGAGGGGATGTTGGCGTTATATGTGTGTTCCTTAACCTGCTTCTCTCTTCTTCTCTCTGATTTCCCAACATAATAATTAATAATAATTAGGAGTGTGTACAGCTGTTGGTTAAAGGTGCAGTGTGTAGAATTCAGTGGCATCTAGTGGAACGGACTTGGCAGAAATGGAGTATAATATTAATAAATATGTTTTAATTAGTGTATAATCACTCTTTATATCTACATCTGGAGCGGGGCCTCTTACACGGAGCCCGCCATGTTGCACCACCATGTTTCTACAGTGCAACCTCAGTCTACAACCTCACTACCAGATGCCACTAAAGCTTACACACTGGTCCTTTAAGGGTTGGTTTATACTCAGTCAGAACTAGTGAATTCGACATGTTGTGTCAAATAAGTGAAATGTCGCTCGTCATAGAGGAAGGGGAGGTGTGATGTCGTTTAAATACGGGGATAATTTTCAATGTCTCTCTAAGGCATTCAGAGTTTTGCACAACTATTTCTGTTGCAGTGAAAGAAATATAAATAACAGATAATAGAGAAGTTCAAACCCTGACTCCTTTCTCAACGCCACACAACTGGCCAGTCACAGTGAAGTGGGTATGAATGCTGGATTGTTGGTTTCAGAAATGGTTGTACACGGCGCTCCCTAATCTCACGCCAGAAAGGTGTAAGGGGAGGAGGTTTCCTAAGCTGTTTGACCATCCGACAAGCAGTTCTGATGAAGTATACTGGCCTCTTAATTGGACAGTTTATCACATTGTTGATGAACAATAATAGTAATCACACCACATACACTGGCACGCTGTCTTCGCTTCCTGTTGGTCTCCCGGTCATTGCTTCAGTTAACAGTTTGCCATTTTTTCATTTGCCTTCTGTGCCCTTTATCTAACAGACTTCCGTTATATGTTTAAAAAAAAGCACGTGCAGTTGAAATGTTTAAATTAAGACTGAAAACCTTCCTTTATTAACTTCATTACAGCCTCCCCTAGAACTTAGTCAGGTCCATCACCTCTTTAACATCCCTTTAACATTGATGTTTTTAATTGTCTTATTTTAATTTTTATGATCTTATTTGCTTGCTGTATGTTTTGTCCTGTGTACTCTTTTTAACTGTAAAGTGTATTGGGACCATGCTGCATGGTGATTCTGCACTTTAAATAAAATTGATTGATTGGTGAAATTAAGCAAATGTTTAAAATAAAAAGGAAAATGTGTCAGTTAATTACTGCATATATTGAAATGTTTGCTCCCTCTTCCTCCTGCAGACAAAAGACTGGTGGACATATGAGTTCTGTCACGGTCAGCATATCAGACAGTACCACCTTGAAGGTAAGAGCTGTCCTCTGTGTTTTAAATCTGTTTCTCATCAACATTGCTTTGACAGCTGTCTTTGACAGATGTTGTTTTTCTCTCCTCAGACACAGAAATCAAAGGGGACATTCTCTTCCTGGGTTATTATGAGTCTGAATTTGATTGGAGCAATGAAACAGCAAAGGTAAGGTTGCCTCAGTTTTGTTCTTTGGATGGTCTCAGCCGTCATTTATGGTGGCCAAGATGTGTCAAATAAGCATATGCATATCCAAAACGCTTTGCAAATTCGAAAAACACAAGCGTATCAACAGAAAACACAAATGCAAAAGCCACAACAGAAGTGAGCAACAACAGATGTTGATAATGAAACCGTCTGACTATTAGTGCTGGCGGACTATTATTGACTGCACATGTGGAAGAGGAAAGTTCTTGCCTGTTTTAGATGTAAGTGAAACGTATACATCTGTATTGGCAGATGCTTTAATGTAGCAGGACTGACATGTTGGTAAATCCGCAGCCTCTGAGAAGTGCTGTTACGTCCGTTCACTGCATTTACCTTTATTAAATCACCTAAAAACGACACAAGGCTTCTGCACAACACACACACACCTCTACACACATCAGACTGGTAGCTTATAACTCGATATTCTGCCTGTTCAGACATGGGATAGATGGGATTTCCCCCCACTCCTAAACTCATTCCATCACCACTGGGTCAGTTACCATGGTAACTGACTCTGCTCGCTGGCAGGTTTTCTTCAGCAGACCTCCTTCCTCTTACAGAGCTGTTTCATTTCCTCATTCACTCAGTCCGTATTGAAGCACATTACTTAGCGGAGCTTTACTGTCTGTCAGAATCTAAATTAGATATTAATTTAGTTACTCAAGGACTTTCTAAAGTCACTGCTTTTATGCGCATCAGTCATTTCTTCAAACAGCAGGTTTTGCTCTCACAATGAAATATTACACAGTGTGAATTCAGCCTCAGCTCAGAATAAAACCTCTGCATGTCCTTCTGTTACAACACTGTGACTCTGTGCACACAAGACGGCTATCAGTTTGTTAGAGCAGCTCCAACACCGAAATGTTTATTGCACATAATCTCAATTTAAATCTAAGAAATCGGTATGAAGCTTTAGACGCATAGGATCAATGAATAATTGTCTCTATCACTCATGATGTGATTGATCACACTGATGTTACATCATTCCTATAATAATGGAGATTATATGTTAATGTTTCTGAGTGAGCAGGATCGAGCAGCATCACTGAATGATGTTGAGCCAAGATACAAGTAGATGTCTAAAATTTTAAAATCTACCGAACACATTATTACTGATCAGACTGCGAGCTTACAGTCATGTTTCTCTGTCTTTGCTCTATACACGTTTTAAGTCTTTAACTATATTTTTCATCTTCAGTTGCTTCCTCCTGTGTTTTGTCCCTGTCAGATTAAAGCTGAACTAATATATTTAAATCTAATGAAGGCTGCAGCCTGATACACAGTCAGATACCATTTTATCATCATCAAGGAAATGTAAGTCTAATAAATAATGAATTAAAGGACAACACTGAATAAAACTTTATTGTGTTAACTTATTGACACTTTTCCCGCTCCGACTCAGATTCTCTTTTTTAAATGTGCACCATCCGCATACACCCATTAAAATGGAGGCTCTGCCTTTTATTTACCTGTTACCATGGTGACTTGTAGTATGGGAGCTCTGTTGATGGCTTTTTTCGATCATCATTGAGTGAACATACTCAGAGTTGATTGAGCGGACTCTGATCCGCTTTTCAGGAACCAAAAGTCAGAGTTTATTGAACCTGCTTTCTGGAATGGACCCCAGATTGACAAACGTTAGTTAAATGACGTAATGCTAACATTACTGCATAGCTAGCTACATAATAGCCTAACATAAGATGGCAGAGTGCATAAATATGAAAATATAAAGACATTGAACAACATTGCTCATTTGTGACGATCACATAGCAATAATAATCACAGTTGGCGTCAGTCAGCGAACAATGTTTCACTTCTCAAACAGGCAAGAACTTTCCTCTTCCACATGTGCAGACAATAATAGTCGGCCGTCGTGTTGTGGCTTTTGCATTTGTGTTGTGATTTTTTTATTTGTTTTTTCTGTTAATGCGCTTGTGTTTTTCAAATTTGCAAAGTGTTTTGGATTTGCATTTCATTTGACATGTGTCAGCCACCGTAGTCATTAAAGAAAAACAAAAAAAGGGAACTGCATGATTGTATAATAGGAGCTGAAGCCTTGAGTTGTAAGTGGCAGTGTGTACTTGACAGCTGAAAGCCTCTGATGTTCTTCCTGTTAATAATGAATACATCCCACTCTCATTTTGTATGTAGAACAGAAATGATGTGACCTTTCTGTGTTCCAACATGAGTGAATAGCACTCACTAACAAATTAAGTTTTTATTCCCAGCAGCCCACTGAAATCATTTGAGATCTGTCAGTCTTAAGTGTTATTGTACTATTTCATCTTGGCATAATAATCTTGAGTGATTGCTGTGTCGACTTTTCTTCGTCTAAATCCATTCAGATAGTGTCTGATTTATTTCAACACACCCAGGTGATTTGTTATTTTAAACAGAGTGTTTTGAAAGATAAAATATGAGAGTATAGTGTTTGCTCATCGTCATTTGTTGATTTTACTAAAAACATGACTACTGCATATAGCGTCTGGAGCTGGTTGCTCCAGCTGTTCCCCAGTTCAAGCTTGGCCTACTTATAACGTACTGTAAGTGTTAACTCAGTGGAGATTTACACACTTGAAGTGCTGTTTAATGATAATGTTGATCAGGGTGATTTTGAATTGCATTTTACAAAAATAACACAATAAACTTCAAATTACAAAATATTAACCCAATAACAACGGCTCGATTAGCCGAGTTGGATATTTCGCTCTCACTTTTAACTGCATAAATGATCTGAAACGCACATATTTCTCATATATACACACTGTTTTTGTGTGTGTATATATATATATATATATATATATATATATATATATAAAACAAAGTCGTACCTATATCTACACAGTATTGTCAGGTGATTTTAATGTATCATTTGGCCTCCTAAAACTGTTATTATAAGGACTTATATTACAGTACATTATGCTTACTTAGGAAAGTTAGGAAAGTTTAGTGATGTACTTACTAATAGCCGGTGCAACTTAATCTTGCTCTTCAAAGTGTGTCTTTGCTTAGCGGCTGTCATGATGACATGAGACATTAAAAGCACCAGATGGTATCGTATCAGTTCCGCTGGGTCTCTGTTGAAAAAAGTCAAGGCCAAACTTCTCTTTGTTGTTCAAAAATCAGGAGTCAGAGTTTCTGTGCAGCAAAAATGTACTTAAATGCCAGGCGATAAAGGAGAGCAATACAGTGTTCATAATAGACCAACCCATTGCTCTGAGTTTTGCAACTCACGCCTTGTGTCCATCCTCTTCGTACTTGGCCAACCACACCAATATTTTTTTTTTTTACATCACCTGTTGTTGGCCCAAAATCTCTGAAATAGGTTTTGGCCTGAGCTGGTCATATCTGGCATGACCACTTCCATCCAGTTATGCTCTTTTATTTTATGTAACTGCTAAGGATCATATCATACCATTATTGTCAGAGCTTCCCCTAGCTCTCTCTCCACTGCCATACTTGCCTCCTTATACCCCCCTTTTTCTTGCTCCTTTCCCACAGCCTTTTTTTCCTTTTTTTTTTTTTTTTTGAAACATTGAGTTTGATACAAACACATTTCAAAGTGACGTTTAACACACATTTAAAGTGAAGTTTAACACAAACATACCCTCCAGTTTATCCAGTGCATTAAGTGAGATTCTTTTAACATTTTTTTGTGCCCTTTCATTGATTATATGTGGTCTGTGAGGTTATATATTCATTATAATGACAATTCAACACACCACTACGTATTACTTATGATACTTGTCATAATCATTCTGCGCCATTAGGTTCTTTGCCGTTTAGCAACTCATGGGTCTTTATAAAATTACACCACAATGGAATAAAGCAGAGTTGCATTACAATATCAGTTGAATTGAATCTTATATTACAAATCAGTTGAATTAAAACATCTTTTCTGTTGATCTTACAGGCCTCCAAACAGCACCGACTGAAGCGCTACCACAGTCAGACCTATGTAAATGGCTCTAAGTGTGACCTGAATGGAAATCCCAGAGAGACTGAAGTCCGGGTGAGACCTTTGAGTAAATTAGTATTCCACACTGCCTGTGTGGATCTGTCTGTTTTTCTTGTTTTAAGTTTTGCTACTCTAAGCATAAAGTCAGTGGAAATTTGCATGTTGTACCAAATGTTTCTCCTAGACACACTTAGATGATTTCACTCAAATTTTTACAGTTTGTATGTGAAGAAGGCTCAGGTGACTACATCGCCCGAGTGGATGAACCCCAGTCGTGCCGCTACGTGCTCACAGTTCACACAAGTCGCACCTGCCAGCATCCATTCCTGCGCCCACCATCTACTGCCAAGCCCCAGGGTATCGTATGCCAGCCAGCACTCAGTGCCCAGCAGTACATGGACTACGTCAAAGCTCAAGTCTGTGAGTTGACAAAAACGAAAGTCATAGTGACGCAGCATTTAGAGAGCATCTTGCTTCCATAGTAGTTATTTCCTGTCGAAGCAGGCCACTAGAGCACGGCTTAATGAGGGAAAGGAGTATTATTAAATTTAATTTCTAATTTTAGAAATGTGCTTTTCCTGTCTTTCTTTCTTTTTTTCCTTCCCCCTCCTCCTTCCTTTGTCTGTTCCCAGCGGACACAAAGCGTAAAGTAGAGCAGATCTCAGAGGAGCTTAGGAGCCTTGATGAGATGTTGGCTGGTAACGAAGGGGCAGATGGAGCAGTAGAAGTAACAGCAGAAGAGACATCTCCCGCATCCAGTGATGACCCAGAACCGTCAGACAGAAAAGGTGCATTTTTATACATTAAAGAACATCGTATTTGTCAATACACCAAGTAAAAATATCTATTCAGTTTGGGGTTTTTTTTGTATATTTCCATCAGGCAGGGTGCAAGATAAACATTTCTTGTTTGACATAAGTTTGTGCCTTTGTTTTGAAACAGAGACTGCAGATGTATCTGAGAACACTGCGTCAGAAGAGGCAGAAGATTCTCACTTCTGGGAGGAAGTTCCAAAATCAGAGAGTTCAAAAACATCTACTTCTCAACAGGAGAGTCAGGTACAGAAATATGTTTTAGAATCAGTTTTCCCTTTTAGTGAATGGTGCCTCTTTGGAGTTGTTGCAGCCTTTCAGTGAATTAAATGATGCTGTAGATGTCGCCAATGTGAAAACACTTATTGTTGGTGGAGAAACTCTATAATGTGTTTTAATCTTATTTAAAAGGGTACATTTCTATGTATTTTCTTAATATTTGTGTAGTTGACAAAGACCAGACTAAATTGATACATTGAATTTATACATTTTTCAATATTCATTGGTCTATATCATTAGACTCTCCAAAACTGTTGTTCCAGTAACTGTGCAAGTATCAATTTGTAGTTTTCTTTTCAATGTAAAGTTGAAATTATTCGTCTCTGGTTAGAATCCAACCACTAGAGGGTGTAGCAAGACTCTTTGTCTTCCCTTTTCACGACTGTAACCTGATTGTTTTTTTCCCCTCAGGCAGATGATGGCTATAACTCACTTACAGACAATGAAGTCAGAGATGATGGCGATGAAGGTATTGTATTTTGTCACTGTCATTTTCCCTAACACACACACACACACATACACTAGGAAGACCGATGCCATTTACGATCATTGTGGTCAACATGCCTGCTGGTTTCTGCTTCAGAGAGCCTCAAACAAGATTAATACTACCACAGTCTTTCGTTTCTGTGCAGTTCTGTTGCCTGGTTTGTAAAGTGAAGTGTTGTCCCATGTTGAACTTGAAACAATTTCTGTCCTCAAATGAATATCTTTCAGTTGAAAAATTCAACTTTAAAATCATCACAGACCCAGCAGACCTGATGAAATTTGTCCAACACCTTAAGGAGAGTAACAGGAAGGTAAGCGCTTTCCAAGATCATCACAGTACTTGTCTGTGCACCTGTTGCGGTATATTTTTTCATTGCATTGGCTGTGTATTCCAATTCAGTGCAGCATTTGTTTGTCTTTAGAAAGCACAAAACCAAGCCACAAGTCGAGCAGAGAAACAAACAAGCGACAGAGTAACAGAGAAGCACAGCGAGGAAGAGAAAGATGAAGATGAACAGCTGCTACAGGAGTTTGAGGATGAGATGGCTGACCTCTCAGTGCCGTCGGATAAGATTGAGGAGATAAAGGAAGAAATGCAGAAAGAGTTTGACAACATCATAAATGAGGTAACAGCTTTTAGACAACATGTAACTCATAATGTAACTCATACCTATACCTGTCTGTGCAGTAATGTTTTGACAAGGTTGGCTTTTCTCTGCTCTGTAGGCTCAGCAGGAATTGGAGACAGAGGGGCTAAAAGGGGAGTTCGATCGCACTCAAGCCACACAGACACTGGAGACGACACTGGATAAACTACTTGACCATTTGGAGGAGAAAGACGTCCAGGATCCGGAGCAGCAAACAGCAGGAGTTCAAAGAGCCAGCGATCCGACCAGGGGCAGCCCCAGCCTGGCTCCAAAGCAGCCAGGTAACTGGACAGACTGCCGCCCTGCAGTCATGTGCACTTCTGTGTCCACCTCCATCCGCTTCATATTTCATCCATATGTACAGTAGATGTTTGTTGTGGCATCTTCCATCCCAGTATAGACGAACACATGGGGTTTGATGCAGAAAGAAAATGAATCCACAGAAAGCTGATATTAGTTTGATATGTTCTGTGGTTAGTTAGTGGTCTTTCCTCTGCTGCCATTGATGTATCTGTGGGTTAATTCATTTGTCAGTAATTGAAATCAAAATTTAGGCTATTGAAATCAATCACAGTAATTGAACTCTATGACAGCGTGTAATGCATACAGATAGTGTTTTGGATTCTTGGCTCTCACCTCCTCCATCCTGTGGCCCTGCTGATGGGATTTGAGGTCAACTGTGTTGTTTGTCCCTCTTTTGTCTCGTCACCCCAGACCAAGCAGCTGACGACCATGTTAAGATCAAAATTACTAAGTATAAGACGGGCAGCAGCCCTGATGGGGAGGTCAAAGTTCAGGAGATGGGCGAAGGAGATCCCCAGTGGCAGCACATAAAGGACGTGGTTAAAGAACAGCTAGAGAAAGCAGGACTGAAGGCCGAAGGTATGAAGGGGAGTGCCCGAAACACTCACGGCCTTTTTTCTCTTCCATCTGTTATCTTGAGCATACAGTACTGTACTTCTCTTATCATCTTTGTCAAAAAGCATACAACTTATATTTTTTCGTGGGTATATTGTGCAGAGAGTATTTAGAAAAGCAGTGGTGGGACAAATAGTGCAAACTGGGCAAAATAAATTAGAGACCCACACAGAAACAGAGCAGGTAGGATTGTTTAATAAACATAGTTATTGAATAAAAAAAATCAAAATCCATACTCAATAGTATTCCTTCTTTCAAAGGTCTAGTCATTCAAAACAGATTAAATATCAGGACAATTAGTACTACTGAATACCAAAACATTGTGTTTGACCATTAACTAGCTGGGCATAAGGCTAGGAAGCCCTTATTGTAGATGATTTTAAAGATCACAATAGTAAAACAAAAAACAACCTCTGACCGCAGTTAGCTGAAGCTTATCTCAAAGACAAACAGAAATGAAAGGTGTGTCATCCATGTGTGTTCTTGTCTTTTTCATCCACTGTTGCGTTTGTACCATTCTTCATTCAAATTATTTGTTGCTTTGATGTATGTTACAGTTTTCTTAATTTGAGCCACTCTGAAGTGCATGTATTTAATTGGAAAGCCCCCCTTTCCTTGTGTGTGTGTGTGTTTGTTTTTTGTTTGTTTTTTTAGGTAAAATTGAGGTGAAGATCTTGACACGAAAGAATGCAGAGGAGGCAGGTGATCAATGGCTGACTGAAGAAGATACAAAGTCCTTCAGGGAGCTCCTGATAAATCTCCTGGTAATTAGAGTGGTGATAAAATATTTTTATACGGTTCATTTTGATCCTCCAGGATGTTTAAACACCATTATATGTGTTTGCCTGCAGCTGTGTGCTGTTTGCTTAGAAAATAGCTTGCATAAGACTGGTTAGAGACAGCTATTGTTCTTAAAGATATGAGTTGTCACTTAAGCTGTTTCTAAGCACAAATTAAGTTTAAATTAAATTTGTTTAAAAAAAAAACCAAACAAAAAAAACAATCTTTCAATCTTTTGTTTATATCCCCCAGACTGGAGGCACAGAAGAAGTCTACAAGGAGCAAAAGAGGCAGCAGGAGTTGGAGAACAACTACAGGTTTGTGTGGGGAGAGTCCCAGGAGGAGTCCCAGTCATCCAGCACCTCTGACTCTGACGACGTGGACATATGAGCTCATTCAGTACATCCAGTGCACCTTTTGTGATGGTGAACTCCTGTGGAGACCGGCAGGGAGGGGGGAGCTCTGAAGTGCAGCCACAAATTTGAAAAAGAGACCATATGATTCAATCATTGCTATTAAACCTGGCAGATAATATCAACTCACCTGTTTGCACAGTCAGAAAATGTGTCTCTGTGTCTTGAATAGGCAATACGTGTCTTTAGTGGGCACCATTTATGTTGCACGATAAAACCGCAGTGTCAGCGGTAATTGTGCAGTTGAATGAAGTTATGCATTTTCCCCTTTTTGATGGGATTCAGTTTTCATAGATGGCTGGAAAAGCCAGGTGATGTACAAAATGTACCTTTTTAGAAATATTTCAGTGAGTTTTACTGAATATTTGCATCCAGTTCTGAAGTTATCAGCAGTACACTGTGCGTCCACAGTTCAATTACTTCTTGTGTTTGTCTTAAACGTATGTTGACGTTGACAAAGAAGTCCTTACCTCTGTGTGACACAGCTGGGCGAAATGTGCATGCCTCAACAAACTGGATGAGTGTTTACACAGTGGTTTCATTTACTATTTCCCTCGAGGTATGATTGTGTCTGGATATGAAAAACAAAGGACAAACACTCAAGGGTTCACATTTGACTTCCCACCTGTCTTTGAAGCCTTCTGACACGTTGTGTTTGGTGATTAAATTACCAGTAAACACAATTGTAGATTACAGACGTGTTTGTGCACATGCTGTCGCACTTTATATTTTTAGAAAAAGGTTCTGTAAACGCTGAATTATACATTATTTCTTTTTGGGTTTCCCTTGGGCTGGCATTTGTACTGCTCAAAAGAAAAACACTGAAAGGAATGTCGGAAGATGAAACTTTTTAAATGTGTACTTTGCTTTTGTTTCTAATAAGAATTTACCTTGCTTAATTTAGTAAGTTTAGGGAAACAAAGAAAGCTACAATGTCAATCAGATTACCAAAATAATGAATCCACACAAAGTTTTTGTAATGATCCTTCAGAGGTGTACTTAAAAGGGCTGAATTTGTATAGTTTGTGAATAATTGTGGCTCCGTGGATCTCAACATGTACATAATTTCTGTGTGAATCTGTTTTTTGAAGTGAACTGTTGTATGTTAGCACAAATTTAGTGGGGCTTGACTTACCTGACTGAATACGTTTGTGACTGTGCAATCTTGTATATGAAACTTAATTTTAGACTGCGGGTCATATACAAAGTTTTTCAGACACATGATTGGGGCATTCTTAAAGAAACTGGTGTCAAGAAAAGATGTAGGTGTTGTGGGTGTGTTTCTTTACTTGGACAACTGGATTAATGTTATCTCATCTGGGGCCTGTATCACAAAGTGATACAGTGGATTAGTCAGCTGTCTCTGGGCTGAACCCAGTATTTGCTGTATTATGAAGCTGACTCATGGCTAGATAGGAAAATCAAGAGTTGTCAGTTAAGCCTACTGATAACTGGCTTCATGATACCAGTTATCCATTAACACCAATGTTAGCCTCAGTTAACCCAAATACAGCCAGACTAAGTTGAATCTGCTCCGTGATACAGGCCCCAGATCCATCATGTGGCTTGAATGGGGGGAAAAAAATCCCTATGATCACAGGTGTGCCATCAACCTGTCCTATGATTACAAAGTGTGCCATAACACTCATGTTTCTCTGCATCACACACTGAGCATCACCCCTCAGCTGCACACATTATTTGTAAATGATGACAACTTAATGTAGAAGCAGAGAAGACAAGATGAGTTGATTACTGTGTCCTTTAACGGAGCTATTTAAGGAGCAACACCTCATGACTTCAAGGTCTGAAAAGATTTTAGGTCCATCTGAGCTGCCTTGTAAATAAAAGTCTTTGAGCACTCTTCATTTGTTCTTTTGAAATAAAACAAAATACCATAGAAGTCATGTGGATATAATTTATCAGCTATTTATTTATGTTGAAATGTTAGACATGAATATGATTGCATACTTGTGTTCATTATGCTGCATGCCCTCAGGCCTTTATAAAGGCTAAGTCCTTCATTGAAGGGCTTTTCATACTGCATATCGTAAGAGTTGACCCTGAGATCATTTAGCCCCTTTTCACACACACACACAGAGTTAAGCCAGGGTTGACCTAAGCCCAGGGCTATATGATTCACACTGCATTTCTACCAGCTCTGGGTTAAATGTCGATAGGTACACACGACTGTTTACATTGTAGAATGACACGTGACTACTCCATTGTTTACTTTAACTTTTAGCCCCGTGTTTAGTTAATTTTCAGGGGATACCCTCGCAAACTCGGGACTATGCTCCAGAGCAGGGCCAGCAAGTCAGAGGGTAAGCCCACTTTGGACTGTGCCAGGATTGTGCCAGTGTGAAAGCTGTGCAAGAATGATTTTAGCCCTGAGCCGGGTGTAGTGTGAAAAGCCCCTGTGATGGTTGTGACTGTGTTTAGGCTACTATTTATTAACAAATTTGCCCAGGAGTCGGCAAACAGAGTCAGCTTTTATGAAGGTGACACAGCTACAGTGTGTTTTCCATATCAACGGGCTTGGAATATCTGTCGCCATGATAAAGTGGGAACACGACCTTTGGATGTTTAGGCAAACGTGATTTTTCATGTGACGTTGGTGTGAATGGTCGCCATGGTGATTTGCTGGCAGTCCGACCGCAGGGTTCGTTTTGGGGTTTTTTTAGTAATTAAATTTATGAAAAAGACCAAAGTGTCGGACACATATTGACAAGTTAGATATCTGTGCTCAGACAAACCTCTCAGAAGCTGATATTTCTTAGGGACACGTTACTCTGTTTCTGCACATGAGGCATTTCTTTTGAAATTCTTGACCGGAATAACTTTTTTTTTTCTGGACGGAAGTCAGTCAGCATGTAGAGAACTTAAATGTAGTTTATGCTGCGTTGTGGAATATTTTTTTCCTTGGTGTTTTTACGTCTGTAGCGTTACTTTACCGTGCTTGTCTCGGTTAACAGTCGTTTCAGTTTTTGCTCGGTCGGTCAGCTAGTTAACTCTTTAAGGTTTCCGTTAGCCACCGTTATGTTGACGCGACAGGAAGTATCGCTAACTTAACGTTAGCACTGAAGTTAGCAGCGTCGACCAAATAACGGCCGAGCCAGTTAGCACCTAGGCCAGGAGCCAGCGATTAAACACTATCATTTTAATTGTTTTTCCGATTCGATAGGTTATTTACTTGGCTTTTTTGTAACCTATCTCGCTATTTCGCTATTTTGTCACGATAACTATTAGCAACCTTTTTAACTGTTTAGTCTGGCTAGCTGAGCTAAGTTACCGTTCAGAGAAAATAACGCTACGTCGCGGTCAAAACTGGCTCAGCTTACGCTTTTCAAAGTTGTCGATGTGTATCGTTATGATGAAGTAGCTGTTGGATAAGACAGCTGCTATGGTGCCTGCGCCACGGCTGGTGAGTTAAACCACTCCTTAAACGGGGAGTGACACTTCTTCACAGATGTCACTTTACTCGTTTCTTCACACATACACACTCGCCATGACTTAAAAGTTTACAGCTCGACACTGGGGCCCGTTTGGTGAAACTTGTGTCCATGTTGGCTTTCTTTTCTTCTCATCCAGCACCTGCCAAGTTGAACGACTGCCAAGTTGAACGACACCTGGTCCAGCATGAAGGCCCTGGGATCCAGATTCTCTTTCTATGCGGGCTTTGTGGTGGGGACCTTCACACTGTACGTGTTTCTGCGGCAGGTGTGGTTTGAGAGGACTTTATCAGAGCAACAAGCCAGCAGTTTTGAAAAACTTCATGACCACCAGCAACAGCTTGAGGATGAGAGGAAGATATGGAAGAAGGAGAGGTCTGCTCTTTTTAACCTGAAACACCCTCATCATACAGGTACGAGTGTCTTTATATCACACCTTCCTCAAAAAGATGTCTACGTACACTATTGAAGAAGTGTGTCAACACCACGTCATTATCCAGGCTGTTGTATTATTTAAGGATTCAATGCCACCATTTTTCACCAAACCTCGTTGAACCAGTGGATCAAGTTAATCCTTCAAGACCTTTAGTTTAGAGCTACAACTAACAGTTATTGTCATGATCGATCAATCTGTCGATTAATTTTGATGAATTGATTAGTTGTTTGGTCCAGAAAATGGTTAAAAAATGTCAATCACTGTTTCCTAGAGCCATCTTCAAATATCTTGTTTTGTCCACAACCCAAAGATATTCAGTTTTTCTGTCATATAAGACTAAGGAAACCAGAAAATATTCACCTTTAAGAAGCTGGTATCAGGGACTTTGGATATGACTCAAAAAGATTAATTGATTATCCAAATAGTTGGCAACTGATTAATCGACTAATTGTTGGAGCTCTAATTTAGTTAGTGTGTGATTGATTGAGACAGATTTCATTTATTTTTTGCTCGATTTGATGTGATTTGATAGTTTATATTGCACTGTGCAATTGCAAAAGTTGTGAGTTGTTGGGTGTAAGAGTTTTGACCGGAAATATTTAATATCCAAATTGTATCACATATTATTTTAAGTTTTAAGACCCAAGTGCTCCAAAACATTAGGTCACCAACTGCAGTAATTAAAGTGTAAGTTAAATTTTTTGGCTTCTTAGAATGAATGGCGTTAAGTGGTTGCAAGCTTTACTCAGTTGGACAGGTTTCAGTACTTCCCGGAATCTGTAAGGCCAAATATATTACAGACTGTGAGGTGTGGTGCTGTTTAGTAAGACACTTATTCAGTCATTGCATTATTATATCAATGACGTTTTATTAAATTAATATGGTTTCTTGTGGTATCCTGCGATCATGTATTTTGGGATCCTGTGCATCACATACATACATACATGGGAACAGGGACACACAGGGAAATAGAAAGAAAAAGGCCTGCATACAAGATACACACTGTTGAGGTCTTTCTTCAGTGACAGTTAGACACAATTAGACAACATCTCAATTAGACTCAATTTAAATTGAATTGTGTGCATTTGTACAGATATTATTTGAGAAATTCTCACTGTCCCACTAACTTGTTTCTTACAAAATATTATAACAAGTTCTATGATTGTCCAATTTTCAAATATTTTCCAGGCCGTTGATATTTGCTCACTGCAGCGATATCTGTATAGATGCATTTGTGAGTTGATTAGTGACAGAAAAACATGGTTACTTTAGTTTGTTTAGAAACGAAGACACTGTACTCTTTACAGTAAACAATCACCATTTTTTTTCATGAGAACAAGAAGTTAAGTACAAAGGCAAGACTTTGTGATATGTAGCACAACAAACTAGCAGAGCGATGGCAACAGACCCGCGTCCTCATACATGAGAAGTTGCCTCTTTCTGACACGAAAATACTTACTTGAAAGTGAAAACACATTAAGGTAACCACATTCTTTGGGGACAAGGGACATGTCACCCAGTGTAGCAGTGTGGCTCATAGATGTGTAGTTTTTGGACAACAACCGAGGTCTACGGCACAGATATATCAGGCATTGGAAACACACACAATACTTGTAAGTAGGATCAGTTCATTGTTAGTTTAGCTTTGCACATGAGATTTGTTAACAATAAAAAAACATAGAAAATCCCCAGCCATATCCTTTAAAATCCATACTACATATTTAGTGTTTGTCTATGTAGACGGGATGTTTTAACAGCCTTTGAAACAAACATGTCAAGCAAGTTACTCTAGATACTTACGTAGCACAGTTTACTATGGAGTGAAATGTGGTTTTAATGTTCATATCCTGTGTCCAGGTGAGGATAGCCGTATGGCTGATGAACTATACAAAAAGGTGCGTATTCTCTGCTGGGTGATGACCGGACCCAACAACCTGGAGAAGAAGGCTCGGCATGTGAAGACCACGTGGAGTCGCCACTGCAATGTTGTGGTCTTCATGAGCTCCGTGGACGACCCCGACTTCCCAACAGTGGGCCTGGGTACCAAGGAAGGCCGAGACCAGCTGTACTGGAAAACCATCCGGGCCTTCCATTATGCGTACGAGCATCATGGTCATGAAGCTGATTGGTTCCTCAAGGCAGATGACGACACTTATGTAATAGTGGACAACTTGCGTTGGGTTCTTGCAAACCACACCCCGGATGAGCCTATTTATTTTGGCCGAAGATTCAAGCCCTACACCAAGCAAGGCTACATGAGTGGTGGTGCAGGCTATGTGCTGAGTAAAGAGGCTCTGCGGCGATTTGTAGAAGGATTTAAAAGCAAATTGTGCACTCACACTACCTCAGTAGAGGACCTGGCGATGGGGCAGTGCATGGAGAAAGTTGGGGTGCTGGCAGGGGACTCCAGAGACACTACGCACAGGGAGACATTTCACCCCTTTGTCCCTGAGCAGCACCTCACTGCCAAGTTTCCTAAGAGCTTTTGGTATTGGAGCTACTGCTACTACCCCATCTCAGAGGCAAGTGACGAAGGCTTTGTGGAATCTCTCTATATTCCTGACATGAACAACCTCAGCATTTTTAATCTTTGCGCAGATGATGTGTCATTTTTGTTGACAGGCCAGACCTCTATTTGTTAAGAGATAGTTTCTTTTGTCTGAGACTCTTCTTGGTCAAACTGGTAGAGCCACAGTAGCAGTGAAAGATGAATAGTGGTGACTGATCTATCAGATTATATATATAGATATATTGTTACATTTTACTTCCTGAATCTGTTATCTCGCAGCAGGCATGCAAATGTGTCCACACCTGTACAACCGACCCATTCTTAATGAGGTCTTGTTTTTATACACGTAGAAACCTCGATTCTTTGATGTCTTTGTAGCTTAACCGCTTTCTCTGTTTTCCTTCAGGGTCCAAACTGCTGCTCAGACGTGTCGGTGTCCTTCCACTATGTAGATGCTTCACGCATGTATTTATTGGAGTACTACACTTATCACCTGCGTGCCTTTGGCTATAAATACCGTTACCAGCCTCCCACTCCACTCGGCTACAATCTTGAGGAGTTGAGTTCCTGGGACGCCGCTGAAGGAAAAAAAGAGCCGGCTTCTCAGGAAAAAGGGCGAGGAGAGGGGAACGATCTGCCTAGGACTGACAAAAGACAGGATGCAGATCCCCCTCCTGCAGCTGGTGAAGGCCTCCCTGCTGCACCAGCAGGCAAATAACAGTTGGACTGTATGGGTGTGTTAAGAGGAACTGATCATTAGTGAGGGGAGAATGTGTGTTTTGAGTGTTTACTTAGTCATTCTGGTAATCCTGGCTCACATTTCTACAATACTAGAAAAATGGTCCACTTTGATCTTAAGTGTCCCCACAAATAAGTGCATTGCTTGAGGATTCTCTAGCTGAAGGACTGCTACTAATGCGTACTGTGACTGCAAGACTGATCTTGTTTTTCAGGTTGGTTAGGTGGTTATTACAACAGACTCTTTAAAGACGAACGTTAAACCTAACCTAATCTTTTAAACACACTTTCTTTTAAAGTCGGTAATAGCTTTCCGTACACCTGTTTAAGGTGTGCTGAAGTGAAAGTAGTTTCCAAAGCCAGTTAGATTTGGTTTTGTCCTTTTTTTTTTTTTTTTTTTAATCCTTTTTATGAAGAAAGTATTCCCACCAAAACTTGATCTACCACTCTCTGCAGTGAAGTGGTACTTGACTTGATGGAGTTTGTTTGACTTGATTCACACATAGGTAGCTATGTGCCTTGGAGGCCAATGAGACACAAGTATGCGCCTTGAGCTAATCAGATCTAATCAACAAGTGTGAAGTCGACTAAGATGTGTTGCAGCTGGTCAGAGTCGTAGTAGGAGGAGCACAGACATTACTAATAACATAAAAATGACTTCATGTAATGTTCCAGTAAGCCTGGACAGTGTGACAGTAAGCTGGCATGAGCAACACCATGGCTCTGAAACTTAAACAGCTAAATCAAATTCAGTCATCGTTAATTTTATTTAGTTAAACTTGTGCTTTTTCTACTCTGACAGGTCAGAATATCGTCTGTGCAAAAGACCTACTCATTGATATTAAAACTGAGTGCCTGATCTAGTGCATTCGTTACGTCGACCATGCTGTGTTTAACCTGTTTCTGTGTTTGCTTCCTCCACACTTGACTAGAGCTGCGGGCAAAAACATCGTCACAACACAGAAATGTAGTTCTGTGTTGAATTAGGAACGTTTTATCAGTTATATGTTGTGGTGGCATTATTATTAGAGTCCTGTTTTTACTGTAATTTTAGGTTTATCAAGGACATTGTAACATGTGAAAGTGAAGGCAGTTTTCTAGGTTGAAATGCAGCGAAATAATTTTGAATAGAATAATCGTTCAACATTCATCAGAATAATTGCGATTACTATTTCAGCCATAAATTTGCAGCCCTAATCAAGTGTCATGGAATGGAAAAAGCTCAGTATATAATACACCTTCCCAAAACATTACATCTGAAAATACAGATATAAAGTTTCATAGGGAAACATTGTTCATGTTTCTCTCTGGCTAACAGATGCAGTGGCGTGACCTTGTCTGTCTGAATGCTTTAAAAAAAGGACATTCATCTACATTCCAGCCAAACACCACACAAAAGATGACACCAAATTTAAGTCCGTATCTGTGTCTGCAGTCCTTCTAACAAAACGCTTGGAGAAAATCTTCTTTGAAGCAAAGCTGTCCTCCTGTCACTTTTTATTCTTGGAGCTAGTTTTTATAATGACCGAATCTTCGGTTAACAGCCAACTTTAAGGATATTGACCTGTCTTCGGTTGTTAGACACACCTGCAGCTGGACGAGGACGTTGTTAGTTCAGTGATTTGTCTGTGTAATGAAACTTTGTGTACATTTAACCATCTGTGGCACATTGTCTCTCTACATCCTGATACCGGCACTGAATACACACACATCAGTTCCCCTTGTCCTCCCCCAGCGGACTCATTAGCTTGTGCCTTTTTGTAAATTGAGATTGTATGAGCCATCAGCTGCACACATGACTTTGCACTGTGACATTACCATGATGAGAGTGATGCTTTCAGATGGAGTATTATTTAATTGAATCCTTCCAATATATGAGTATGGCCTTCTGGTAAGCCAGCGGATGACTTGTTCATGACAGCATTTTTTTTGTTTGTTTGTTTTTTAATAAGATTTTTTTTTGTTTGTTTTATACAATTTTAGTTTCTGCAACATTGTGTGATTTTTAAATTCTGGGTGGCCCAGATAGAATTGGACCTTTTTATTTTGTAGTTAGTACATGTTTGTATATTCAAATTCAAATACTCATGATGTTTTCGTTACTACTTTGTAACCAAATAAGGATTATTGTTCGTGCTTAATTCTGTTGGAGATACAGTAATTACCAAATACAGAAACGGCTCCAGTATTTAGTGATCATTCAAACAAAACAAATGTGTTCTACTTAATTTGTGAAAAGAATTATTGAATGCACTTTTGAGTGTTACAAATTGTTTTTTTTTTTGCCATTTTAACCACTTAAATCTTTTTATTCTCGTCTAAAATGTATGAGGTAACTAATGCCTATCAAAATGCCTTTTGTAAATGTTTACACTCAGTTTCTCTCTGTACATGAACACAGAGCATGTTCAGTTTTGTTTTTTGTATTAAAAAATGGGGAAAGTCTAGTTTAAACCAAATTAGCATGTTTTAAATAATGGTTTCTTTTAAAATGATTGCTTTCACTTGAATTAATAGTCTTGGGACATTTCAGTGGGAAAGGGCTGATTGTTACCATCAGTGGACTCAAACATATTAGTGATACAACACATCCAGTCCTTGACAATCTACTTCATACAACTTTCACATTTTATCAAAGGGAAAGGTGTACAGTACTGTATTTATATTTGAAATGTATTTATGTTGGTATTGACGTCTAAATTGAGTCGATACACTTGAGCGTGTAAATGAATCTGTGAGCGCACGTGATCGGTGTGCAGGATTGTTTTCAGTGAATGATACTTTAATCACTATAAATAAATGCATATTTTACATAGATCTTGTTTTATTTTTCTTTACATGTCATTTCATTGTGTCAGGACATTTTCCAGTGATGGTAGAAAAGCATTCATGCATGGTTAATATGGCTTTTTCACCTCTTCATGGTTAAATAACAGAAACAATGTCCTCTGTCGATACAATAGCTGTGAGAAACTGAAGGTTTCGCTGTCTGTGTTGCCGATGAGACGTGTTGCGACATCCCCTCTACAGAAAGCGCTAGAACCTGAACAGAGACAACAAGGTTCAGTCAACACATTGCACAACAAAGACCCTTTTTGTTTTTTCTTCTTCTGTTTTAGCAAACAGAGTGCAGGTCAAAGTTTCTTACCTCTGCCTGTTGTGAGTGATGAATCCGCCTCTCCTTGTCTGTAAATACTCCGTCTGTGCACACGGACAAGCCATTCCTGTTTCACATGAAGAGAAGAGCAACTCTGAACTAACCTTCACTCATGAAGCCAGCAGTTAGTTAGTTATCACAATCACTACACTTAAAAACTTCATGTTTTCATTCTTTTACGAAGCTTAATTAAGGTTATTTTAACATTTAAAATTAACATTAAGCAGAATGGATTTTCAGCACTTGAATGTTGACCAATCAGCATGTTTATATAAACGTAGTGTAGAGCCCAATCAATAAATCAGCAGAGCTGATGCATAGACTGATATTATCTTTTTGCAGATATGTCTGTATCTGTTAGAAATGTATATTTATATTTTTTATAACAAGAAATTACAGAAATGCTAAAAGTATATTTGAGGTACAATAGATTAGAAAGTGTCCATTACAGTTTGTCAACCTGAGTTTATTTTTGGACCAAAATATCCCACTTTAACCAAATTTAAAGGATCCTTATCATATATTAATTAATTAATATATTATATATATTAAGTGAAAATACCAACCGATATATTATAATGAGATATTCTTAATGTTAAAAATCATGTATTGGATGTGTCATCTGCACATTTCATGGCTTAAATATGTGACGGTAACTTGAATCGTTGAAGGACTGTGGGACAACTGGCAGCTTTTATTTCTGGTATTGATTGAAACCGTTGACTGTATATAAATCACAGTGTGCACTAATGTTTCAGTATTTGTCCTGACTAAATGTGCTGTGACTTAAAGGAATCAAGAGAATATTGCACTGCTTTGTATGACTTGCTTTCAGTGTCAGTGAGGTAACTCACTCGTTTTTCGCCCCCCAACAAATCAGCGAAGATGTGATAGATGATGGAAGATAAACAGCAAGTTTTCACTCATAACATAAAGCTACAGACAAGTTTGTTACAGAAAAAACACAGGACACTGTTTTAACACAGAATTCCACTTTAAACTCTTACTTTTTCTTGACCATCGGTTGTTTCTGTTACCTGTGAAAAAGAGTTACGAGTCAGATCAGCAGACAAGCTTACAGTGCTGTGGATGATGCTTCAATGCAAAAGAGAACTCACTGTCGGGTTGAGGAGCGCTCCTCCGTCCCATTAGACTCACAAAGCTGTCATAATCGATGTCATCAAGTCTCTTCATCTCTGCATCTTTACTAACGCAGCACTCTGGCTTCTCCTGGAGTAGAAAACAAAGAGCGAATTATTTGTCAGCCTGTTGAAAACCTGCAGGATCTGAAATGTGGATTCAGCTCACGTGACTTTGTAATTATCAGATAAATCCTGGTCAGTCAGACCTCTGGCAGCGATTTGTAGGCGTCCTCCTCACACCGAGACCTCACAGGAAATGAGACGAGGATGACTAAAGCGACCAGTGAAGCAAAGGTGCAGCAGTTGGGAATTTTCTCCATCACTCTGAAATGGGAATAACTAGATTTAATGCAGAATAAACACTGTAGTGCTGCAGTATTCTCTCATTATTAGTGAAAATGATGATGTTTTATCTCCGGTGTTTCAGGTGGAGAGTTTAATGTCCCTGTGATAAAGGTTTCATGTACGCTTTATTTCTCAGAATCCTCACCGTCACACACTGTATTTTCATATGTTTTAGCAAAAAAGTGTGATCATTTTCAAAAGGAATCAAACATTTTATAGCTGTGATAGCAGAAACAGGAGTCTTTCCACCGCTGACCCTCAAATGTCACATCATATGAGGGGTTAGATATGTTGGTGCGGCACCTGACCAACATCAGTCACACTAATAACACTCTTTTTGATATTTTTTAAATAAGTTTTGGAGTAATTTTGGCTTTTTAAAGGTTGTGCATTGCATTAGTCGGCTCTTCAGGGTTGAAAATGAAACTGTCTCAGCTGACAGATGTTTCCTGTCTCACACAATGTAATTATCTACTTGATGCATTGTAAATATTTTGAGCTTAATGAACTTCAGAGCAAAGGGATGTTTCACAAGTCTTTCTTTTAACTGATGTTTATATTACATATCAGTGAAAACCCTCACGAGTTGAACTCTTTCAACCAAGCTCGTTCATTTGATGGGTGCTGCTACCAAGTCTGCTATGAGAAAAGACACACACACACACAGCTGTTTGGCTGATAACGCCTTTTCTCTTGTTTGTCATCTTTATGAGTCTCTTGTTAGTTTAGTCCGCTCCTCCTCTTTCATATTCACTCTCTTCTTCCTCCTCTTCTTTTACAGCTTTCTCTTCCTCACGACAATGTTAAGTATTCCTGGTTTCATCCAGGATTTAAAGTACAAAAGGTTTGAAGTCTGGGCATTTACAAGCAGCCTTTGTCTCTCACACAAACACACACGCATCTTTTTCTCAGAAAAGTCTGATCTTGTCTAGTTCTAGTTCAAGACTCTTGTCTTGTTAGATGTAGTTGTTTCGGTGCCAGGACCCTGCAGATATCTCCTCCTCCCACAAGGACAGTTGTCAGGCCTCCGGTGATCTGACTTTTCATTATTCAGTTTTGGAAACGATCTTATCAGCATCCATTATTTTTTCTATTAGCAATTGTATCGAGTACAATAGATATGATAGAAAACACATTGCACATTGATAAGCCATACATAAGCTATTATGAGTTAAATAATGCATTAAAGACTAAATGCATGTTAAGTTTTTTAAAGCCTCCATTCACTCGTATCACATCTATAACTGAGCCAGTTTATTAAGTGCAATTAGATGTGATAGTTATCTGTACAATCAATGCAGTCAGTCTACAGCAATAACTCACTCATTGTCATTTTATCCTCTTGAATTAAATCAGTCTTTATTTTCACATGTGACTCCTTCCTGAGATTGATAGAGTGATAAAAACACATCTTCTCGCTGACTGTGGAGCGATACAGCTATTCATTTTGTGTAATTGTGTAATTTGTAGGATACTGTTGTGTAACATTGACACACAGTATAATCTGTATAATCACAATCAGCCCCAACATCAGGTTATTTACTGACAGAGTTTCAGGTATTTTGTCAACAAACTATTAAAACCGTGTATTCAACTATTGGCTGCAGCCTGATGTCTAACAGTCACACATCACTTTTAAAATATGTGAAGCCCAGAGGGCAGTGGATTCAACTCTATGTGTCAAGTAATCCTAAAGACAAATAACCACAGCTTGATCCGTAAATTCAGGTAACACTTTATAGTAAGGGTACAAAACCCAAGAGTAAATAACACATAACTAATGCATGCAGCAACATGTTTGCATCTGACTAACAGCTTCAGATACTGTTCTGCTTCCAGAGAGGCTTATCAGATGCATTTTTCTGTGTAACTGGATTTCAGATAATTTGGTGGCATATAAATTAATGTATGAAGTAGTCCTCAATGCCCTCATATTCATGCACATTCTGCTTTGATCAGTTATGTGTTTTGTACTTGTATAATAAAGTCTTACTGATGTCCTAACAATCTTCTAGAAAGACTCCTGGAAACAACAAAGTCATTTCACATTTATCAGGCTATGAGTTAAATAGAGACAGTAACTGGTAACCTTCCATTTAATTAATTCACAGTAGGTCAGCTCAACGTGCAAAAATGTGCAATTAGTCTGTAGGCATGCATCAAATTAAAAATATATGAACAATAAAGGTTACAAAATTAAATTAATGATGAATATTTACTTGGGTTTAAATGAAGCTGTTCTTTCAAGGAAATTTCTCTGGAAATAAGTTTTATAGCCCACAGGATACTTTCAACAAATTATTAGGAAATTATTATTAGGAGTTAATGGACCGGTAAAATAACAGAAAATTGACCAAAGTAACTTATCATAAAGTCACAGTGTTGCAAACTACTGGAAATAACTCTCTTAGATTCTTACCTGTTGACGGCTGCAAAAAGTCTTGATCTGATCTCAGAATAAACCACTGAAATGTTCAACAGTTTGTTTGGTATTAAAGCAGCTCTATGCCAACTCAAAACAAGTCTTTCCACTCAGCAGCTTCTTGATCTTAATTATTATAGTCCTTGGGCTCATTTGCAATCCAATTAGAGCTCCACCCACCACCCAAACCACACACACACACACACACACACACACATACACTTCTCCCTCACAGTTTGTTGCATCTTTCTCACCAGACATCTTACTGAATAAACTGTTAACATGAGCTTTGTGGATGCAAATATAATAGGCTTTTCAGTGGTGGTTATTTAATAAAAGAAACATTTTTAGTATATATGAGATCATTAAAAAGCCCATTCTTGCTATGACTTTAGTGTCACATCTTGCCTGGACTTAAGGTGTTTTTTTGGGCTTATGTTGTGTTCTGTGGGGTCTCCTGGTTTTGCACGTTTGTTTAGTCCCTCGGTTCTTCACTGCATCATTGGTTTGTTGGGTTGTGTGCTTGGGTTTGTGTTTGTGTTTGGTTTTGGATGGGTTGGTGTAGATGGCGTTGAGTTTGTTTTCTGGGTTTTTGTTCTGTTTCCCTTGTGTGTTCATGTGCTCCTCCACACCTGCCCTGCATTTGGACTCGTTAGCCCTGCCCTGCTGTCTTCCCCACACCTGCCCTGTGTTAGCCTTGTCAG
Source organism: Thunnus maccoyii (assembly GCF_910596095.1). Classification (NCBI taxonomy): domain Eukaryota; kingdom Metazoa; phylum Chordata; class Actinopteri; order Scombriformes; family Scombridae; genus Thunnus; species Thunnus maccoyii. Next base: position 15,948,022 of record NC_056535.1, on the reverse strand, counting down.
CCCTGCCCCGCTCCCTGTGTGTCCTCAGCCTATCAGCTCCCTGTATGTTCATTCCCCTCTCGAGTTCTCCAGCCATCTCCCCACCTGCACCTCATCTCCTTGTTAGTTCAGTTTCTTTAAGTTCGGGTTTTCTGTTCAGTCTTTGTTGGATCGTTTTGTGCCGTGCCTTCTGCTAGTTCTGTTCAGCCCTGTTTACCTGTCCGTGACCATCCACTATTAAAAGAGTTTTTCTTCATATCTGCATTCCGGCCTCTGCGTTTGGGTCCATTCCTGCATCTCCTGAGCCTTGACATTTAGAGATAACAGGGAAGCATTTGAACCTGAAAAGTAGAAACCATCACCAACTTTACACAGTCGCCAATAACATTCACTAACAGTTCACTGTTTATTTCATTTTTTAGTTTATTTAACAGGAACAACACAGATAGACATTGTTACATAGAAACAATACAACAGATGTAATGTGGGTAGAGAATCTATAATTGATGCTCATTTGCATTCAAGTTAAAACAGATTCAGGATGAAAACAACAGACTGTGCACATAAGAATATGCATGAATCTACTGTATATGTGTATGACTGTCTATGCACTGATAAATACTGTAGTTATGCGAGAGTTTGTGTGTGTGTGTGTGTGTCTGTGTGTGTTTATTTTTTAAGTTAAGTTAGTGTTTTTAATTCTGTCAGATGTTCATAATCACAAGTCTTTGGATCTCTGCAGTTACCTCTCGCTCCTCTGGTCGTGGCTCTTGTGTTTTTATATTTCTTATTAATTGACAGGTTATATATGATTTTGAAAATTTAAATTATATATTTGTGCACACAAATATTGTTTTAATAAATGAGAACATTATGAAACTGTCAAAACTTAAACTATATATTTGTAGAAGCTGACAATCATGCCATTTCTTTGGTCGTGTTTAAATAATGACATTATAGCCTTCGTTAAATGATTAGAAGTCCTGGCCCCAGATAATCAAACAGTATGATATATGAGATAAAATCATTTGGACTCCCTTGAGAGATGTGTGTGCCCGCAGCAGATATTGGATTTTTAATGTGTACGCCCTGCAGGCGGATATTGCAGGCCTGTCTTTGCTCTCATTGGCTGGTGTGAATGAGCACTGAACCTAATAACTTCCCACACTCTCTGAATCAATGAGCAGTTCATTGTGTCTCTTTCCTCCTGAACGCCTTCTGACACCGCTTCCCGCTTCCTTCCGTGGACAAAGAGCTGGGTGGGTTTATTACACCCACCTGGGATTTATATGGTCAGATGTGATAATCTCTCTCTCAAAAAACAATTTTACCAGTAAATGACTTTGGACTGCTCAGCATGAACCCATAATGTGTTCCTGAAAGCAGTCAACATGTATGTGTTTTTTTTAAAATCAGATGTTATTTAGGAACCAAACTCTTTGATTTTAAATGGCTCATTTAGTAGTTTTTTGTTTGTAAATGTTTAAACCTTAGCTGTTCATTTATCACATAAATCTTCTTTTTATATGCATATAAAGGATGATGAGTTTTCATTGGGGGAACTACATGTGTCTGAAATGTTTTTCAGAAGCAGCCTTGAAAACTCACCATCAGACACAACTGTGTGGAAACAGGATTTATATAGTCAGTTAAAATTATTTTTTATTGCATTGCACTATAGTCCTGTCCTGGTTCATCCTAGTTACTTTTATTAACTAGTTTATAATTTTATAGACTTGTAAGATGACAATTACTCAGCACAGTAAAGCACATTTTAATATGTTTACCAAGTGTTTACACAGTTATGTGTTACAGAATAAAACAGGTAATGAACTCGTAACTTTTGATGCTTTGTTAAATTTTAAACTAGTCATTTGGTGCTATAACATTAGACTTACAGGTTAAGGCTGGACATGGCATATTTTAATTACTTAGTAGTATAGTATAAATGATTTTTAAAAAAATCCATATGACCAGAGTGCTGCAGACATCACTCAGATGTTGTATTTAGAGTTGACTGATCCTAATGTGAAAATTACTGAATAAACTGAGGTGATAATGTCTGTAGATTCCCTGCTGTGATTACCACTTGTGTTGAGACACGTCTGCAACACAACACATCAAAACTGCAGCCACTTAAAATAATCACTGAATGATGTTTAATAAAGTGAGTATTGATAACATTAGCTACTTGATGATGATGGAATAAAATGCTGTAGTCTTCTGCTTTCATGACAGAGATTTCTGAAGCTGAAAGGCCCCTAAATATACATGTTGTTGTATTTAGATTATAATACTATATAAATGTTTCTCATACAGTATTTAGATCCAGTAATCCAAGATCATGTGGTTTGATTAAAAGCTTTAGAAAAGCCACTTGATGGATTTTGTGGTGATTGTTTTGTCAGCTGCAGTATCATGGTCATCTTATATCAAACTGTGAATAAATCTGAAAAACGTGACTTATCTTTACTCTTTTCCACATTTCATACTCTTACAATTTATGTAAAGTGCTGCAATTACTGGCAGATTATTTTTCTGCGCTACAGTTATTTCTATTTTTATAGTTTATTTGATTGTTCACTCTATTATTATTCAGATGTTAATTACACCCATGTTAGACAGGACGAACAACATACTAGAGCCTGACCAGGTTTTAAGGTGTGGCTGGGAGTGACAGGTGGAAACACCTGTTACTGTATGAGCATGAATGCATTCAACAAATTCCACAGCAAATTAGATGATGAAATATCTTGAGTTCAGTGTTTGCATTTGAGCCTGATGGTTCCTGTAATTGTGAAATCGTGACACATGATGAAAGAGAAGAGAAGCAAGAGAAACCCAAACGCACTTTTGAGGTGTTGATAAAGTGAGATTGATACAGTCTCCTGGGGTTAAAAACACTGAACACACACAACATTTATTTATTTATTGCATTAGATGTTAGCCCAACTCCAGTCCTACTAGAGATTTGTCCCTCTCAACCGATCCACTGAGGCGCTGAGCCTGCAGGACACAGGTTAAAAACCGTCTCTAACTCTCTTTCTGTCTTGAGTACTTTATCAAATTAGGATAGAAAATCATTGTTTTTATTTTTATTTTCTCTCTTTGACTGATGAGCAATGCAGAGTCATTTGAAAAGGGGAAAAAATGCCTAATTCTATAAGTTCTGATGAAAATAGAAAGGGAAGGTACACCTCAGCATCTCCTGAGGCCTGTCTAAAATCATCCTTCTGCTTCCTAAAGATAAGTGACAGTAAAAAATAACATCTTATATACTATATAGTTCACTGTCTGTCATTTAGAGGTTGGACATCTTGCAGATTTCAGGCAGGGAGTATTCAGTTAGGCGTCTAATTTTATGTATCCAAGTTCTAAAACTGTCTCTGAAGTAAGTTTAACTTCAAATTTCACATTATGTTTAGTGATCTGATCTATTACAGGGTTTGTTTGTTTTTTTATTACCAAGACACATTTCTTGAAATTATGCTCCATTTCCCAAAACTCTAAACACAAATGCATAACTACACACTCATCTTCACAAACTTCAAACTTCCACGTCAAAACCAAACTCACAGCCATCTAATCTTACATCTGAACCAAACTTTGTCTTCAGACATCACACGAAAGCCATCAAATACACAAACGCTACGAAACAGTCATTACACACTGGTGGGATCAATTCAAAACACCACCGTAAAAAAAATGTTACTGCAATGAATAATGGTGCTTATGGTTTTCCCTCAGCACAACCTCTTTACATGACGAACACAATATAAAGACACAACACGTGTATACGTTTTCAAATGATTTATTTCCTCAGTGTACTGTAGTAAAATAAACTGAAATTGAGTGAAAAAAAAAGTCCTGTAAAAATATGCAACTAATAAAGACTGTAGAATACAGTAAAATATACAGTACATAAAGAAAGAAATCACATCTATTCTGCCTCAGCATCCTGTCACTGGTCTGGGTCAGACCAGGAACCCTTGTATGTCTTATCCACCACTGATAAGCCTCAACTGTAACACCTAAACAAGTCTCCTCCGTCACCCGGAGGAGGTGAACACAGAGGTTTAGGATGGGAGAATATGCAGGTAGAAAGATGTTGCTGAATCTTGAGTGGTTCATGAACCAGTCACAAACTGACCCATGACCCTTTTGTCTTTCTATCCTGATTGGTTTGTGAACAACTGTGACTCTTAGTGTTTCCACCTGGAGAATTGTGTGTTAATTGGGTTCCAGCTGTGATGACTTGTGTTAATGATATTGAAAAGTCAGCCAGCCTTTCTAAATGAACACATGGTGCAGCCAGTGATATATGAAGGGACTTGTGTGTAGAGTTTTTTCACAAAAAGTTTAACAAATCTGAGTCATGTTTGAAAACAGGGGAATAGTGAGTCTTACTTTTGGTAGATGGCATCATGGTTTGGGATGTTTAGTTAATAGGCCCAGTAATAGTGTGTAAGTGATGGAGAAAAACTGTAACACCATCATTAAATGTAGACTCATGGACTTTAAAACCCTGCATTTTGAACCAGAATTACAGAATAACTTTGCTAACCTGAAGCTACATGGATGTTTTTAATTTTAAAATACACTTTCTATGATGTATATATACTGTATATACATATAATAGTCAGACGTGGTAATTGCACTGGGATGATCAGTGGTGACTCACATCAGATGTGATAATACTCTGAAGACAGATTCTAATGGCCAATCAAATCACAGCTGTGTGTGTGTGGAGCAGTCAGCTTGCATTGGCACGTTGTGATGATTTTTGTTTTCCGGTGCATTAACTGGTGTCAATTCTACTGAATTCCCAGCAGAAATGACAGTGTAAGCAGCTGTACAATTACCCGTCACGTTTCATGAATCACACCACCAGCCAGTTGTTGGGTTTCTTAGATTGTTAACTTGGTGAAACCCAGCGGACTGCTTCCTCATATCCGGACTCCCTGAATGCATCAGGTGAGAACACAGAGTGGGTTGAGGGCTGTATCACCTTTTAACTCACATTTAGACAGTATGTCACCTTCGCTTTAATCTGTTAATGATTTGAACTTTGAAGCTAAACAGTTTTATGCTACTTTCTATAGTTTGACACGTGCTGTTTGTATCTGAGGCCAGCTGCTGATCAGGCCTCCTTTCCCCGCTATAGGTCAACTCCTCCATCCTCAGCAGAGGACTGAGGAGGAGATCATCTCATCATCATCATCTCCCCCACGTCAAAACAAACAAAAGACAAACAGTCAGTGAAAGTGGTACTTTTCCTCCTTTTCTTTCCTTTCTCATTCAACTTGGAGGAACCAGTAAAGTAAAAGAGGAAAGCGACAAGACGAGAAGGAGACAGAAGTGAACAGAACTGGAGAAGTTGTTAACTAAACAAATAAAAGTCAACTTTAATCCAATAGTGAATCACAAAAATTTATAATTAAAAAAGTCATTAAAAATGTCACTGAAATAGCAGGACAGAAGACCTAAAGGTGGTAACTGAGCCAACAACAATCCCTAAGTGTAAGACAGCAAAACCACCACTCTGAACAAAAAAGACTGTTCTTCGTTTCATTTTCAGTAAAATAATAGAATAGCATGATTTCAGTTTCTGTTTTCCTTCCATTTTCTCTGCTCATGTTTGTCCTGCATTGAATACTTCATTTATAAATCATTAATTCATTACAATTACTTTACAGTTACATCTGTTTACTTTTAAAACATGTATTTGTGTTTGTGTGAATCCATCCACACACACGCACACACACATGTTTGTGCTCATGTGGGTAAAAAAATTGCACATATTCTTTATATTAAAGGTAGAAAATAAACAACTGAAATCACCCTAAACATCCCTTTCTGAGGGAGTCCAGTAACACACCACCACCATCATCATCATCATCATTGTCAAGAGCCATTAAGACTAACTTCCACATTTTTTCCCTCATCTACTTGCGAGGAACTTTCCATATTCAGGCTGCCCTCCAGTGTCATGCTATGATGTGAGATCATGTATCTCTAATAGATGATCAATCTTCTGCCTCTGTAGTGTTATTTTATTTTGGTGGAGTTTTAGTTGGAGGACAAAGTCTCTCTGAGGAATACTGCAGGATTTGCCAGAGCTGGCAGAGGATGATGTCAGTATCAGAGTGTCCTTTGTGGATACACATCACCATCTAGTGTTGTTGAATCAGCAAAACAGACACACACACACACACACACACACACATACACACACACACACACACAGAGTGAGTATCTTATCCATACAAACTCATTAAAAACACACAACAATGACGGCAAGATGATCCCTTTTTTTCATACTTTTATTGTAATTAATTCATAATTCAGTACACCCACAAAATGTTTATATAAGTATATACAGGTACTGGTCTGTTTCCTGCAGAATAATAATATATTGGGTTAATTGTTTATTTCATATTGAGAATACACATGATACTCACTATGACTGAATGCAAAAATTATTTTAAAATGAGACAGAAAAAGAAAATGTGTCTCATCACATTTTCTCCAGCGGTCTGATTTCACTGAATTTTCAAATGTCGTTTGGAGTAATAAAAAATCTTGTATATCATTTCAATGCAAATTCCCTCCAATATTTAGAATTTGTTGTTTTATTAATTTCTCTGCACATTTGCTTCCATTCTTCTTCATTCAGCTGATCTCCTATTTGTTGGATGCTATCATCGGTGTCCATATTGTTCTTGAGAGTTCTATATATTTTTGAAAGTGTTTTTGATTACCCCATTATGATTTTTAATCAGAAAGCTGATTAAAGGGTACATTTCTTTAATGGTTTGGGATTTTTTTTAAATTAATTTTTGAAAGATAGGTCCTTACTTGCAGATATTTATAAAATTATTTGGTACCAATTCATATCTAGAGTCTAATGGCTGAAATGAGCTTATGGTATTGTTTGTCAGCATTTGTCAATATGTTTTTAATCCTTTTGACGCCCAAACTTGCAGTATGTATCTGTTCTGTTTGGTTCAAACTGGGGCTCCCAAGTATACCAAGTCGTTATTTATTTTGTGGATTTTATACATATGTTTCCAGCTTTTTTAGTGTATTATCTATCCATCTATGTCCTTTGATTTGTAAATAAGATGATTCCTTGATCACATATTTCTCCTTCTCTGTAGACGATCACCTTCTTTGACTTTAAATCCTGGCAGAGATGATGATTAATGAGTGATTTAAAGCCCTGCTCTGTACACAAGATAATTATATGTTAATCACTTAATAGAAAGTATCATAACAACAGAGTCTAGGATGCTTATTGTAGATCCCTGCTCTCCTGAGACTTTGTATTCACATATGAAATTATAAAATGGTCCATGTATGTCGCACTAAGTTCAAACTATAGTGCAATGAGGGCCACTTTTAAAGTTCACAAGGCTTTGTGGATATAAGAATAATTACTAGAATAAAAAACTTTATTCTTTCAAGAGTTTGACAAAATTGAGTCAAACACAGATTTTCACGGTGAAACCTTGATGCTTGTTTTTGGCAACTGTGGACAATTTGTTCCTCAATGAGCCTCTGAGTTTATAAAGAAGGGAGAGAATAAAAGCCTTGGAGTACTCTCTCAGACTGTGTGTGTATGTGTGTGTGTGTGTGTGTGTGTGTAACAGAGGAAAAGAAAGCGAGCGAGTAGGGAGGAAGTGAAAGTGAGGGAGGTATAGTAGAAGTGGGAGGGGAACAAGCCTAAATTCTTTGAATCTCCGTGAAACGAGAGCGTTCTTTTGTACTGAATACTGGTCACAGCACAAATACAACTAGACACTGAAAGAAACATGCACCCTGATTGAAATTCAGCATAAAAATGTGCATTTCCGGTTCTTCTTTTTTTTTTTTTTACGACATAATGGCCTGTTTATTCTTTTATTGTTTACATTGTTTACTTCAAGTTCAAATTTATTGTGCAAAAAAAGGTCACAGTTCAAATTCCAATCAAGTAATTTCATCATCAAAGCGAGTCCGACAAGGTCAAACTGACACTGATGTGCTCCAGGGCAAAGTCTGGCTGTTCTGGCTGCTCTGATTGCCAAACAGATGGACTTGTATTAACAATTTCCATCATATGAGTGAATGAGGTTTTCAGAGTATAAAAGAGGTCATATCTTAAATGAAGTTTGCACAGTAAAATAGTGTGTTAAGATATGAAGAATACAAGGAAAGTGAACAGGATGTCAGTAACAAGAATACACCAATTACAATATTGAGTTTTGTTTGGATTCCATTTCATCTTTACCTCAGATAGCCCTCATGTTCCTCACTTCACTTCTTGGCTGTAAGAGATAAATTTGCTCACGGCATGAGGGGAGATGTCTTTCAAATATTTGGGTCAAAAACAAAACATGCAGACTGAGAGAGACAGAGAGAGAGAGAGAGAGCGGAGAGATGTGAGAGGAGGGGGTGTGGGGGATGAGAGGATAGCAGGGCAGACAAACAAAACTGCTTTAGTACACATGGACTTTCCCCACGTGAATCAATATTCAAGCCCTGATCTCCCCGTTGAGCAATGAGGCCAAAGAGAAGAGAGAGCTGAAAGACAGATGAGACAGAGGGAGGGCTGTGGGATGTCATGTGTAAAGAAGGAGATTCTCATTGGAGGCAAAGAGAAAGAAGATCGCTATGCATGTTTTGTGGAAGAAAAAAAAAAGTGGGGGAAAAAGGACAAACAAAAGCATCCTACAGTACATGCTGAAGCCGTATTGGTCGTACTGCTACGCTGCGGACTCCACATCTAATCATTAAGGTAGGTGAAGAGCTGCCACTGGATTAAAACATGCAATAAAATTATGAAGTTGTGGGTGGAACAACATTTCTATTTTTAGTTGTAGTGAGTGCAGGAAAAAGAGGGCATGCACAAATGTTGTCAAGGTTCCATATTGGGATGCACTACTTTTTTGGTTTTCTTTTTTTGCATTGCTAAAAAAATAGAAATCTTCAAAACATTTTAAAATATTGATTATTTGTTTGTTTGTATAGTGTGGATCAATGTTTTTACCCATTAATAAAGTATAAAAATCTTGAAAATGCAGGCAATTGGTCACTTTTAAAACACCTATTCATGTAATAAACTTGTTTTTATTACATTGGGATTTAATTGTGACTCTAAAAACTTTACCAGATAGGAATTCAGCCATAAAACTGGCTGGATACTGGATCATTAATCTCTGTGACTGAGTACAGGATAAGCACAACAGACTGCAGGATTAGAGTTGAGTTTTGAATGACAGCACATTAAAAAAAAAAACAATAATCTTGTTTAAGAAACTGTTTTTTTACTATGTACAATGAGGACTAATTTGTTATGTTGCTGGCCTGCTTTTCTTTATTCTCCTGTGTTTAGTGTAGTGGTTTTAGAAAAGAGCTCTAACAAGAGTGGAAGGATGTTCTCCAAGCTCAAGTGGCTGATTGTGATCCAGCTCCTGCTGAATGAACAGGCTCTGTGCAGAGTGCCACCTCCTTTGGCACTGAGGAAGACTCTGCTTCCAGAAACTGACATCCATGAAGTTGGAGAGAAGACGACCAAACAGGATGATCAGGCTCTCCGGGGCTCCCGACTCCAGCTCAGTCTCTCATCTGCAGAAAAGCCTGGTCCTGTGTCAGCGGTTGGACAAAAAGAGGAGAGAGTCCAGTCTGCTGAACATGTCATATCAGTCCTCAGGGCGAAGCTTCAGGGGCAGATTCAAGATCATCTCCACATTGAAGGAAATGTCAGCTGTGGGGATCTGCTGTCTGCCAGCACTGTGGATGACCCGTTATCCTCCGTGTTCCCGCAGGAGCTGCTGGGTCTCTCTTTAGTGCCCGTGTTGGTGGTGGCAGGCTGCCCACAGGAGGCGCAGACCCTGGTGCTCAAGCTGTACGACCTGCTGGGAGTGACTGACACAGAGGAGCTCCTGATGGAGGTGGAGGATCTGATAAAGAGGAGGATGAGCAAGTCAACATCCATGCCAACACCTGCATCAACAGCATCTACATCAGAAAGGGATCAAGCAGGGCACCACTTAGAGGCTTTGATGTTTAACATCCAGCAGCTGGCCGTAATGGGAGAAGGTACAATGGGACAAGGCACCTCTAAGCATGAGGAGCGTTGTGAGGGTTGGACCAGAGTGAATGGAACCATACTGGTAGGAACAGCTGTGGATGGAGCCACAGGTGGACTGGAGGAGGCTGTGGACACCTGTGAGAGACTGGGAGTCCTGTGTGCTGGTGTGACCAGAAGTGGACTACACAAACCTGGCAAGTATGAGGCAGTGTTGAAGAAAGGCAGTCGCATCCTGCCTTCTGAATCCCCCGAGTCTGAGTGTTGGATCCGTCAGTGCAGTGCAGAGGAGGATGTTTCGATCCCCGCCGCTTCAGGTGGACGGATGAGGCGCAGCACCCAAAGGAGCTGCATCAACAAAAGTGAGGAGCGCGTGTACAACGTGATGGAGTGGATCCCTGCTGTCAGCACCCTCTACAATCTCGGCACAGCTGTGTATTATGCCTCAGTCAACTGCTCGGAAACTGCTAAGGAGAGAGCCATCCTCAGTGCCGTTGACCTTGGCACAGATGCTCTCATGGTCGCCACAGGGGGGACTGCCGGGGTGGCGGGCTATGCCCTGGGAGCAGGGGTGAAAACCGGGGTAAAAGCTGGAGTCAGGTATCTACTCAACTCCATGAAGGATGAAGACGACGTGCTGGTGAACCAGTTCAGCTGGGAGGAAGGTGTCATCACTGTACAGTAGACTGATGCTTGTGAAGCTTTAGTAATAAATATATTTTAGTTTATACATGTTTTAAAATAACGAGAAAGGATCAATGTTCGTTAACTGACATGGTTTCGGAGTAACAAAATATCTTACCAGACTTTACATAATCTAGATAATTTGGAAAACAGGATTATTCAGTGGATCATCAGAATCATGTTTGAAAGGGGAAAAAAAGCTTTTTTGCATTTTGTTTTGTGTAACTGTGCACATAAACATCATTTTACACAATTTGCACAATAATTATTCTTTCTTGAAGATGATTTTCATGATTTTCAGAGAGAAAGAGAGACAATCTAACCTTAAGGCTATTAAAATAGTATAAAGTGATTTACATTACACATTCATTGTAAACAATCTCAATAATCTAACAATAAGTAAAGTCAGAAAATAAGCTTTGTACCTTTGCTTTTAGAAAAATATCTCCTTTTGTGTATAATAGATACAACAGTTGTACAATTTATCCTGTTAAGCAGCAACATTTAAAGAACTGGTCTCAGGAAACTCAGCCCTTAAACCCTCAAGACTTTGATTTGTACCCTCCACCACTGTTTTTTCTTTTCCTCATGTCCTCCATCAGTCTTCTTCCTTCCAATCAAAACCTTCTGTCTGGTCAGAGTCACATTCCCACCTCTGGTGTAATTGCAGGGACAATAGATTGAGAACTGAATTTTGTTGTTTTATATGTTTTCCTTTACATGTTAATAAAGTGTATATTAAATCTGTGTGCATGCAGTGGCTGTCAGTGTGGTAGTTTATATGCTAAAGAGTAAACGCTCTGTAGCTGCCAAATACAACATCATAGTGTAGTATATGCTTATGATAAGACTTACCATGAGGGCAGCGAGGAGGCTCAGTGGATAAACTCTGTCATCTCACTGAAGGAGGATCCTGAATAGACCTTTTTCACAGAAGGCATTTTGATGTTGCAGTAAGAAAAGCATACATATGTAAATAAACTTAAAAAATGACTACGACTGAATTCCATTTAGTTGCTTCAGTTTCAGGGTCTTGGTATTGTTTATGCTGGTTCACTGTCACACACTGTGGCACTTGAATATAATGGTGCCATTGTTAAGGTCATCAGTAACACTGGTGCTTTTCTTACGGTGACAACTCGAAATGTCCTCCGACAGTCCAAAGACGTGCATCCTGGGTAAAGTGAAATCTGTTTTTCTGTCTGTGTGTGTGTGTTATCCCTCTGATAGACTGGTGACCCATCCAGACTGTTGTCTGCTTCTTGCTCAATGCATACTGGGACAAGCTCCCTGAAGGCACCTTGAACAGGACAACCTAATGTGGATGGATCCATTGATTTTATTATATTAGTCAAAACAGAGCATGTTCACTAGTTATAGATGCACATTAGCAATATGTTGTCAAAAACCTGAGTTATTATCAGAAACAGAGCTGAGTTATTTATGATAACTAATGGACAATAAGTTATTTCTCTTCTGAGCCTGAGCCAGCACTGACCTGTGAACTTTTTACCAGATGATGAATCTGCATTCCTAAAACTAAGTCCACAGTTCTTATTTCTCAGCAAGTTGATCAGCTTAGTAGCTAATTATAAAACATATATCATATCACTTTAGCCCTGACTGTGCGTAATGGAAAAAGATAAGGAATAAGCTGGGTGTTTTTTTGTCAGATAAGCAATACAGGAAACACACAGTCTGCTTCCTGGTAATGGCAGAAACTGATTTGTTTTAACTAAAAGAGCCACTCTTGTATCTCTTAATATCTATCTAATAATGTTAGATAACATGTCTGTTTGTTTAGGAGAAAAATAACTCCGGCACCTCAGTTTTGAACCTCTCTCTCAGGTTTCCCATCTTTCCACAGATATAACAATGTGTATTTTTGGTGTTATCAAAGGCAGGTCTGACCTCAGGGAGCCGGCTGAGCAGGTCTGATTATAAGATGTGCTGAGCTGTAAGCAGAAAACAACAGTCTTACTGGGAAATTGATTCATTAATGCTTCCACTTCATCTTTCTCAGATGATTGCAGGCGGGTGGTCAGAATTAAAATCTGCCGTGTTTGATTGACTTCCAGCTCCAGCAGTAGTGTGGCTCTGTAGCACAGACTGTGTAAAACAACATGTGTTTATATAAAGTACGTATGTGCTCTGTAGCTGATAACCTCAACCAATCACCGCACCGGTGGTAAACTACTCTGTTTACAGAGTAAGGTTTATATGGGGAGAAACTTATGGCACAGAGATCATGTCCTCTGCTTTGTTTTTGATAATGTGGAGATTTTAACTAACCTGGCAATGTGTGTACATTCTACAAATAGGCTACACACAAATTACACATGATTAAATTATGATACTTCTTTAGATTCAACATCCATCCTACCAACTGGAGAACCTGCAGACCACAGAGGTTTACTTTTTGTCACAGGTGCTTTATTCTTTCATTCCAATTTTTCATGACTTTGTCAATCAATTTGTTTCTAATGACTTCATATCATTTTTTCTGTTTCTGTTTTAATTAGTGCTTTCTAAAAATACCAATGTATCAGAGTCCTAGGGGGAGCCCAGTCAAAAGCACCCAATTCTGCCCCTGCAGTTTTAATAGCTGGAACTATTTACTGAGTTCATGTTTGCTAATTTAAAGTATCACACACTATCTGGTGATTTAGGGACACTCTATCAGTCATTTTGAAGGCTTTGTGGAAAGATTGTACTTGAAATAAAAGCTGCAATTTGTATTAAAGAAAAGTATATATTTTCCTTTTACACAATATGCAAATTAACTGTAACTTTCCTAAAATAATAATAATCTGTTTTTTAGATGACATTAATAACATAACTAATAATGTTTTGAGAAGAAATATGTTAAAATTTTGCTATGAAGGTTGTTTCTTACCGTAGTTTATTCTTGGGGTCAGTAGTCCTTATGTGTTAACATGTTAAATATGTTGATAGGATGAGGGTTAAATTTCACTTAAACTGCCTTTGGACGGTCACTTTTAAAGATGTAATTTCACAGTTAAATGAATAAAGGTAATGTGAATTAAAATAACCTGAAAATGGTACAAAATTCATGGCTTTAGTCAATTTGATTCAATCATTTCTACAGTCCTGTGATTTTGAGTTTCAGCATAGAAAGTTTTCATTGCTTTTCAATTTACAGAAATCCAAAGTGGAATCCTCATTTCTGTACTGATGTGTCAAGTGTGACATCTGCTGGAAAGTGCAGGAACTGTATGGTTGAATAAAATAAATGCCACAGCTATTGTTATGGTGGTAATAGCCAAAAAATAACACTACCACTGCTTATTATTTCCAAGATACTCCAAGCTCTCTCTTAGGACAGAACAAATTGTAAGTATTATAAAGGTAAATAACGAATTACATGGTATACATTACATGACACACATGACATACAAGACACAAATGGATACCTTTAACAAAATGTTGATTTTTGTGTACAGATCTAAAAAAAAAAATGCTACTGAGGTACAAGCAGTGGCGTAAAATATAAGTACAATTCTTGGTACTTGTGCTTGAGTACCAATATTGGCTATGTATTCTTTATACTTACAACTCCACTATATTCAGAGGAAAACACTTTTTACTCCACTATATTTATCTGACTGCCAGAATTATTTACTTCACATAAACCTTAAAAAGGGTGCATTGTTATAGATTAAACTAAACGTATATAAAGTAGTTCAAATGAATTTCACCTCGACCAACTACCCCAGAAAAATATAGGGTATTTACACTTTAAGGCATCAGTTATAACGATTCAATGGAAATTTCTTCCGCATAGCTAATGGGTACTTTCCCTTTCATACTTTGAGCACAATTTCCTGAGGTACCTCTTTTTTGTTTTGTTTTGTTTTGACAGTTTTGAATGCAGGATATAACAGGGTATTTTTTATATAGAGGCTCAGCACTTCTGAATACGCCCACGTCCTCCACCAGCCTATTGTCAACAATTTTAAATGCAGAAGACAAAACACGTGGTTGTAAACTAATGCCAAAGAGACACAACCTCTTTTGTGGTTAACTGATTTGGAATTATTCAAATTGTTGCGTCACACGCTCCTCTTCTCGCTAAATGAGTTTCACAACGTCATTTCTTGGAAATTTTCAGACAGGGCCTTAAGTTTCTATTCTGCTCGTCGCTGTCCTCACAACAGAGTGACGTGTGAATATACCAATAGCGCGTGCTGCTCTCTGTCGGGCTCGACCAATCAATTGTTAACTCCGAGCTCGCGAGGAAACTGCGCGACTGGACTCGGACATTTCGGCTCCTAATGCCGCTTTAACTAGAATACGTCAGAGCCAACATGGCGCCCATGGTTAGCTTGAGAAGAGGCAGTTGGGAGGGATAAGTAGATATCCAATGAAAAAGAGAACGGGGTGAAAAGACGGAGGAAGTAACATTCATAAGCCTGCAAACAACTGGAAGTTGTATTATCAACATATATCAGCATTTGCAGCCACCAAGTAACGTCGAAAAACAAGTGCTAGCTATGCGCCTGTTTTAAATGATCGGCTAACGCAACTAACTAAAACATCTCCACAGAGAAATCGGACAGACTGCAGCGTATGAAATTAGGTGAGTACATATGTGGTGAATAAATAATGTGTTATTAGCCCTGTCTGCGATGTTGACAGACTGTTTTGAAAAGAGCTAACGTTAGTGAACAAACAAATGAAATATACTCGGTCTCAACTTTCAGTAGACTACAGAAACATAATTACATAATTTGCATCTATTACAAGTCATAGGTTAGCATAACAGTTTGCTCTTTGCTCCTTCCGCTGTCGATTATTGACTTGTATGAACCTATCACCATTTAAATGAAATGTTATTGTGTTTTAGTTCGATGATGTTTTTATGGATAGATGAGTTTCAGGACTTACAGTACTGTGCAACGGTTTTAGGCACAAAAATGCTGTAAAGTGAAAATAATGCCATGAATAGTTTTATTAATCAGCCAACTTAGTACAGCAAACAGAAAAAAACTTAAATCAGTATTTGGTGTGACCACACTTTGCCTTGAAAAAACAACACCAGTTCTCCTCGGTACACCTGCAGTTTTTTCAAGGTACTCGGTACTCATGTTCCTGCATGAATTTGCCACAGTTGTGATGGTGATGTTGAAATCAGGGATCTGTGGGGGGCATATCATCTATTGCATCACTCCTTCTTCTTCGTTTCGCTGAAGATAGTTCTTGATGACTCTGGCTGTGTGTTTGGGGTTATTATCATGCTGCAAAATAAATTTGGGACCAATCAGCTGACTGCCTGATGGTATTGCATGATAGATAACAATGTAACATGCCTAAAGTGCCAAAAAACTTTTTCACTGTACTTTGTGCTGTATACAGCTGTTATTCACTGAATTAGTCATTAATATGTGTGTTGGCTGTTTGTGTTAATATTGGTATGTTCCTCAGCAACCTCAGCATGACTCAGTGGGAGAGACTGAGGCAGCTGCCCGCTGTGTACACACAGCAGTTACACGAGCTCTATGACAGGGATGCTTTGCCAATGGATGTTCGGCACTACCTGTCTGCCTGGATAGAGAAGCAGGAGTGGTAAGGCAGGATTATCTCTTGTGGCCCTCATATAGTTAGAGTCATAAATATTTGATCCTGTTTGTCACGTACTGTATTTACATCTTGCTTCCTTGTTCTCAAGGCAACGAGCAGCACGGGACCAGGACTTTGCCATGGTGCTGTTCCAAGTCCTGTTGGAGAATCTGGATATCCAGCACAGTCGCTTTGTACAAGAGGAGTCATTCTTAATGCAGCACAACATTAGACGCTATAAACATAACTTTCAGGTTTGTCTGTCTTTAAAGAGTACTTTCTCAACATCCCAGGTGTTTTTTTCCTCTCATTATCCTGCCTTTGCTAATAATTTTAAGTAATTAACTTTGACTCTGATCCGACCTTTCTCCTCTCACAGAGGTACCAGGATGACCCGATGACTTTGGCAAGCACAATCTTGTGGTTCTTAGAAAAAGAGAAGGAAATCTTGCAGACTGCTGATCTGGCTGAGCAGGTTGGGGCAACAGCACATCAAATTATTGACACATACAATACACCAGACACACCCTTCTGCACACACAAAATACAAATGAAAATAATACACGCATATTGTTTTAAAAGATAGCACTTGACTCATGCTACTTTTTTAAGGCAAATATTTTACTGCTAAAGTTTTCTCTTGTGTGTCATATAGTCACTTTACATTGCACATACATATGCCCATATGACTCAGTGGTCAACCACTAATAGTACATGTGTTGTGTGTCTGCAGTAATGCAATTTCATACATATGTTTTAGGATTGAAAGCCAAGTCTACAAAGAAAATGTGTACGGTGTGAATTTCCATGATAGAATTTGTCCTGTTTTTTTAGTTCATGTACTCAATACAAACTGCGGGACTCAGTGTGTGGGCTAAAAAACGAATATTTCCATCTAGTAGTGATGTCGTTTTAACCTCCACTTTCATCCAAACATATTCTTTGCTGTATAACAATGTCACCCACATCTGAATCACCTTATCTACATGCCTGATCCTCCTACGGCTTTGATTTCTCTCAGGTCCAGTTTTTGCATGTAGAACAGGAAGCTATGGAGACGAGCAGCCAGCAGGACCTTGAACGTAAAATGGCCGGCCTCAAGAATGAAGTGCAGGTGCAGATTATTTATTATTGTTGCTTAATGTTATTTTGGTGTGCTTTGTTGATGAAATATATTACAGTTCATTCACTGATTTTTTTTATTTCTCTGTATGTTTTGGAATATAGTGTATGGAACATACAATGATATGTCTGGAGGAGCAGCAAGATGAGTTTGATTTTAAATACCAAACCCACACGATGGAAGGTAAGCACATTACAAAGTTCTGGTTTTATTTGCACGCTCTGATGATGCTCTCTGGGGATGAATAAAAAAGTGGCCCGAATCCCAGCTACATGTTCTCTTTTACTTTGGTCTTTCTTGTTTGGAAACTGTGATCTCAATGTGGAAACTCTTATTCAGCGAGGGGAGAAGAGGCCGATAAGAACCAACAAATGAAAGTTCTTCAGTTACTTGTCAACAGACTGAACGACTGTAGAAAGGTAAGACGTTATTAATATTCTTCAACAACACCTTCATCTCACCAGTCCATTTATTTTCCTAATTCTTTTCATTTTTGTTCCCCAAACCATGATATAATCACTCCTCTAGAGCACATTGTCAGACCTGAACAAGCTCCTGGACAGGATTGATGACTTGACCGACACTTTGGTGAAGAAAGAGCTGGTGGAGTGGCAGAGGAGGCAGCAGAAAGCCTGTATTGGAGCTCCAGACAATGTTTGCCTGGATCAACTAGAGAAATGGTATGTTTATCTCTCCATGCCCCACACTAGTTTTAATCTTGGACATTTACTTTAATAGCACGAATGCTGAATATTACATCAGAAAGTTCTTGGCTAGAGCAAAACGTGCAGTTATCATTTTAATTCTATAAAGCCAGTAAGTCCGGACAGCAGCTGTCAAAGTGTCTTACAGCTGGAATTTGAGACCATCACTATCCTCAGCTCTATTTCCATTCTCTAATGCCTGTGTGAACATAATCTATTTTGCTCTTTTCATCTTGTTTTGCAGGTTCACCTGTGTGGCAGTGTGTCTGTTCCAGGTGCGCGAGTTTATTTGTAAGCTGGAGGAGCTGGTAGGAAAGGTGTCCTATGACAACGACCCTGTGAAGATCCAAAGACCAGCTCTGCAGAAGAGAGCAGATACTCTTCTGAAAAACTTAATCAAAAGGTCTCTCTCTCTCTACGACACTGTTCGACATGCTCTCTTGCTCTCTTATAATTTCCATTGGAAGTTTCCTGACATTGGTGTTTTCTTATTTCTTGAAGTGCCTTCGTGGTTGAGACTCAGCCATCCATGCCTCAGGGGAAAGGCCCACTGGTTCTCCGCACAAATGTCCAGTTCTCTGTTAAGACCAGGTCAGTGCAACACTTCAGGTTATCCCTATATTTCTATGTATTTATTTGAATTTACTTTTAGGACATGTTTATAATGTAATCTACATGTATAGACTTTTGGATAAGTAAATTCTGACCATTGCATTGATAGTTATGTGGCATTCAGTATCAGTTTTCATAGTTAAATATGTAGTAATTAGCATGATGTTTGCTCATGTTAGGCCTTTGACTTTTATTCTAAAAAAAGAAGAAGCATGGAAAACATTTGGAAGAAGGCAAATATCTTATGCTTCACAAACAAAATGATACATCGAGTTATAGTGGAGCTAAACACACTTAAACTCAGTTTACTTGATTGCATTATGTACAGAACTGGTGGTGTTGCACATTAATTACAAGATCAGCTGCTCTGAACTAATGTGAGATTAATAAGGAAAACAAGGATAATTTAATGCTATTCTGTAAAGCTGTTATTGTTTTCCTAAATGTGATTTTAGTCTATCAAACTTAATCTAATCCTTAGTGTACTCTTGAGAGTGGTTCTATTTTCCTGTTTTTCCACATTACTGTCTGTTTTCTTCCTGTATCTTATGCCTGATTTAATGTTTTCAGATTGCTTGTCAAGTTTCTTGAGCTGAACCACTCCATGAAAGTAAATGTATCCATGGACAGGTGAGATTCCCTCTCTTGGTTTGAGTTAATTCCACTTCACACAAAGCAGACCTGCAGCCATTAGTTCTTGACTCGACAATACAGGATGATCACTTGTGTCGCCCCCTGGTGGTCACTGTTCTGTTTTTCTTTCCTCTGAAATTAGGGAAGCACCTCAGATCAAAGGGTGAGTATTTTTTTTATTTAACTTTAGATTCCGTATCAAGTGGTGTTTCCAGAGGAATTGTATCGCGCTTTCACATTTATGTGTATTTGTTTGACCAAACCTGTCATGCTTGCAGATATCGACGTTTTAATGTCCTGGGGACCAAAAGCAAGGCGTTGAACATGACAGAGAGCCAGAGCGGAGGCATGGTAGCAGACTTCAGACATCTAGTGAGTGAAATTGATTTGGAAAGAGAATTTTCTGTGACAAAGACCAATGAAAAAGACAATCACTGTCGACTTGTCTACTTGACTATTGACTACATTTGACACCAATATAAACTGTTGATAACTCTGAGTTACACAGTAAATTCTCTCATACTGTTCCATATAGTTTCTTTGTAACTTTCAACCTGGGCCTAGTTATCCCAGTATTTTTGTGTTGTATCAGTGTTAATGCTATTCTCAAATGCACACATAAAGGGCTCAAGCATCATCCAACAGCTAAACTCCATTATTTAAAAGCTAAATTTCTTTTCCTCGTAGACTCTGAAGGAGCAGAAGTGTGGAAGTGGCGGCAAAGGAGTCAGTGATGTGAGTTAACATTGACAACACTGAAGATGCCATCACTGCATACAGATTATCTCAATTATTAATAATTTAGGAAGAGTGTAAATAACTGAGTAATGATCTGTGTGTGTGTTTTGTGTGTTGTGTTGAAAGATTTCTCTGAGTGTTACAGAGGAGCTGCACATCATCTACTTCGACACTGTGTTTGAACTGAAAGGCTTGTCAGTTGAGTTGCAGGTGGAGTCTCTTCTGCTTCCTTATATGAAAATGTCATCAACCTACATTGGTTCGGAAAAAAAAACAGCATCATATCATCATGTTTATTGTTTTTTCGTGTTGCATCTATGACTTAATGAAAGTTGTTTTCCCCTGACACCCAACACAGGCCTCCTCCCTCCCAGTGACCATCATCTCCAACTCCAGCCAGCAGCAGAGCGCCTGGGCCTCTGTGCTCTGGTTCAACATGATCAGTCAGGACACCAAAGTGAGAGATCACCAAACACACACTTTGCAGCATTTTGCAGTTTAGTAATTATACTGTTGTAAGCCGTCAGAAATGAATGTTCTATCCGTTAATGTGTCTGTGTTTCTCTAGGACGTTAAGTTCTTTGCCAACTCTCCTGCTGCCACTTGGCCACAATTTAGAGAGATGCTGAGCTGGCAGTTTCTCTTTGCCACCAAACGTAGTCTGAATGATGATCAGCTGGAAATGATTGCACATAGACTCTTTGGTAAGTCCTGCTCCAGCTGCTTGTCTTGGTTTATTTTTGTGGTTGTTAGTCTATAAATGGGGCTAAATTCATTCATCTGTGAGTCAAACATGATATCAGGAAACATCTGAGACATTTTGGTCTGATTTTGACATACTTTTCTAAAATGGATCTCGCATTTTCAGACTGATCGGCTTTACATTAAATATAAAAAATAACTCCCTGGCAGCGCTTTTATCATCAGGAACATGGTGACAAAACTGTCACTGATTGGAGGGGCAAAATGTTTACTGTTTTATTTATTCAGTTTTAAAACACGCCGCACAACCCTTCTCCAGTACACTGTGCTTTATTCACCAAGTGTTTTTGTCAGTCTTTCCAAAAGATAGCTGGAAGCATGGTGTACTGGAGAGATTTGTACGTCGTGTTTTATTTTAGATGAATTTGTACTGAAGCTCGCACTGGTCTGCACTTCACTGTGTGTGCATTCGCAAAGTAAGAAATTACTTAAGCAGTTTCTCACAAGAATAGAGCTGAACATACATACTGTGCTCTAGTCTAACCATTGGGGGAAGTAGTAAATTGGCAATCTTTTACCATCTTCTCTCCCAATTAAGAGATTCAGTTTCTCTTGTATCCTTTTTCTTTTGCATCATTCAGAGCAAACACTGGATGTGAGGGAAGACAAGCTAACAAGCTGTTTAATTTATGTTCATTACACCCACATCCACCAGTGCTTGTCTCAAGTGTGTTAATCGTATTAGATTGGAATTATGAAGATACCCATAAAGACTTGTGCACAGTTTGAATAGATGATAATTATGATTAAACAATATAATCCAGCATCCTTCATGTCTCGTAAACATGTTTTTATTATAGATTGTGTCAGTGTGTTGCATAATACATCATTTATTCATTTTTCTCTCATCAGGAAAGCAGCAGAACTATGACACCTGCAAAGTAGCTTGGTCCAAATTTAGCAAGGTAAGAATATTGAATATTTGGAAATTTGCCCGTTAGCGGCTCGTTGAAAGGCAACGCCGGTCAACCGATCACTTGACTCGATATATCTTGACTTCAGTGATCTGCTTCTCTGATGTTTTGGTTTTGAGTGAAAAGTCTTGACAATTATTGCATGGATTGCCATGAAATTTGGTGAACTCATTCATGTTCCCCTCAGGATGAATTGTAATAACCTGGTGATCCCCTGATTTTTCATCTAGGGCCATCGTCAGGTCAAAATCTCAATTTGGCCAGTACTTTGGTTTATGACCAAACATCTGCAAAAACAACATTCCTAACAGCTTCACTGTGCTTTGTGCTGAGTGCTAATACATATTTCAGCTACCTAACAAACTAACACAGTGAACATGGTGAATATTAGCTGCTAGACATCAGCATTTTAAGTATTGTTTGTGAATACTCTCTGTTGGTGTGTGTTGATGAGCATTTCCATCACTTCTGCTGCAGGAAAACACTCCTGACACTTTCTGGGTGTGGTTTGATGGCATCTTGGTGATGGTGAAAACATATCTTGAAGACCTGTGGAGGGATGGGTACGTACAGTATGCTGAACACAGCCAAATCTGAGTTTAAGTCAGAGTTGAGCAGTTGAGCTCATCTCTTTAATTCTTGGGAAACAGGAGTTTGTGTCTGAGTAAGATTTTTCATCTGTGTTGTAGCCTCATTATGGGTTTCGTGAGCAAAGGCAAAGAGAAGTCCCTCCTGAAGAAAAAACAGAGAGGCACGTTCTTGTTGCGCTTCAGTGAAAGTGTCATCGGAGGTATCACCTTCTCCTGGGTGGACACCACCGCGACTGGTGAGAGGCTTTCATTTCATTATGATGCTGCAAAATATTTTGAAGTTGTTAGAAGGCAGACGGTTAAGAAATACAGTACAGACAAGCTACATGTTTCATTATCCTCACTCATGTTTCTTCTATTGTGTGATCATCCTCTGTATATTTTAGGTGAGCCTGAAGTAAAGACGGTCCAGCCCTTCACCAAAGTTGACCTTTGCCAGATTCCCTTCCATGAAATCATCAGGAATTACCAGATCTTAGAAGCTGAAAATGTCCCAGAAAATCCGCTACTTTATTTATATCCCAACACCCCGAAAAATGAGGCTTTCCAAAAATACTACACTGGCAAAAGCGGAGGTGAGTGCAACGTCAGTCTTTTTGTTTGCCACTTAAAAGATTTTTGGAATATGAAAAAAATACAACTCACATGTCATTTGCTGAATGGTGTTTTGCCTCGCAGTTGTCATTGGTAAAATTACACTGCAGTGAACATTGGAGATGAACATGACACATTAAATCACATTTAAACTTATTCTTTTTCAGCTGACAGTCCTTACATAAAGTACATCAAAACTAAGCTGATGTTTGTGTCGAAGGAGTAAGTATATTATTTTTATTTTCTACAGCCTGGTTTAAAGTGTCTTGTTTGTATGAATTAAAATAAAACCGTCCCTTATATTCTAAATATACTTTTTTATACAAAAACATCTTAAAAAAAAAAAAAAAAAAAAAAAAAAAAAAAAGCACTTACTTCATCTAAGAAGTAGTGTACCCACACCCTTTTAAGTAATGACTGTTTGTCATTGGTCATGTAGGAACACACCGGGGGCTAAGTCACCCATGTCCTCTGACATGGCACAGGGTGAAGGCCTGGAGCCAAACAATGGCCCGTGTGGAGAGTCAGCTGGTGAGTCATGGCTCTCCTTGCTGTCCCATCCAGTTAAAAACCTCGTCAAACAAATCGCTCTCCCTCCCTTCATCACAGAGCTCTTGTCTTGCTCTCTCTATTTCGGCCTTGCGGTGCATGAAATCAAGGGGGAATGTGCTGCAGCTGGATACATGTCACGTGACAGCTATGAAATTGTGTGAAACTTCTTACTTATAACCTGTGGGGCTGCTTGTACTGCATGCACATGTAGTTGGAACATAATATCTAACCGGTATGGAGGTGGTCTGGTTGAGCTAAACTGTTACTAACTCTATTAACATCTTATTTAAGTGTTTGATTTTATCTTCTGATGCTTCAACACCCGACACTTTGCTTGATGTTTCTACTGAATCAACTGGAAAACTGTATAAAATGAAAACAGCAGTAATTGATCAATAATGAAAAGCTAAGATAACTTGGCTATATGATTATTATTATTATTATTATTATTATTATGAGTAATAGTGCTATTCAGGCCCACCGTGTGTGTCTTGCTCATGTCCAGGCCGCGCCCTGTCCGCGCCGCCCCCCGCAGCTGCATCTTCCACTTCAATATCTTTTTTCAAATACCTGGCCATAAAGTCCGTTGCACTTCTGCTATCATTTTCTCTTTTTTGTTTCCTCAAAAATACTATATTAAGTTTTGACAAATATGTATTTTTGACAAAATATTCCAGTAGATTATTTAAAGGTTAGAGGGCCTTTTTGGGTCCTCCCTTGACCCAGGACCCGGTGTTTCCCTGGTGTCAGCGGCTCTGGTGCTAGTAATAGTGTTTTATCTTACATTGGTAAAAATCTAAATTCATTTGAAAATTTGGAAAGACATAGAAATATTTGGGTAAGTTATTTTTTTCTTCCAACCCAGTAAATATTGAGATCCTTGTACAGATTTGGTTGTGAAGTACAAAAGGTATGAGTGATGTACTGTAGCTCACAGTAATATAAGTACTTTTAATTGAGCTATTACACAAGTTAAACAAACTCAAAAGAAAATACAAGCATAAAATATAAATCAAATGCAATTAGTAAAATGTATTCAGGAATAAATTAGTAATGATAAATGTGCAACGTCATCAGCACAGTTGAATAGTGACTGTGCTGGAGCAAAGCACCCAATTACCAAAGTACATTGCATTGAGTATGTTCCACTAAATCAAATCTTACTTGTACATAAGTTCCTACAGAAATTATCTGTGGTTTTGAGCTGCATCGCACAACAAACCTTTTGTTGCTCTCATTTCCTCAGTGAAAGTAGTACCAGAAATAAATAACATGGCCACAGCAGCAGAAATAATGTCTTTCTCTTGGCTCTTTCTCTTCTCTCAGAACAAAACGGCGATCCTCATCCTCTAGAGTCGTCTCTGGAAACGTATCGTCCTGATCCCATGCTGTCTGGCTCGGTTTCAAACCCAGAGGACGATTTACTGATGTACCTCAACAACCCCAACCTCTTTGATGACTCTGACATCTTGCAAGATGACCAAATGCTGCCTGATTTCAGTCTTCAAGCCTTTCATTTGCCCGCCCAACAATCCTGTGGAAGCATCTTCAATTAAGCATCTGTTGTGTTATTAACCAAACCACTATATCTCGCTCATTGTCAGCTTTACTCTTAGCTTCTTACATTACAACATACGTGTCCTAAAATTGTGGCGTACTTAGCAAACCCAGCACTGATATAATAGTTTGCTTTGAATACTGTTTTCATGTGAAATACTACTCTACTAATCCTGACAGCGAATATTTATGAAGAACTTTTGTTACCAGCATTTGAATACCGATGTTAACTTTCATTATAATTCCAATTTATTCTGCTGTCATATCGTTGAACATGATTCAGTGAGACTATTTGAAGACGTGAAAGAGATAATTGAATGAGCTGGACTCATATCCACTCCATTAGAGTCCCAGACACCTGTATTAGACCCCTTAACTCTCATGCATTTTAAACTCTTTTTTTAAAAATATGAAACAATTAGCATTTGGAGGCCCTGGATTTTTTGGTCCAGACGTCTAAGGATTGTTATAAATCTGTCTTTTTAAGTTGGTGGGAAAATGATTATATGAGGTATTGTATAGTAGAATGTCGAGACTGCACATAATTTATTATTACTTGTTCCTCACTGGTATGTTCAGCTTGTGATCCATTATACTGAAACATAGCACTTCTGCCGTTTATATACTTTTGCGTTTATCTGTTCATTCAAATCAAAATGAATTGTTATCATCAATAAATGTGATATGACTGTTTGATTGTTTGTTTTTTTCATTAATTACTGAATGTTGTAAATCCCAACAACAATTAAGAAAAACAGATATGAAGCTGTTTTTCTTCCATGAGTCTAAAGTTCACTGTATTGTAACGTGGTCCAGCATTAATCAAACTGTATGTTAAAATAAATAAAATGAATTCCAATAAGAAATAAATCTGCAGCTTTAGGGAGATATATAATTGTATGGTTGAGTTCCGCCTATTAAACAACAGCAGGCAGCTGTTTTTAGGTGAATAAACAGCAAGAGTCAGACAGCTAACATGCTAAAGACAAATGTTTCTCCGGACTTTGAAGAGACATAACCAAAGCTGAAGGAATAGTGAATATTTGACTTATATTATGGTCGTCAGGTGGCCAGAAACACAAGCCAGTTGCTGTGTACAGGTCAGGTGTGTAAATATAAACTATTGTTTGTTATCAGTTAGTGGTTAGCTCTGAAAAACGCTTTAACCGTTGATATTGTGTGATAGCTTAAATAGGTTAGCGTTAGCAGTTATCTGTTATCCAGTAAGTTAAACAAAATCAAAAAGAGCATCTTTAGATTAAGTAATATATTTTGACCAGCGGTGGAAAGTAACTAAGTACATTTACAGAATTACTCTACTTAAGTACAATTTTGAGGTACTTGTACTTTACTTGAGTTTTAATGACATTTGCTGCTACTTCATACTTCCACTCCACTACATTTCAGAGGGAAATATTGTACTTTCTACTCCACTACATTTATTTGACAGCTTTATTTACTTTTTTACTTAATGAAGATTTGAAACAATGAACAATATAACAAGCTTTTAAAATACAACACATTGTTAAAGATGAAATAAGTGGTTTCCAACTTTTTTAGGATCACATTTCAGATGTCTATGAGTTGTTAACAGCTCCACCAAATAGTGATTTTTGACCTCTAAACTTCTCACATGGTTTCATTTCAATAAATCAAATGATCAAATGTTCAAATGATCCAATATTTCACCAAAAATCAAAGCTTAGAGAAAAAGTCCAAAACTGAAAACTAATTTGTGTATCAGAACTTTGTTTTTTTCTTCTTTCTTCTCCCATTAACCATCTCACAACCCCTCAGATTTATCTGGTGACCCTTTGGAGTGGCACTGGACTGAAATAGAGGGACCAAACCACTACATTTTGCTGCTAATACTTTTGTACTTTTACTTAAGTAGGATTTTTCATGCAGGACTGAGATTTTCTGTACAAGTCCCTGGCTGGATGGGAACCGCAAGCACTGTGGCTAATGTTGGCACCTTATCCCCTGGGCATGAGGACACTCCAAGATGTCGTAAGACAGCCACAGTACAGGGGACATACTCTTTCAATTTAGGTAACAAAATGGCCATACCTTGGGCCACTTTACATTGCTCTACTAATTGAAGGGTCTGTAAAGGAGGTATTCAGTACAAGTACGAATAAATCTATATGTCTCTCTCTCTCTCTCTCTCTCTCTCTCTCTCTCTCTCTCTCTCTCTCTCTCTCTCTCTCTCTATATATATATATATATATATATATATATATATCCTCATGAAGAATCTTCACAGCTTCACAGTTGTCACTGACTGAATCAGTAGCTTTTAGCAGCGGAGCTTCCCTCACTAGCTACCTTCTCGCTAAAGCATATTAAAAGACAGAAACAACCATAATCTCATAAGTCTGTCATAAGTAACAGACTGCTGAGCTATTAAATTTATGTGCAGTGCTTGTATAGGCAAGTTTTGTACTGAACTGAACTGAACAGCAAATATCACACCAGATGAACAATGATGCTTTCACTTATAGTGCTGTTGTTCATACCGAAGTGCATTTGAACGGTAATGTGACTGCTAAGCTTAGGAAGGTCCAAGAAGATAGTTACTACAAATCTTTGAACTGATCTGAACGAAATGATTTGAATCAGCAAAGTGATTTGTGTGTAATGTCCTCTTCTCCTGAACTGTTCTCACAGCTCGGTACGGCTCGGAGCACTGTGCAGAGCCAAGGTGAAGATAAGGTCTTTGTCACCAACATGTGCCAGGTAGGAGGAAAACGTCCTTTTTACTATCGTCCTATTCACAAATCTGGTTGCCCTGTCAGACTGCTAACATTTTATATTGTGTAGGGCTGCAACTAACGATTATTTTTCTCATTGAGTAATCTGTCTATTATTTTGTTGTTTGGTCCCATAAAACGTCAGAAAATGGTTGAAAAATGTTGATCACTGTTTCCCAAAGCCCAAGATGACGTCCTCAGATGTCTTTTGTCCCGACCAACAGTCTACAACCCAAATATATTTAGTTTACTTTCATAAAAGACTAAAGAATCAGAAAATATATTCACATTTGAGAAGCTTGAATCAGAGAATTTGGGCTTTTTTTTCTTAAAAAATTATCAAAACAATTCATTGATTATCAAAATAGTTGGCAATAAATTTAATAGTTAGCAAATAATCAATTAATTGTTGCAGCTCCAGTGTTGTGGTATGATTTTAAGGTGGTATTGTGTTGTGTTGTTCTGGGAACATCCCCGTGTCATTGCTTCCAGGTTAAAAATAGAAAGGTCACCAGCAAGGTCAGAGTTGAAAAGGACTGAACTTGTTCAAATTTTAGTGGCACCCAGATAATGCTGCTGTTAGCTTTAGTGTCTTTGTTCTTTCCACAGTAAAACAATAGCTTGTGTAGAAGACCTAAGAATAGACGTCTTGTTTTTCCTCCAATCAGCGACTTTGTTGTTGATCAGCAGCTCTGTTGTTGATGGCATTACAGCTTCACAGGGTCGCTAGTGTGGCTCTAGACTTTTAGTCTTCTTGCAAGATAAATCACACCTTGTAACAGTTGGTAGGATGTGAACATACGAGTATGAATCTTCTTTGCCTCTGTTGGTTTCTCAATAAATGAATGCCTTGACACTCAAACATGCATACACATGCACAGTCCACCTACATGTGAGGCTAAAGGCCAGATCATCTGAGCCCTTTTATCATTAGTCATTTACTGTCAGTAGGTAAGAGGCAACACAGAGTTGAGAAACTGAGCAGGGTCAAAAGTTTCTGAATTACTGAAATAGTCATGTTGTGTTAAACAGGAATATCCTGTGCTAATTTGGTAACATTGGGGAGGTGTAAGATGTTGTAACAGACGTGTAGAAAAGTGATGACATATAGGCTAATGGTTGCAAATGGCTGTCTGAAGAACTGTTGCAAACACTGTGGAATATGTATGAGGAAAATAAAATTTATTCCATACATAAGATAAACACTTACTATAATATTGTACGTATAGAATACATAATGTAAAAGCAAACAACAACAACAACAACAAAACACAGTAAAACATCTTATGAATATAATAACGGACAATTGTGAAGGAAATGGAGCAGTCTGAAATATTGGTAATGCAACACAAATCAAACATAACACTTTTTTTTAATATACATTGTCCCCCTTGGCCTATTAAATAGAAAGAAGATAATATCATACAGGATTTATATCAGGAAAAAGATTAGACAAGTTTTAAGTTCCAGGAGTTCAGGACCTCAGAGCTGGCCACCAGGTCCAGAGGCAGGTGAAGGGTGCAGCAGCCCTGGTGAGCAGCACATGGTAGGCCTGTCGAAACTGTCGATTCATGACAGCATAGAGCACGGGGTTGATGCAGCTGTTGAGCCAGGTGAGGTTTGCACAGAACATGTGCAGTACCTGGGGGGCGCGGTTACGTTTATCGGCTATGTTGAGCAACAGGAAGGGGACGAAGCAGAACACAAAACACAGGAAAACAGTAAAGCACATGCGTGTCACACGCTTAAATTCGCCATCATCTCCTGAGGTTGCTGAGTGGGACGTGGTGGGAGCAGGTGTGGTTGTAAGGGGTTTAGGGAAGATATCAGGGGAAGGCTTGTTGGTTGCTGATGGATCCGTAGCCTCAGCAGAGCCCTGGGGTTTTGGGCAGGAATTATCACAGGTGATCTCATCCTTATTTTGGGTTATATCCCCCTGGCTGCTTATCTCACAGCTACATGTGTTAGCCATGCCACTCTCTACACCACTGTCATCGGCCCCTTGTACAGAAGAAGCTGGTTTCTTCCTGGATGATCGACGGCTGAGCCTGTAGCGGAGTAGAGCCTTTGAGGCAATCAGGACACGTCTGTAAATGAGGAGGTAGAATACGCCAACGCAGCCCAGGCCGATAAAGAAGTAGAAAAAGAGCAGTATGGTGGAGTAGGGGCGGCCCTTGGTCCGGTGGAAGCTGCATGTGCACACCTGCGGTACAAATACATAAACAGGCCAGAGTGGACCAAAGCTGGCAAGGCCCAGTGCCCACGCTGAGATCAAGAGGAAAGTAAGACCACGGTCAGAGAAGACACGGTCAAACACGGCCCTTTTTGCAACCAGGAGATACCGACTCACTGCTACCAGACAGAGTGTGATAATGGATACAGAGTTGGAGAGGAAGAGGAGCAGGCCGAAGGTGCTGCACCAGAGCTCACCGCTCCGCCATCTGAGGTGCAGATAGGAATCAACCGAGATGGGCTGCAGTATGGCACAGTACATGAGGTCAGCTACAGCCAGGTTGACGATGAGCACGTTGAAGCGAGTCCTCAGATGTGGGTCTAAGGCGAAGGCTAGAATGGTCATCAGGTTTCCCACCGTACCAGTGATGGTCACAGCACATCCCCATAGCACAGCGAAGTACCGGTAACCTACAACTGAAGGACTGTAGCAGGAGAAGAAGTCGTCCTCCGTTTGGTTTGTTTGGTTCAGCAGCATTCTGTCAGGTAAGATGAATCAGAATATAAGTTAGCTTAGAATAGTATGTAGATTAGCGCTGCGGTGTTCGCATGGAAAGTTCCAGTAAAACAGAAACCCAAACCAGGCCAAACAGGTCAAAAGGGAAGTCACAGGAGGTCTAGTTCATAGTCACCACTTCCTCTTGTACAAAACCCTCACTCATTGACAGACACTGTTGTTGCCTTTAGTGTTTTTTTTTACCCATTCATTATATTTTTATAAGCTCAGTTTTAATTAATGAGAACATTTTAAAAGGATTTTTTAGGATAATTTTAGGATAATTTCTTGTTTTCTCATTTATAACTGTATGTGTAACTGCTGTGGCTCTTGTAGCTTGAAATACATTGTCGAGCAAGTTGAAATCATTCCTCAACATTAGCCATTATAAATGATTATAAATAAGGAATTAACAAAAAATGTTTTGTGTATAGTTTGATCTCAAAAGAATTTCCTTCTGTGTAACAAATCACTGAGGTGAATTCTGAATATAGATCATGATTCAATCAGCGAAACACTGCTGTAATAAAGTTATAATTTAACTGAACAAAAAACACGATAAAAAATATTCCTAAGGATTTAAAATAAATAACACTATATTGTTATTTACAATATATTTGTAAGGCAAATAAAAAACCCTATTTTAGAAAAAATCACTCATGAATGACCACAAAATTTCTCACCTTACCTCTTTGTCTAAATGCTGATGCGTAGCTGTGTCATGCTCTGCACTGATCTGCTTTTCTGAATGTCTGGCTTCCTGTCAGTATTTCAATTTATGACTAAACTCTGTGTTGCTTAAGTGCCTGCTTAAGTGAAATTGTGTGACGTACGGTTTTTCCGTCTCGTGCCTAAATTAAGGAAGAGAGAGATCTTGCGTATTTCTTACATAATAAGCATATTTCTTATCTTTCAAATGGACTAAACTTTAAAAACTAAACATAAACATAACTTGTTTCACAGCCCAAATGTGGAAAACATGTATTCTATAAGTGAAATATGTTTTAGTCTATTAGTTTTTATTATGACCTGGTAAGGTAAGATTTATTTGTCATGTACACATTACAAGACAATGGCAGTGAAATGTTTCTGCGTAGATGTCAGACTATAAATGACAAGAAATTGTAGTACAGAAATGCCAAAGATGTTTAGAAACAGTGTCACTATTCTGTAGTTTGTCCACCAGAGAGTAAGAAAATGATAACAAGCAGAAACTATATGACACTATGTAGACTAGGACTGCAACTAATAATTATTTTGATTATCAATTCATTTTTCTTTTTTTAACAAATGGATCAGTCACTTAGTCTATAACATTTTGTATATTGTGAAAAATGCCTATCACAAATTCTGAGAGCCCAAGATGGCGTCTTTGAATTGTTTGATGTGGTAAACCTGTGGTTCATAACCCAAACAATGGCAAACCCAGCATTCAGCTTTATCTCTTCTGTCAGGTTCAGTGTAATTGCTTTTGCAAACAAAATTGATCAAACAAAAGTGTGTGTGGTGTTCAATTCCTTACCTTAAAGTTGGTGGTTTCATGTTCATGTGTAGCATGTTATTTCACTGCAGTGGTCTCTTCCTCTGAACATCAGGCTTCCTGTTGACAGATGGTTTTATGTGCATCCACTTTGTTTACGCTGCCTCCACAGACACGGTGACTTTTCTTTTTCCTTAATGTTTGTTGTAGTCAATACACTAACTAAAACTCTAAATTATTAACTAAATTACTAACTAAATTAAAAACTCAAATAAATTTCTGATCACAAACAGTTTGAAAGCCAAATGGATCTGTTTTATATACATAATCTGTTATGTAACAGTCACTTATTACTAACGTATTGTACTATGTGTCAAAACAGAAAATGTCTTGAAATATTCTGCACATTACTCACTTTGCATACACTGTGTACTCACATTATCACAGTACTCAACTACTGGTACAACCAAATGCATGTGTGGTTTATTGTTATCAATGTCACATCTCATTACATTTGAAAATAAAAGAAGAAAAAGGTAAAGAATTCACCAATCAACGTTTTTTACAATCATAAACTCAGTTTAATGATTTCATGTATAATTTTGTTTTCATTTAACAATTAGGAAGCCCCAACATGTACCTTTTCTCATTTTTTTTAATAATCTACATTTACAGTAAAGTTTCAATACACTTCTCCTAAATAACAATTAATACATTTGTAGACATTTTCTTTTTATTGCAGTTAACATGAAAAGTTAGCAGGAGTGCTGAAAGTATTGCTACAGTTTCCGTTTCCTAAAGCTTCCCGTTAATGTTTCACAAGCCGTCGTGACAGTTTTCACTGGGATAGTTCAGGGTTCATGTCGGGTTGGAGTACACAAGGCAGAGCAGACAAACAACATTTTTATCCAACTACAGGCCTATAATGCTATCAAAAATCACGTGTTGTTTTTTTTGCATACAACGTCTCATCCGTGTATGTGGTCCTTTTCTCTTCCCTCTGTAACGTAATGCTGGTGTCTTTCATCCCACTGTTTCCACACTCCTTGCACTGGATTGTGGTGAAAATGTGGTCTGTGTAATTATATGTGCACATATTGCAAATACCTGCTACTATATAAATCAACCATTGTCCTGCTGTACTCACAGTGTTGAAACTATTCCATTAAGACACTGAAACCGTGCTGTTTTGTGCAGTGAGGTGCAAATTAAAAAAAAAAACAATAGATCCTCATTTTAAGTGAATCTTAGGTCATCTTCACCACAGACTTACTGTATGTACTTATTGTATGTGCTTAGTAAGACTTTATGCACATGTACCATTTTGGGAGAATCTGGGGAAGCATTACAGGAAACGTTTTGTCTGGTGACAATTATATCTTGACTAACTTCACTGTCTCCAACCTTACTTCATTCTAAACAGACCACAAAGATAAACACTCATAGCTGCATAGTGCTCCGTCAGCAATTACCTCTTCATCACAACTCAACGCCTTTGTCAAACCACAAATGTGGTTGATGTGCATCAGTAAATATCTGCTTTAAGACGTAACGTAATTGCTGCTCCACTTCGACTTCCTGTTTCTGTCCCACAGAGGTAAATAGTGACCATATAGGCCAGCTGTGAAAGTCTAGACATACAGTACAGAGAAATGTTTGCCAGTTACTGCAGCAACGAAAAATAAATTGTTGGTACCTTATTCTCTTTATAGGCCACAAAAACAGAACTTTACAGTGGAGCGACCCACTACACACTGTGACAGCTACAGTATGATACCAGCTAACATCAGAGGCAACTACTATATCTAACCCAGCGGGCATTTTATTTATTTTTTTTTTGATAACATTGATGCTTTGGATGCAGAGATGAACATTAAAAACATAAGAGAGGTAGGGTTTTGAGTCAGATACAGTGGATCATATGTTAGATGAAGATATTTAGTCAGTTGCAGATTGGAGGATGTTCAAAGAAGTCCATGCTTGATAGAAATGCTTGTTTATTATTCCTCTTTAAACTATCTGCAGAGTCAGTCTGTTGATTGGCAGATAGTTAAGTGATGCAGGGAAAACTGGGAAGGATGGAAACATATACAGTCTCTTTAAAATGTCTTAGATTTGTCTGTTAATTCTGGTTCTCCCTGTTAACATAACAGCAGTGGTCTGCAACTACAGTATGCACCATAAAGAGTCGTATTTACGGTTACTGTTTTCATTATAATGAAACACCAGCTGGAGCCACACTAGCCGATTTGGCTCTTGATGGCACACGGTTGCAGGCCTCCACTTCACAGTGTGCTTCTTCCTGATTCGTCCTCATTCTCTCACCATCAGTAAGGAGTGAAGAGGATTGGCCCGTGGGTGGTGCGGATGGGACCCGGGGCGGGCCTCAGGAGGCTGAGGGGTGTTCCTTGTAGGAAGTGGTGACTGGGGTGAGGGTGGGAGGTCGGGCCGGGGGGACGCAGGGCCAGCTGATTCGAGGATGCTGCAGCTGCCATGGCTGCGGCAACAGCCAGAGGACTTGGTAAAAGTCCGGCCCCCAGAGTTTTTGGAAGTTCCTTTGAGAAATTCAAGAAAAAGTACAAGTTGATGTGAAACAACTTAAACATAGTGCATCAGGAGAGTTTCCACAACATAATGAGATAGTAAAGACAAAGAGTCTATACCATAAAGTCTGTGCGCTTCTTGTGCCGACTGAGAAGAGGATTGGGTTTCCCTGCAACTCCATCCCGATGCCTCCGGCTTGATATATGCTGCAACATAAAATGAGACAGGACAGATATTGGATATTGACATTGCTTGGAAATGACTTCACTCAAGGTCCTTTTGTCTGTTTTCTTACTTGCTTAAGCTGCAGCTCTGAGTTGACTCTGACGTTGCAGATCTCACAGTGGAAGGTGCGTTCCTGAGTGTTGGGGTCAGTGGATAGCTCCCCTCCCTGCTCAGGGCTGGGTTTAGGACCCAGACGTGGGTATGCTTTAATGGGTCCTAGTCCGCTCCGAGCCTCCAGAATTGTTTTGTGTTTGGTACCTGGGAATAATAATACATAAATAAAAAGATATCTCAATGGTTGTAATCAAGGCCATGTTACAGTGTAGTACATGTTGGTTTAAAAATGCAGAAAACAATTGCATAATTGCATTTTTAACCTGCCATTTTTTACCACTAAGTGGCAGTAAAGTACCTACTTTTGTTTTTCAGACTGCAAATTCAGAACAAGTGCAGGATTCCCTCTGAGGAGCCATGCCTTATGCTTTCTGACATTGCTTCCCATCGTGCATAATGCTGTTGTTTGTTTATAAGTTTTATTTCTCAAGATTGTGCACTCTGTACTCATGAATATAAATACTCCTACAAAGCTGTGTTGGACTTACCTTTGTTATGTGCTTCCAGCTGTGAGAGGGAATTAACAGCTACTTTGCACAAGGAGCAGTAGAGAAGCTTCTTGGCTTTTTCTTCCTCTGACTCCCCTGAAGAGGGGCTGGGCGCTGGGGACGGGGTGTCAGGAAGACCAGCCACTGCCAGGTCCACAGGGGGTGTACTGAGGGTCGCTGAGGGGACGGGAGAGGATGGCAAAGGTGTGCTGACAGAGGGCAAGAGGGGACACTCTGCGTCTGCTGAGCTAAATGTGGGTGTTGGGAGGCGGCTAGGGGTCAAAGGTGACTCATTAGAGTTGGGACATGATTGGGTGTCATCTGTGAACAGCACAAAGTTTTCAGGTTAGTAAATAATTTGTGGGAAGTCAAACATACAATACCCCCTTCAACCCTGATGATCACCATATAAAAGCGTGAAAACAATGAGGCTGGTCCATCTGCACCTGCCAGGCAGCCACCCTGGTGACATGTTAGCTATATTAGGCTTAGCGTCTAACATACTTTTTAATTATTTTTTTACATATAGTTTTTTTTTTCTATTGCCATTGATCAGCTCAACATTGAACTGTGTGATGAAATCTTGAATCTCTGGAGCATGAGAGAAATTTACACAGATTGTTAGAATGAATGTTTCATATTTTTCTGTTAATCAGATTTGCAGGTTCATAAAATCATATTTGAGCTACATTCCTTTGTACACACCAGGGTATCAACACTCCTCTCTGGTTAGTTTCTATCCTATCACTTTACACTGCAGCTGTGTTGAGCATCTGTGCCATTTTGTGACAGATTCCTGGGTGTGGGTATGTAACATCATATGTCACAGGTGATGCTCACCCTGCTTATTAGGATCAGGCTCCGGGCTGGATGGCGAGGGGCCTGATAGGGAGGGGGAAGCAGTAGGGGGAGGGTGCTGCTTGTCGCCATCTTGGAGACGAGCCGTCTTGGATGTCTCGATCCCCTTCACCCTCCGAGCGTGGCGGTTCCCCTTATAGTGGGCCTCTGCCTGACTCTGGAAGGAGAGCAAGACATACTAGAGATTTACAAGAAATAATGGATTTGATGCTTATTTACATTTTTTAACAGAACATTTCATGTGTTCATTTGCCTTTTTCTGTGGCCAGTTAGCGTCATATTTACTTGTTTGTTTAATCACTGATGCAATCATACAGTAAGCATTGTATTCACTCTGCTTTGCTGTCACTTTAAGAGAAGTGTAGAGATTTGAGACCCGTCCTTGTGACCAGAAAGGTGCTGTCTTAATTCCTCTTAGATTCCTTGACCGCTGTCGGTGAAAATGAGAGTTTGGAAACTGAGAGAGTACGCTCCTCGTTCCCACTGATTAGATATCTTTGAACAACGCAGCTAACCCTCAATGTCTTCAATGTGGAAGAATGTGGTTGTGTCGGGTGACTTCCAGGTGTGTCACACTGCAGCAGGACCTGACTGACTAAATGACGTTCCATTGTTTCAAATTTGTCTTGTTAATACATGTTAAACTAAACAAACATTTGGATTTTTATCCCCAAGGATAATCCAACAATTACCCACAAATTCTGAAATATATCCTGGCACCCTGTGATTTTGGTGCATTACAGTAAATGGCTGCTCAGCTGATGGTTTGTGGGTCTGATGTGCTGATGAGGCTGTCAGGGAAGATTAGCCTCCAGAATATTCTCGTCTTCCTTCACTACCAGTGTAATCACCGTACTGGCCTGCTGAGCTGATGATTATTATTGAGTGTTGGGATTATCTGAAATGGGCTGGAGGGCTATGGGTGACTAGTGACAGTTGACAGTCAGCTACTGAGGGGAAAAAAAATCAAATCAAGAAGAGTTTGTGTCCATTAGTGTGTGTTTGCCTGCTTGTCCTTGTATAATCATACTTAAGAGGATCAAAAAACAGGACATTTCAGTAAGTCCTTATAGTGGGTGTAGAGTTTGGGTTGCAGTTTATCAGACTTAAGGTTAAGGTAATGAGAGAAGTTACGTTTTAAGATTAGTCAAGCATTTATGAGAACTTTTTATGTTTGACTTTTGCACTTGATATGCAACCTTATCGAAAAACTTTGATATTGAACAATTCTGAAAAACAATTATGGTGTCATGCTGTTTTTATTTCTACAATACAATATGCATGGCAACTATGGTGCGGTTTGACCACTTGTAACGCTATGGAGTGCAAGTGGGTCCACGTTTTTGTTTGCATGGCGAAACATATTTCTGCTGCTAGTTTCATGCAATTCTGCTGACTGACACTAACATGGCAACAAGCAAAGAAGTGTAGTAACGTGCCAACAAAGGCAAGGAAGAAGAGGACTGCAAGCTAGCAAACATGGATGGAAACTATGTATGATTTACAACATTTTTTTTCATTGTCTTGTGTTTGAAATGTGTTCAACAAGGTAGACCTAAAGGATATCCACAATATGTTTGGTGAGTAACATTGAATGTACCCAGAACTTTATTTGACTTCAAGAAAACTCCACATGGCACCTTTAAGATTGGGCAAATAAACTATAATATGGTTAGGATTAGGCAACTAGAACATTGTATTAAGGTTTGGGGAAGATAGTGGTTATGGTTAATAAAAATGTCTGTGACAGGACACAAACTTTGGTCTCTTGCATGAAAGTCTGTCACTCCACATGCCATCTACCACCTTGACCTCCACGCACTTGCTTCCACCTCGCTACACAAAGGGCACGCTTCTTCCTGCATCAGCACTTAAAGTCTGCATTGGATGTAGACCATGAGGTGCAGAATCTTCCACTATGGAAATAATTTCTACTGATAATGGGCTTGGGAATCATTGTTATCCTCTTAGTCCAGATATGCTTGTAAGTATCAAATGAAATCAAAGGAAAGAGTGAGGTGTTAGGGCACAAATATAGTTCTGTAAGCTCCTCACTGATAATACAGTAATACAAGACTGTGTTTGTGACTGTATGTGCATGTGTATGCACAGGCATAGACCTGCTGGGATTAGATAGGTTTCATTATGTCAATAACAAGGCTGAGGGAGCGCGTGACAGGTACATGGTGGGGGCTCGGTGGGTGGGATACTTCACTGATGCAAAGAGACCACTGGGACATGTCCAGGATGCCTTTGTAAGCCTCAAGTATTAACTGCCAGTGATAGATACCCATATAGCCCTCCTCCTGATTGGTGATGACAGAAAGGCATATATAGCTCTGCCTGTGTAACCCAACCTTTCTGACTACTGCTCCCCAAAGCCCCGCAATTAGACAAGGAGATGAAGCCCTACAAGTCCACAAAGAAATGACAGCAGGGAGCGAGGGATGGACAAATATTCAATGCTTCTTCTTCTCACTGCAGTCCACACTTTGTGTTGTCTGCTTATTTCCCTCTTCCTTTCGGTGACTTGCAATTGTTTTCTTTTCTTTCAGCTTGAGCTTTGATACTTTCACTCTCCATGTGACCTTCAATGTCAGGTCTTAGGAAATCGATGAAGGTCTGCCATCAATTCAAACATAAAAAGCTTGACAGCCTTGTAGGTTGGGGGTAGGATGCAGCATAGACAATAGGATGTAAAAGAGATTAAGGCATCAGATCAGATCATTGGAGTTAAGAGGAAAAGTGAATAATGATAAAATATAAATGATGTTCGGAATAGGAGGTGAAATGGACTGAGAGAAGCCATGAAAGAGCCTATGGAAAGAAGGATTAAGATGACTGAGGAAGCATAGATGGGACTTAAGAGGGAGAAAATGAGAGCAAGTGAATGTCCCTGAAATCCTTTTCTCTCTAAGCAGGATGTGCTTTGATGTTTTATCTATAAAGCGACAAAGGCACAGAAAGCGGAGAGAGCTGGTCTAGCAGCCAAATCTACTGTACGGGGTGCAGGCAGCAGCGACAGGAAGAGGGGGTAGGAAGAAGCTGGTGAGGTGGAGAGAAGGAGAAGGGACAGATGATACAGTTTAGCCCACAGAGAGGGAAGCAGAGACATGAAAACTGTAGAGGCGAACGGCGAGAAAACTAACCTCGCCAAGCAGATAACAGTAATGAATGAAACATGGTTCGGTGTGAGCCTTGAAAAGGACAAGAAGAGGGAGATTGAACAGAGGAAAAGAGAGAGAGGTGTCCAGTATGGTACTGCAGTGGTGACGATGGCTAATGCAGCATGGTGTGACGTCAGCCTTGCAGCAGAGCTGAGCTGAACACTGGCAGGCTAATATGTCCTCTGTGGCCTCAAATGAAGTGCAACGTTATAATTACAACAATTACGAGGGGCTACGGTGTAGTAGCAATGAGAGGCACCTGCTTCTCAATGACCACTATCAATCAATCTGCCTCTTTCACTTTGTGTACACTTAAGCACTTGAGAATTTCTATTTAACACTGGCCTCCCTCAGACATTAACAAGAAAGAAAATGTTGGTATTATTAAAATACTTGAGTAGCTCATGACCTAAGGAGGACTTGATGAAAAATAATGAGTGTTTGTCTGCCTTTGAACTGCAGCGCAACCCAGACAGCTTGAGTAAGCCAAGAACTGTACTGTAAGCAGAGTATTCCTTCATTATTAAAGAATGTCCACCGTGCTTTAAGCTCCCACTTTCTCAGGTTACTGTGGAAAGTGCTGTAGAGCTGCAGCAGAGCAGATGCACACCGCGGCTCACAAGTAAAACAGCAGGCCGGACAAACAGGTGGCTCAGTATTAGACATCTCACAGCATAACGCGGGCTTGGCACGAACCATACACACATATGTTCACATGCATGGACATATTCTCATACATGAATACTCAGTGAAAACATAGAGTATGTAAATATGAACATACTGTAGTAAATAAAACTGCCCCTGCCAGTCTTGTACCTCATGCTCATGTAGACCATGTGAGAACATGTAGAGGAGATATAATTAAGCGGCCCCTCACAGAGAGAACAGGGCAGTGTTACACAAGTTTCAGATGACTCCCTGCCTGTGTCCTTTACACATCACTGCATTTAGAGTGCAAGTATTTAGCACTTCATCACTGGAATGTATTTATATTTTTAGCCAGGCTTGTATATCAGGCTTTTGTTTGATTTCTACTTATGTTTAAGTAGAAAGGTTACAGCACCGGGCTTTTTCCATCTGTAAAAGTCCTTTTATTAATTCAGTTGATGGGGATACACTCTTAGCACTGCTGAAATGTTTAACCCAAATGTTTAGGTTACTTTAGACCATAGAAGTTATTGTGAGCTGTGGATCATAAAATGTTTGTTTTTTTTCAGCCCTCCAAGACATGGAAAGTGGCCATCTAAATCTGAAATATTTCTCTTTGCAAAGAAACACATCTTCGGACTATCGAAATATTTCCGCTCCATGCATGTGGTCATATACAAACACACACACACACACACATACACATACCCACACCCACACACACAGTCGTGTTTCCATTTCCAGGACACTTACTGTAACCCTAACCCTACCTTAACCTTAAATCAAGTCTTCACCCTATAATTTAATGATTTACAATTATGGGGACTTGAATTTTGTCTCCAAAGAGAGGCGAGTCCCTACAATGTGACTGTAAACTGATTTATGTCCACACTCTGGATAAAATACCTGGTATACACACACACACACACACAAACACACAGGCATATACAGTTAAAGGCCCAGTGCTATACTCATAACACATCAATCATGTCATCCAGTAGTTGGGTTTTGGATGTCCAGATTATGAGCTATTTGTTTTTCAGCTTCAGTTTACACTTCTGCCTCTTTAACGGGGACACTCAAATCATTCCTCTAACGTTTCATAATTTCTGGCCTCTTTTATTTTAGTCTCTCTGCCTCATGTTGGCATAGTGTCAAGACTTGAAATGCAGAAAATATGCTTGATCAGCTTTAAGGTAGCTTTGAGGAAGAGTTTGTGTTAGCCGTGCCTCCATTAAAACCTCACCAAAGTGAACTTAAAAATCTTTCTTGTTGACGGAGGCTTGCTTTCAGCACCTGAAATATGTTGTCCAAGCTAGTCACACAGTTCAGCCCAATAAAAGGTCTGTACACCTACCTGTGTTGGGTCTGGACAAACTTAAAAAGGAAGCTTCCTGCAAATACTCTGAAATTTGCCGGCTGTCTTCCTTTATTATTTGTCCAGCTTTCCTGACGCAGCATTCTCTTTAGACTTTGATACAAAAGTGCAGAAGGACATCGAAAATTGGACTGTCAGTGTAAATTAAGCAAGCAGGTTTTTCTCAGTCTTCCTCCCCCCACTCTCCTCTCTGGAGGGGCTAAAATTGGAGCTGAGAAACTGTGAACCAAGTTCTCACCTGCTCCAGCTGTACAGTCAATCACCAGCCCACTTTGAGTCCAGCCATCTAACTTTTTAGGTCATGAATTCATGTGTCTAGAGTGCAGATGTAGGGTTCTCGGCCTCTAGGAAATATCATCTAAAAGTACATGAATTTCCTAACATGCCCTCTTGAACCAACTGACCTTTCACAAAAGCCAATCCCCCCCTCCCCCAGTGTTACTGTTGCTACGCCTGTCAAGCTTTCAGTTCTCACTGGGCACATAACGCAGTTTACAAGAATAACAGTCGCAGATTTATTACTCAAATTCTTAGTATTTTTTTAAATAATGAGCCGTTGGTTTCAGAGGCAGATGAAAGCAGGCAACTGTCGATTTTGACAGATCAAATGACGACTATCTGGCAGATTTTTAAGAATAATAATACTAACTTTACTTATATGGTCTTTCAAAACAACTTTACTTTAAGGAGGTAAGCTTTAAGAAGTGATTTAAAAGATGTTACTGATCCTGCAAGCCTCAGATCTCCAGACGGAGTTACAGAGCCGAGGTGCCCAGACTCAAAGCCTGGATGCCTTTAGTCTTGCGCCAGGACTTAGGAAAAGCCAGAGGAATCCTGCCTGAGCATCTGAGGCTGCACTTTGGCTCATACGGGAGCAGAAAGTCAGTTATGTAACTACAGTAGGAACCAGCATATGCGGTGCTTTACATGTAATCAGTAAAATCCTAAAATCAGCTCTAAAACTGACTGGTAACCAGTGAAGAGAGGCCCGAACAGGAGTGATACAATCTTGTTTCTTTGAATTTGTTAAATGCTGTTTTGTCTTAACAGAAGGCATGAGATTGTTTTTTTGTTTAAACTCTGAATGCAGCAAATTGTAACAGTCTAGGTGTGATGATATAAAATCATGTGTGACCTTCTAAAGATCAGCACAAGAGAGGAACAAGAAGTCATGACTGTGACTTGTTTGTTAAACAGAAGATCACTATTGAAGATTACGCCCAAGTAACTGGCTGCAAGTTTGATATTTGCAGTTAGGGAGCCTAGACTGGGGGACAATAAAGTTTATATTTCTATAATGACAAGTTTATTTTTCTAATAAAACGCAAATGTTTAGAGAGTCTGCACAATCCTTAGAGTAAAGAATACTAAGAATATTGTGGTGTAGCGCTGGTTAATCCTCATATTATTAGCTTAAGGAAAAATGTCTACAGACTGTTA
Organism: Thunnus maccoyii; assembly: GCF_910596095.1. NCBI lineage: Eukaryota > Metazoa > Chordata > Actinopteri > Scombriformes > Scombridae > Thunnus > Thunnus maccoyii. The sequence continues at coordinate 15,905,105 of NC_056535.1, read as the reverse complement.
TTTCATGCTAATATAACCCTGTTTGGTTGCTTAGCTAACAAACTTGTTTCCAAATTGAATGTTTTAATTTTTAACAATAAAGGCATTCAGAATGAAGATATGAGAGGTGTAAAAACATTTTCAGTTCATTATGAAACTGTGGCGGGACAAATTAGACTGCGGGGGGCTGCCATAGTCTAGGTAATTAATGGGAAACACTGAAGACTACCTGATGTGTTTGGCAAATATAATGCTGTCTCGGGTAACTAACCAGTTTGGCTGGGGTTACTGGAGTGTAACTTCCCTAAATACAATCAAGTGCAGGACAGAGCTGCTAAACATTTGCCTAAACACTGATATAGTAGCATCCAGGAATGGCCACACAGCGAGGAAATACTACACAGTTTATGCTACTCATGAACAAGGCTTTTTTAAAGTAACCTGTAACCCTACAAACTTAGTATTACGTTAATGACATGCTTGGTTACTACTAGGTAGTAGTAAGATAGTTAACCTGATATGCTAAAATTTGTAGCTAAAGTTTGAGCAGGTAAACACACTGTTTATTCTATCCTTTACACTTTACTATTATGTTTTTGGTTTTGGAAAGGCTAGAAAAAAATTACACCACCCTCCACACACTCGTTATCTTCCAGGTATCATTGTTACGACTGCTCCATGTACACCACTACGGCATATGGAGACATCCAAAGCTTGACAGGCCTTCTGTGACGTTTGTGAAGCTATGATTGGACGATTGCTGTTCGGGGGAGGAGTTTAGCGAACAATCAATTAGTAGAGTATTGGCTGAGTCTGAAATCCCTCCAATTCAGACACTTAAATAAAATGGAGGACAGTAAACATCATCTTTATCTTTATTATCTTTATCTTTATTGGCCAAGTATGTTTATACATACAAGGACTCCTCTTTAGTTGATCTTAATGTTCTTACACAACAACAACACAACAATCTTCAGAGAGATACACAAGGAATGTCTATAAAAGGAGTTCAAGCTTTCATACCTCTGAGTTGAAGCGTATTTGACAGACATTGCAGGAGATGATGGGCCTCTTTGTTTTCACCATTGGTGGCCCAAAGGTGTGCGTCATCACAGCCTTCTGGACAGGGTCCATCTGAGGAGAGAGGACATCAAAGATGCAGCTGAGAGGTCACATCAAAGATTTAGCAACACAGGAGGAACTCAGAGGGCAATGTTTCTCTTAACCGCAGTCCATCGAAAGGTGGATGTGGATGAGAAAGAAAGGCGTTAAAGAAAAAGTGCAGGTGAATGACAGGGGGAGCCGCTGAAGGGGGAGAAAGCTGGGAGGTAAAAAAAAAAGAGTGGAGAAGTGGTGAATTGAAGTGAGAGCGGTGATTGATGTGGACAGGAGGGTGTGTGTTTTCTCAGTAGCAGCTGGTGCTGCTGTCTGTGCCTCAGTTCTTGGGTGCCGTTCAAACGCTTTAATTCATGCTGGCATTAGAAGCGCCTAATTACAGAATCCCCATCTCCAAAAATTTGTATTTAGTTTGTGTGCTACAAAACTTCTTTTTGAAACAAGGTACGCATACGACAATATTACATGGCAGATAGATATTTCCTGTGTTTCCTTGGGTAAAGAAGAGATGTATTTTAGATAACATGCAGCATCACTGACTGGTCCTTGCAGCAGGAAAAGCAACTGAATTCAACTGCAGGGAAATTATATTTATCATTTAACTGTGCGATGAAAAAAAAAATTACAATTTTAAAACATTTCATTTGAAACAAATTTTAAAGCCAAAATGAATATAGACAACCTGAGGTTATAAATACATATGCTGTTGATAATTTTGATTAGGTATATAAATTTAAGATTAGGTATATACATTTAGGAATTATGGGAAAGAGCATGGATTTCTAACATTCATGGATTTACATATGTTTGAATACATATATAATACTATTTTGATAATCGATTGTTTTGAGTCATTTCAAAACTAAAATTAACTGGTTCCAGCTTCTTAAATGTGAATATTTTCTGTTTTTTTCAGACCTCTTTGACAATAAACTAAATATCTTTGGGTTGTGGACTGTTGGTTGGGACAAAACATGACATTTTAGTTTACCGTCCTTCACTTTGGGAAACATTGACTTTTTTCCACCATTTTCTGACATTTTAGAGACCAAATAACTGATCAAGTAATCGAGGAAATAATCAACAGATTAATCAACAATGAAAATAATCATTAGTTGCAGCCCTAGATATTTTTAATGATCAGGAGTATAATTCTGTCATTAAACATCCATAATTACTGTCATTAAAAATTATGGAAAATGCAGCCCGACATTTATCCTATTAGGTGAATTAAAACAATTAATTAAAATAATTAAAAAATAAATTAGAACAGTCTAATTAACTGTTTAACATAAAAAGTAAACAGTAAAACAATACATTTAGACATATGTTAAAAGAGTTATGAGAAAACCAGAGGATAAAATATCAAAGCCATGGACAGAAATATTAAAAAGATCGGACCATGTTTTTTTCTTAACCGAACTCATTCTCATTCTTAGATCAAGCTCAGATATATGCCACATCACATCTCTTATGAAACGTTTACTACCTCATTTTTAGACGACTCAAATGGACTCGTGTGAGCTCTCTGACCCGTTGGCAGGGTTCAACAACCGCAGTGCTGGGTGTTGCCCTCATTAAGCCGCCAAAAGTACACTGCGGTTTTACTCAGCCTCTCATCTCTGCTTGTCTGTGAACGAACACTGCCAAATGAGAGACTGTTTACACTCTCAAGCTCCAGGCACCAGGGGAAATAGTATAATTGGTCTGAAAACTTAAACCCTGTTTGAATGCATTGTTGGAAATATTTATAGACTTCAGCCTGATTTTTTTTTTTTTTTTTGCTCCTGTCTCTTGTCTCTCCATTCCACTCCTCTCTCTTGTTTTGTGTTTTTCACGTGGAGGCCTGTAACAGCTCCAGTTTTGTTTTTGTTTACATTTGTACATTTGTCTCAGTGCCAGCGAGTGTGGCACGACAGCTTGTGTGTTGTGAATGTGTGTATGAATCTGAGCGCATTAGTCTCCACATGTGGATGTGTGTGTGTACCAACAAAAACCCTTCCGTCTTTTATCGGTGACTCTCTGTCTCACATCATATATGTATCTTTCTCTGCTTCTTTGACCACCTGTTCTCATCAGGCTCTCTTGTTATTCATCCGTCCCTACAGTTATAACCTCGTTAACCTATTAGTCTACTTTTTGTCTCCTCTTTCACTTTCTCCTGCCTCAAACAGGGGAGCTTTTGTTTCACCAGAAATGTACACCACAAATAAATTATGGGTATTTATTTGCAGCTCCATTCTTACATATCAGATCTCTAATACACTGTAACACCGTTACCACAATGACTGTAGTTACTCGCGCATGACATGCGAGCTGATACATGGGCTTTGTAGACAGCTGTATTGATTAACATAGAAGCACATTGTTCCGTCAGACACGTCAGACACGGACGACTGAAAAACACAGCTGAGACATTTTCAGTGTAGACATGGTGTAAGGCCTCTGTGGTTCTAGATTATCCCACATTTTTGCATTTATTTCACATTTCTGAAGTTATAATCCTTAAAATTTCAGTCTTGGTTGACTCAGCGACACCTGTGATTGCTGTTGGTAACGGGAAGCGTCTTTTAATAAAACAGGTCCCACAGTTCAGTGCTAAATGCCATGTGTATTGACCACTGGGGGCTGCAAACACACCTTGATTAATGACTCTGTTAGAAATGCAACAGAAGAAGAACCAATGTATCTGTTTACAATGCAGCCAAACCAATTGTGGGCTAAGAGCTTTCATCCTGTCTAGTCTAGTTGTTTTAGGCCCTGTTCACACCTGGCATTAAAATGCATCTTGGGTGATTGATCACAAGTGGATAGCTCTAAGTACAGGTGTGACTCATCGAACGCATTGAGATCTGAACGCCCAGACCATATTTGGAGGTGGTCTGGGCCGCATATGGCCACATTCTTTTAGTAGTGTGTATGCGGATGTGTTCTGGGCCACAGAGGTATGTACTCATTTGTGCACCAACAGCATCATATTAAAGTGTGAAACAAGAAGAAGACACAACAACAGGCAAAATAGATTCTCGTGGATGGAGTACACATGAAACACACTGTCTGATTTCCATTTAGGCCGAAGAGTTTTGATTTTACCCGCACGCCAAGGTCTTTGCAAACTTAATTTTCTTCTTTCAATTTCCGGCAGACTAGGCACAGGAAGGGAATTGCTGCCTAAAAACAATAACACACTTGGTCTTTGCAAACGGAAATGATGTACATGTTCATTTGCATACAGAGCGGAGAAGTGAGATCCGATCACAGGTATAGTCACTCGCATGTGGAGACGCATTCTACTGCCAGGTGTGAACCGATGTACTTAAAGCTCTCCACTTGTGATCGGATCACTTAAGACGCATGTTAATGCCAGGTGTGAACAGGGCCTTGAACTAAAGAAGACAGATAGCCTTTTTCCAAATCTTCAGATCTGGTGTTTTGGTCTTTCACAGCTGTTTTAACATCCATGCCCATCTGAGCTTTGTAGGAGGAATAAAGAATGGTGGCAACAAAACATGTAATAGATAATAGAGTAAAGTAACACACAGCCATACAGGCTGCTGTTAGTTACTTTAAGTTACTAAAATTGGCTCTTAAATTGGTGTATTAATCAATCTGTGCTGTGCTGTGTTAATTTTGATGGAGAGATACGTCACTCACTACTGACTGATTAGATGTCCTCTCCCAGGCGGACTAAATAACAATGATGTGAAACAAAATGGCTGTTCAATCTGATTATCACGCCAGAAGACAATCAACAATGTCATCTGACATGATGATTGAATGTTGTCTTCAACATCACGTCCAGTGCATGCATGCATTGTTTCCTGTGAATCTCTTGTGTGTACGTATGTGAAGGATGGACAATAACAATGAAAATCATTTAATAGAAAGGCAATTACAAATATTAAAAAAAAAAAAAATTAATAAAAAGTATCAAGAATGGGGTGTGATGTAATGAAAATTACATTACTTTAAAGTAATTTTTCTTTCCCGTACTGAGAACCTGACACAGAGGTTAATAACATTAAACTTTAGCAATACAGAAAAATGATTTTCCCCTGGAGTGTTACAGATCAACAGAGTCAGAGTCTATCCGTCTGCCCACACAATGCCTCATCGTGCAGCTAACGTCTCATTGCAGGGAGGTGAGACCTACAGTATGCACCTGAGATTATAAAATGTCTGGAAATTACCTGTAAACCTGGTGAGGCAGACCTAATATGAGCTGTCAGAAATGATGTGTGGACATTCCCCTGAAAAATTTCTACCTAAACTGGAACATAACTGTGATTGAATCACAGTAATCAAGTGTTTTTCTCACTCTGCCCTTCACTGTGTCCTCTCAGTCTCTGCTGCCTCTGAAGACAAGCAAGCTGAATGCGGCCGTCCGGCTTTTTATAGCTTTTCACAGCAAGCTGCAGCCTTCCAGATTTCAGCAGTGTTGTAGACTTGCTTAAATTTTACGGCGCAGACACAGAGTGATTTGGATTGACATACTCTAGCATTAGTAGCCACACTCAATGTCCTCAGTAAAGCAGGATGAATCATGAACTTGCGGAAGGGTCATTTTGCCCGAGTGCATGCAGTTGAGCTGGATGATAATGTATGTGTGTGCATGCATGTGTGTGTTGCACGTGCACCCGTGTTTGTCACCACGCTGACCTTCACATGAAACCCAATCTGGAAATGAGAAGGAGCCACAGAAAATGCTGACTGTAGAGAACACAGCCTGTGCCTCTTATACAATTGATTAGCTGTAACTCATTTTATTGCAGTAAAACACTCGCCTGGGCATTTTCTCAATTATGCTGAAACTCACTCTGCTGAATAAAAGGTAAACAGCTGTCCCCTTATCATTTAGGATTATTATGTATAAATCCTCAGCGCTTTATCACTTGTCGTCTCTCAGGAGGCAACACACCAAAACCACAACTGTATACCAACTCTGTCTTCCATTAAGTCAAACAAGACGATAACAAATCCCAGACACTGTTTGTGTGCACACATGTGCGTGCACGCTTGTATGCAGGCTTGCCTGTGAGCACTCACTGTATTAAAGTTGTGGAAGAGGCCGATGGTAGCTGGGTGAGGCGACTCCAGCGGGAATTGGAGGAAGGGTTTCATGTCCAGAGGGGGTGGTGGGATGACAGACGGGCTCCTGAGGAAGGCAGGGACCGGCCCCGGTCGGTTTACACTTCCTGTGGTAGATGTACAAACAGGGAAATTGGAGATTAAAAAATGGGAGAAAATGCATAAAACCCCATAAATAATACACCTATATCAAATTTTGCTCTTTCAGAGGATAATGTTGAGAAAGTCACAAAGTGAAATAGTTGCACAGGATGTGTTAGTGACAAGATACCAAAAAGTACCACAATTATGTACTGTTGAAAATAGCTAAACTTGAAAGTCATTTACATTAATATAAGTGTAAGTACAACTCAACATGGTCACCTTTCTTAGCAATCATGTCCTAGAGGAAATGTTACCAATGTACTAAATTAAAGTCTTTTCTTAAGAGGACATGTAGCTAGACTAATGCACATTTATACATTTGCTACAGTAAGACAGTGAGTTTATGACTTGGAGAGGCTAAATCCCCTAATTATTGTCTTTGTGTGTGTTTTCGATATGTGTGTATGTGTATGTTGGTTATTGTTTGTTTGTTTGCTCGTTCGCTTGCTGTCTTTTATGGAATTGTCTGATTGGTTGTCTGTTTAAGATATGACTTATTGTTGTGTTATTGTCTTTTTTTTTTTTTGTTTAACCCTCTAACCCTAACCCTTAAATGAATAGTTAATTAAGGGAAAAAGGACTTTTCGTTTTCTTGCCAAGAGTTAGATAAGAAGATTGATACTACACTCACATCAGTACAGTCCAGTCTTAATGCTAAGCTAACTGGCTTTTAGCAGCAATAGCTTCATCTTTATTCTACAGTCATGAGAGTAATATCAATCCTCTCATCTAACTCTTGGCGAGAGAGAGAGTAAGTGAATTTCCCAGGATGCTGAACTATTTCTTTAAATCGAAGCATCATATCAGAACTGGCACTTGCTGCAAAACAGATTTTAACTGAAGTAGGAACTTATTTTTTTTGCTTTACTGTTTAAATTAATGTTATTTTCTCCTTCTAAATCAAAACCATGATCTTCTGCATCATGTTCTTGTGTTGAGCCCCAATACCCACCCACACCTCTACTTTCTTTGCTCCTCTCGCTCACTTTTTCTCTCACTAGTAGCTCAGCAGCGGTGGATGCCTGCACTTGAGGGGCAGGAGGGCTAAGCTCCTTAAGCCTCACAGCTGGGGTGCTGCAGATATCCGCCTTTTCTCAATTTCTCCCTCTGTCTCTCTCTCACCAAGCGTTGTTCTCTATCCCCATTTCACGGTCCCTTATTCTGTCTGCCTGCCTGCCTCTGTATTCCTCATCTATACTTCTCCTCACTCCAGCACCAGTCTCCCCCTGCTTGTTTTGTTCCTCCTTCTCCTCATCCTCATCCTCTCTCTGTTTCGCTCTCTCCATTCCACTTCTGCTTCCTGTAGTTATTCTTCTCTTTAGCGTAAAACCAGCAGGATGCTTCAGGCCCAATCTGGCTATGCAGAGAGAATTTGTATAATCTTTTCTCCTGAGATTATATGCAACCATCATCCTTATTGCAGCCGCTTTGTGATGACTTCTGAACAATTTTGTTACATATGAAAAGAAAAACTGGTCACTTGTCAAAACGAGGGGAAGAAAAAGCTATTTTGGTAACAGCAGAGGAGGCTCCTTTCACTGACAGCAGGGGAGACGCAAAGAATGTGCTGTCAGGATCAGAAATAGATGGAGGGGAAAGACTTTCCTTCTGGCATTCCTCTTCCGACCGTTTCAGTCCTTGGGAGGTTGTGGCAGCTGAAGCTCAGCTGTAGCTATTGTCATTTGCGTGTGGCAGCTTTCGCATATGCTGCACGAGAAGGAGAGAGTTTTACAGGCTAGGAAGGGAAATAAGATACAGAACTGGAGGTCAGGGTTTCAATGTCCTTCAGACATACCAAGAATCCCACAGCTCACATGGTGGTCATTATCACCTCTCCAAACCAACTACAGCAAGATTTGTGCACAGTGAAAAACCTTCGGTAATAAGACACCTTAGTTCACACCAACATCCGAACATGTAGGAATGAGTGAACGCTAAACACCAGATACCATGACGAAATGCGCGTAAGCCATAACAAGATAAAAATAAATTTTGATTTAAGAAGCAATCTGTCATATAAAAATACATGTTTGTTTTTACTCTAGTGTTTGAAATGTTAAAATATTGAAGAATACGGCTGGTGATGTTCAAAATGTTTATTGTTTTGTGATTCGCTGTCAACAAATCCAATTAATGTGTTAATTTCTTAACACTTCTGGGCTTTTCTATATAGTTTCATTTAAAAAAACCAGACTAAATAATATCCTGTGATACAAGGAGTACCCGCACACTAAATCAAAGCTCTCTTTCATTCTATTTGCAACGTTTCAACCAACTACAGATCTTCCTCAGGCAAAAAAAAGAAAGAGGAGGAACCGCAGTTAAATAGATTTTTGTATCCAGCACCTATCCCACTGAGGTTTTGTGGATGTGCACACGGCTTCTCTGTTTTATTTCATTAAATAATTTCCTCGAAAATTCCTGGACACTGTAGCTTTTTAGCAAATATTACTTCACAGGAATGAGTAGTGTATTTGCTGGGGACTGTTTTCAGCCAATAGTCCAGGACTGTATGATGGGAGTGATTCAAATTAAACTACAGAGCCACTGTACATGTTCGTTGTATTTTAGGAAGATGTCAACAACTTGTACCTGTGTGACTCACTGGTGTGTTTTTAATAGTTTTTGGACAACAAAAAATTATGATGCACAGAAATTAGCTCAAGTTATTGTTGGTTTTGGTCTTTTCAAGAGGTTTGTGACAAAAAGAAAATATAGATTATCACAAAACTTATTGTTTAAAAGCCCTAAAATTCAAGATTCTCTATCACATTCTGTGGATTCTTTCTTGCATCCAGTTATTGCATGAAAAAACAATTAAAAGCAAACTGGAAAGTGTCTTAGATGCAATTAAACACTCTGCAAATAAGGGGGACAACAATGTTTCAAGCTGCATGGATCGGGTGAGAGATATGATCATTATGTTTCCTCTTTGGTTAGTGAAGTGTATTCCTGACACGCTTCTGCTAAATCCACTGCTCATTTTACGCCACATTACCAATTTAAAGGTCTGCTGTTCCTTATAAATCTGCATTTACAGCGCAGACACTCACAATAGAGTGATGTATTTATAGTTGGCACGCAGCCTTTTCAGTGTCATATTCTGCAGCACCCCACAGCAGCTTGAGCACGGAGTGTAGCAGCAGCATCCCCTGACCCCCCACCCCCACCCCCGCCACCCCCCATCCCCCACTCCCCCCTCACACCCCACCCCACCCCCCCTCCTGACTGATTTACAATGACATCAGATAAGTGAACGCCACGACTCCTCAACAGCGGCCACGCAGGAGGGAGAGCATTGATTGGACACATTCTGAGGAGAGTTAAAGTGTTAAAGTGCTGCCAAACTCTATAAATCCAGGCCTCGGTGTCTATTGCCCCTTCTCTCCACTAAAATGAACAGACAGCGCTGTCTCAACCGGCCCCCTCATCTTACTGCCTTTTTTTTCTAATGCAAATGTTTGGGTGAGAAAAAGATCAATGCCTGTGTAATAGCTTATTGAATTTTTTGTGTAGATTGTGAGAGAGAGGTAGTTGGACAGAAATGAAGAGATGCAGAAGGTGGAGGGAAAAAAAAGAGAAGAAAAACAGACAACCAGAATTCTTATCGTCACAGTAGATTTCACAACCCCCCCCCCCCCCGACGTGCACACACACAGGCGTGCACACACCAATGTGCTGTGACTAAGGTCTATCAAATTGGCAATTCATTTAGCCAATTTAGGTTTAATGATCACAGAGGTAATGTCAATGTCAGTGAGGATGCTGGAGCCTCTCTGTATTCCCTGCCTGCCTCCATCTTTGTGCTCCATGACAGGACCAGAAGGGAAGGGGACAGGAGACTGAGTGAGGAGGGGGGGGTTGGTTGACATGCTGTCTACCAGAATGAAGTCAGATGTGAGGCAGAAGCACTGCAGGGTCCCACCAAAAACCAAAAAAATAGAAACACAGCCATGTTTAGTGCCAGGCCCCCTCAGCTCCACACTCAAGAGGACCAGCTCGGCACACGATGCCAGCCGTCTCACATCTGCATCTAAATGGGCTGCTGTGCTCAGATGACTCTGAAATGAGCTTCTGCGGCGGATTAGCCAACCTCCCCTGATAAAAAAAAAAAACCCCTCTCTGTCACTGCTGCAGAGAGGGGACAACTGTGGTGGCAGCGGGTCTGTTAACCAGAAAAACCGCTGTGGATCCACCACGTTCTCGTTCGTCTTTCCCCCAAGTTACGTGACAAAGAGACGGTGTCAAGTTGATCCAATGTTTGGTGGCAGATGATGCCATTAGTACACCGATGATCGTGATTTGTTAAAATGATTTATGACTCCTGTTTGTAGTTTTTCGGCAGGAATGCTGAGCTGCTAACTTTGTCGTGGTTGCAGGCGAGGGATGGCTCTGTCTTAGTGTCGCATACTGCTACTGTGAAGGACTAAGCATGAAATCCAATTTACTGCAGCTCAGCTTACCCTCAAGTCAAAGGCAGCTATTTCAACCTAAGCAGGGGACAGACGACAATACGCACACATGCACACACAAACCTTTGTAGTCTGAATGAATGATGCTCTAAAAGAAGTAAGTTACAGGCTGATTAATGTGGTGTTGGTCTGCGTGAGATCTGGACAGTGAGGAAAAGGACGCAGCGGAGAAGGAGAGCTGAGTGCTGGTGAAGGAGAGCACAGCTGATTTCAGTCTGCACTTTGTTTTAATGATAGATGCTCTGCGCCCCAGTGGCCAGGCTTAAATGCAGCCTCCCAGAGAACTCTCAGAAGTCCTCTTTTACTGAAAATATGTGTGTGTGTGTGTGTGTGTGTGTCTGTTTTCATGCAGTGCTCTTGAGATCAGCTTGTCCCTCTGCAGTTGATTTCATGCAGTATTTGTAATTAATGAAGACTTTTGTTTTTCCCCTACAGATTTGGCTGCTCTCATTAAAATTAAAAATCATTATGTAATAATGGTGTTACATTGCTTTGTCTGGGCTTTTCCCCGCTAATAATTTCTCATGAAAAATTCCGTCTGTCTTTGCGTAGAGTCTGATTATGAGCTGTCATGAAGTGGCAAACAGCTCCTGATTGGCGAGGAACGGGAAATGAGGAGCAAAGAGGGGCTTGGTAGGAAAATAATGGCTGAGTGGATGGAGTCGACTGAGCGAGGAAGAAAGGTCTGGACGAGGAGGGGAGATGAGGTGGAAAGAGAGGGAAAGCATCGGAGGATGGGGGGAGGGAGCTACATGTTTCGAGGTGAGTCCAAGGTGACCGAAGGAGGTAAAGAGCCATGTTAACCTGCAGGTTAATGTACAGAAGAAATGCCATCTGTGAACTGAAAAATGCAGTTATACTCTGCAGCTGGACATACATCTGTTAAAAATCTCATAGTAACATTGTCAAATTGTTCAAAGCAGTCCAGTCAGTACAGCTGCCTCTAAGGGTGAACCTTTGGCTGTCACATGCAAAATGTCAAATGCGCATGAACAATTTTCGGTTATTTTGCTGCTCTCCTCATGAACTGTCCACATGTTGTGTCTTGTTTTAAGCATATATAAGAATCCTGAGACATTAGGTTGGGTATTTTATGTGTGTCTGCAGTTTGTTTGATTGTGAATCTGAGTAAAGCACCTTTCCCACATATACCTGTATAGCAACACTAGTCTGTGTTTGCATCATATGAGGCAAGCTGAAAGTGGATTTTCTACCTAAATTATTTAGGCTATTTGTCAGCTCAAGACAGATACTGACACATTTATACAAATATTTTGCTGTGGTCCTAGTTGATGCAATAGCCGTGATATACATGGGTAAAGCGGATTTTACTTTCTTTCAGACTTAACGAGGGTTTGAAATGATTTCTGTTTAAGAGAGGTGTGTTTCTGGAAAGCTGTCGACAGAACAATGAGATCAGAAAACAGTAGAAATGTTCTTGCCTCAGTCCATGTTTTCTAAATTTCTGGTGAAGAAAATGTTCATCATTCAAATACAGGAATTTCCATTTAAATGTGTTCTTTGGAGTTTCTCGTAAACCACCCAAGTTGTGTTTACTTTCAGAGTTCTTTGGATTTCCTTTGAGGACTAACAAAGATTTAGAATCCATTTCCTTCATCATAGTACATTTACAAAACTGATTTTTTAAAGATTATTTAAATTATGCATTGTTTACATTCACGTTGGCTAGCTTGTAGACCTTTTCTTGCTTGTCATCGCCACTAACTGTTGATCACTAGAATAGCATGAAGAAGAAATGTGTACCTGCTTGGATCCACATGCGTGTTTAGATTCAAACAAAACGGGGGCCTGCTTGTAAAAATATTGCCTCATAGCGCAGCTAGTGGTCAAAAACTCCACAGGGTACCTTTAAGGCACAGAAAGGATGGTATATTGGATTTCAACACTATAGTTACAGAATGAAACATAGTCATCCAACTGTGCAGATATGTCCATGTTAACATGCTGGATACTGAGAGCTTGTTTCATAAAGAGGCTCGTGAACATCTGCCTATTCCGTAGCTCCTCTTAGGCTTCAGCTCTTCAGGGAGGTGCTGGAACATCCTGAACTCTGGCTGCCAACTTTCTCTTTCATTACGCTGCAGTCATGATGTAGCACAGTTTGAGGCAAACAGAGAACATTACAGCATGAAACCACGCACAGCAAAGTGAGGGCCATTAAGAGATCCACCTTGTCAACATGACCGGCAGCCCTTCCCCACATTATTATTCTGTTTGTCAAACCATTTACACACCTGCTGGGAGCTGGAAGAACACACTACCGCAGATGCAGACCTATAGAAACCTGATCATGTAAAGTACACAAGCTAGCATGCAAACACACAAAAGCACATGTGTAAAAAGGTGAACACACGTACATAACAATGGAATCGGATGTGCAGCAGCCAGGTGCATCTTCCTATTATTTTATACAATAGAAAGCACACAAAGACAATCATTGCCTGATGTTCAATAAACAGAAAAATAGAGCAAGTGGCTGTATGAGGCTTAAATGCATATAGGATGTTATTTTTAGCGGATGAAGAAATTACAGGTTTTATTTTTGGAGTTGAGATTAAGATTTGGAGTCTGAAGGGCAGAATGTGGTTTTATGCTATAGTGTGGTCTTTAAGCACGCTAGGGTTATGCAGGGTGAGTCAGACTGGTGGATCAACTGTGGTCTGCATGACTTGAGGACAACAAACAACAAAACAAAAAATAACAAAGAGACTTTATGCTCAGCGTATGTGCTCTCTTGCCTTATTTGGCATCCTAGAAACCAGTAAATGACAGGCGTACTGTACATGTTTTGTGCTCTTGGTTCCAAGGCCCTCTAATTTTATATATATATATAGCAAACAAGTCTATCAACAAATACTTGTTTGTCAGTGCCTTCCAAAACAACACACATTAACTTTTTTTTTTTTCAATCTGATGCATCTGTTGGTGATAAATCATTCTTTGTCAGTGCCTTCCAAAATCATTATATACAACTGTTACAAAACAGATAAATTTGACCATTTGCTGGTCAGGTTAATTTAGGTTTAGGTGGAAAATTTACTTGATTAAAGTTGGGAAACAGTTATGGTCATAGTTAAAAGAAGTACTGGGTAATGTTAGGGATAGATCGCAGTTACTGTTAACAGGTTAAAAGTTGGGCTCTTTACGTGCTAGGTCTATTTTTGTCAACTTGCTAACCTGACGCGCCAGATGGTTTGTTACACAGAACCATCTGAGAAGTCGTCCATGGAAACTGATTTGAAAAGGGCAGGCACTTAAAAAAAATACTTGACAGGTGATTGGATGAACCATCTGTCTATCACCACCTATCGTTTCACCTTGTGAGGCAGCTGTATTTGCGACGCTGATTAGTCAGAACCACCGGTGGTTCAGACACAAGCACATAACTTGAAGCCTGACAAGATGGATTCTCGCGTGACCTTGTGATGTTGTGATCTTGTGAATCCAGCTGCCTCACAAAGTAAGCAACTCGCATCTCTGAAGCGTGAAATTCACTTGTGACTTTATCTAAATGCGGATATTTATTGTCAGCTATGATTTAATGACGGATTTCACTTGTTATTGACTTTGTCTCTGTCGCATAAGCATATCACAAAAGTACTTTTGGTTGTTTGTTCACATCATTTGTCTGAGGTCTGTAAAGCTAGAGAAAGAAGGCTGCGTTTCTACTTTTGGTAATATCAGTATACACTATTCAGGAAATATAGATACAAAAAGGTAATTTAAATATTTAAAGTACAGCCACAAACTATCTATTACCACATCAGTGATCATGTATGAGCAGCAAAGGTGTGTTCAGGATGTTTGTAAAATTTCCAGTGGACAGCCAGTTGGTTTTGAGGCACTAATAATATCACAATATTTCCGATTTACTCTTGACAGCCAGTAGGGGTCCTCGTTTGGTAAATGTAGACAGGTCGTTATAGTCGTTGCAGCAAATGGTGAGGCTTATCTTGCGAGGACAGTCTGTATATGGTTTATATACTGTAACAAAGTTCTTGGACTGTCTCTTCTCTGTTTGCCAGTGCAGGTTTTGTTATGTGCGTTAGTGTTTTCTGGCCTCACAGACATATGAAATGTGTGTCACTTTGGCAAACATACAGAGTGACAGATTTCTCCATTTTAAATGTCAATACTTTTCATCCTTCGCTGCATTGCCTTGATTTAAAGGTCATGTTGTTTTATCAGGGACGACATGCACCTGTGATTCTCTTGAAGGACGTTGATGAGTGGGTAGATTTTTTTTGCGTGTGTGCTCTGTATATATGCACACACACACACACATACACACACATACGTTTATGGATTGTTTCATACTGTTTTCTTCAGTGATGCAAGCCATGAACTTTGTTTATAGTGGCAAGTGAGGTCTTTGCATCAGACTGGAAGAAGCCTTGGCCCATTTTTAAATAAATAAAGACCTCAAAACCTCCAGATCTGAAATATTCATCATAAAAATCACACAAGAGTTACTAAACTGCGTTCCACACTGCTCCGCATCGAGGGAGACGAGCCAGCTTTTGCACATTTCTTTCATACTCCGCTGCAGATTGTGTTGATGTGTTGGAATTTTTTGCTCTCATTAAATGAAATAAATGATGATGGTGGTGGTTGGATGGAGAGGCAGAGAGAAGATATTTTGTCACAGATGCACAGAAGGAGATGAGAGGAGACTTACTGTGTTTGTCTCTCTATCTTCGCTTGTCGACGCTCTCAAAGTCCGCATCTCTTGTGGACACTATTTTTGTGTCTGAGCCTAAATCTCTGTCTTAGTGAAGGGAAACTAATACAGTATATAAAACCCCGTCACCCCGTGTTGTTGTGATCATGTGTCAGTGTGTTTAGTGTCTGATACACACAGAGTTAAAGCTTCTGCTCCGGAGAGGGATTACCATAAGCTCAAACTCCCACACAGATCACAGGAAGACTCAAGCAGGGGTAAAAGCAAGCAAACAAAAATAAAGTAGTCAAATACTTAGTCAACATACACGCACATGGAACAAGGTCACTGTAATCACATGCAGGAAGATGAAATGTTGAAACAGAAAAACATGAAAACAAAATTGTGAGCTCTGAAGTTCACACGACTGCGACACACTGATAAAAATATATTTATCTAGAGAATCCCTTTTAGTTTTTTGATAAAAGTAAAAACAAAAAAAAGATGGACACACGTCTTATCAGATTGATTCTGCAACAGTGTGCTCTTTTGTATTTAATTTGATAATGAACACACTGAGCTACTTCCGTAATATTCTATAACATTAAGATAATTCAGTTAGTAGCACTAAATGCTTTACAGAAATGTAATAAAAACTTAATTAGCGTATTAATATTTATAAAGTGCACTCAATTTTATTTTTTTCTCTATCTGATCTTTAAAGCTTCTTGGCTTCCTGTCTTTTTGGATTTCTTTTAACGCCATTTTTCATATGATCCAATGAATCAAAAGACACAAAAACTAGAGTAGATTCTGTATGTTGGAGCCCTGTAAGAAAAGTGAAAGAATGACAGACTCCAGGGAAGGAGACTAACCAGTAAAGACCTTTCTGCACAAACGAACGTTGAACGTGAAAACTGGGATGGTGTCTGATTTCCTGATGCTGCTTCATGATGAAGCTTGTTGTCGAGGCAGGCAGGTATTGATGAATGACACGGTCTGTTAGCGACGAGTGTATGAAGGCTTATGTGCAGCAAGAAACTGGGATCATATAAAGCTCTGAAGTTAGATGTTAGCATAGCATTTTTGCATATTTCCTGAACTGAATGAATAATATTGTAGAATGTGAAAAGTTTTCAGGGTGTTTAGTTGAGTGGAGGTTTCAGTGGCAAAAAAATGTGTGTGTGTGTGTGTGTGTGTGTGTGTGTGTGTGTGTGTGTGTGTGTGTGTGTGGGACTGACTGAGAAGGCCTCATATAAATAATTGTGATGACTGCAGGATTCATTAACACACAATTAAAGGAGAATAAAGTTCTACCGAGGACATCACATGAACAGGAACAACACTTTAGCCAAAAGATTTTCCAAAGACGATAACCCTTTCATCGTGCACTGGTGTGTGACAGACATTAATCCTGACTATATGACAAAGTAAATAGCTCATTGAAGATGCATCTAAGTTGGAGAGCACATGCATTTAAAGTTTGTGCCAGAGATGAACGATTAACTTATGAACATAACAGGAATGTAATAATTGTAGTAAAAACAAATCAATCAGATCAATGAGAGAAAAGACGTAGAAAAGGTTTCTGTTTCCGTCTTACCCAAGATCATCCTGTATCCTTCCACTGTCAACTTCTCTTTTCCCGCAATATCGTCTCGCTCGTCTCTTCTCTTCCTCGATCAGCTACTGACGTGTCTCAGACTTTTAAGTGTCCGGTTTTATCAAAACTCAATGTGGAAAAAGCATCTGACACCACAACCTTTACTCTGCCTCCCTAACGTTGTATCTCCTCTCCTTCTCCGTTCCCCCCTTGTCCACATGAGATGCTTCTCCTTCAGATCTCGACACACGGCTCCGGTTCAGCCAGTTGTTGCCGGAGGAGAAGCACAGCGGTCCTGACTGCAACACAACATGCACTCAATCTACACTGCAAGGGAGCCTGTAATTTATTCACTGTTATATATTCACTCCAGCAGGAGGAACACCACAGAATACAGCTGAGATGGAGCTTTGCCTCACTGGAGGAACCTCTGCACCACGGTATGCCTCTCTCTCTCTCTCTCTCTCTCTCTCTCTCTCTCTCTCTCTCTCTCTCTCTCTCTCTCTCTCTCTCTATCATATTTTGGGGTTGGGTATAACCTAAAGGCACCTTGCATTCCTGAGCCATGATTGGCTGGAGGCTCAGCCAATGAGAGCAGTCGGTGCTGAGCGTTTTCTTGGGGTGTTTGAATCGGGAGGCAGTGATAATGCTGCTGTCGATTCTGCTCTCTCCTTCTCTCTGTCACCCTTTCTCTGCTGTTTACTATTAGCGTTTTTTCTCTCTCTCTCATGTCTCTCCTTGTCTCACTATATTGTCTTCTTCATTCTTCACAATGACAGCATCTTAAACATGTCTCGGGTACCTTAGTGCCAGCCCTCACAATATCCTGCCCTTATATGATGCTAGATATTTGGTCTCCCTTTCTACCCGTCCATGCTGCGTTTGACCGAGTTTTGCACAGTAGTTGCCATTCCAGACAAGTGTGCGTACAGAACAAAAAGAAAGCAGACACAGAGGTGTGACGGAGAGTGACAGCTTGAGAGACTCGATGGAGCATTTGGAGGGAGGCGGCGGGGGGGAGAGATTGAGGTTAACGTACACTGACTGGGGATGAAACTGTACGGTGAAGAAATGTGGGAGACGCAGTGAAACGGTAGGATGAAGGAGGACGTTTGACAGCTGTTTGACAGGCAGGCAGAGGCAGCGAGTGCTCACCGCCCACACCTCTGTACCAACATTTACCAGAATAATGTATTCAAAGTGGAACGCTGTGGCAATGTATATTCAAGACTTCATCAAACCCTCTCCCACTAGATTAGGCACACTCGCTGTCACATGACCTCTGGCTTCAGGTTATAAAAAAAGGATCCACGTCAGACTCAGAGCTTCATAATTTAACTGACAGTCATCATAGAAAAAATATATAAATACATACAATGAATCAAGTAATGCTGCATGTCAGCCTGTGTGTCTGTGTTCAAGCTCGTATGTGTGTGTGTGTGTGTGTGTGTGTGTGAGAGAGAGAGATAAGGTTTCCTCATTAGTGGAGTCGGGCTGAATAATGCAGGTAGGTGTATTGTTGTGGCCAATGGGCCAGGTGCTAATGTGGCTGTCTGAGGGTGGAAGGGCACACACAGCATGACTTTAATGGATGTCACCATGGGAAACTGAAACCAGACCTCTGGACTCAGGTGACACATCATCCTGCATGTGTGTGTGTGTGTATGTGTGTGTGTGTGTGTGTGTGTGTGTGTAAGATGTTCATTTATTGAAACACTTTGCTGGAAAAAGCCTTTAGAGCTAAAGAGGTAAAGGATGTTATCGTCAGGATGGGAGAACACAGTAGTTATGGCTTTGAAAGGATGAGCTCAAATAAGCTCTTATACCATCCAAATGTATGCAAAGGAAAACTTCAGGACCTCACACATGCAGGAGCAGAGTCAAAGTTATAATCAGCAGCTTTTACTGACAGTCTGCAGCAAGGTTCAACCAGGGGCCAGTTTTTCTCAGCATTGTTCGATGTAGTTTCACTGCACAGGTGTGGTGGAGATGCAGGCCTATATGTTTAGATGTTTGTTATTATTTAAATTCATGAGTGAAATTGGTTTATAAAACCTTTTTTTTTTTCCCTTTAGTGAGTAAGGGGCTAACAGAGTTACAGCAGCTTTATCGATGTGGCAAAAAATGACTCAACACAAATTGACAGTAAACAGTAGTCTGAACCAGTTATGGTTGAATGAAAGAAATGTTGTTGCTGTTGCCTGGAAGACATTTTTTAGACTGCTGCCTGTTTGTGTTTGTGATACACAAATCTGTTATGGGCCTTGTATTTATATTTTTTATCTATTGTATATTTATCGAAAAACTATTTAATTTGATGCCAATGAAGAGGAAGTTCTGTATGAAAGTAATTCTTGACAAAAAACAAAACAAAAAACAAAATAACAACAAAAAACAACATATGACCCACTTACTAGCCTTTCAGAGTTTTGAACTCACTCTCATCTCTCTTTTTATTCTTTTTTGGTCAAACTATAAAAGGGAAAAGAGAAATATTTTGTGAGAGAGGCAGACTTGTCCCACTGCTTCATTGACTACATGGCTTGTTCATAAGATAATTTTTACTGGTTTCCCTTCATCAGGGTTTTAGATTAACTTATTAACTTTTTTTTTTTAGAAGAAATCTGTTATATTTTAATGCTGTAACATGATGCCAAGTGAACAGTGTGACTTTGTTAAAGCACACAGAGGTGAAGTTACATTCTTCTTGTCACACAAACAAATTATTTGAAAACTCCTTTTGTCTTTTGTGGTAAGGAGTATTCCCAAAATGTACAGATGTAATGATTAAAGTTAGGTTAAGGGTGTAGGGAGTAAATGTAGGTAGTGAGCAGAGCTGTCAGAAGACCTGTGTGTGTGTGTGTGTGTGTGTGTGTGTGTGTGTGTGTGTGCGATTACAATATGTGCATGTGACCTCTACCATCCTGTCATTCTCTGCCTCAGGAGGCCATAACTGTGTCAACAGACTTGTTAAACTCTAATTTTAGTTGTGATCGTTAGCGGTGAATCCTGAGGAGTCCTACCAATGTTTGATGAAGTCTTCATTGATGTCAAACACCAATGAAACAGCCTTAAGCACGTGCTTAGTCAGCCACTTACAGGTTAAAGCCAACAGACAAATGAAAGCAGCTCATAAAACACTCGACTTTCTGCCATCTGTCATGTACATTTTAAAAATGCTTCAAGTAATCAATCTGTCTCAAAAATCAAGGCGAGAACACCTCTTTAACTGGTTCTGTTGTCTGTGCTGTACTGTGACACTGCAGTTGTCCAGAGCTGAAGGACTGAAGCAATGTTTCATACGCCATGACTGAAAGGCAGCCAGCCGTGTTGGGTTGTAAATCAATTTGATGTAAGGTGACTAACAGAGTTTGTTTCTCCTCTGATGGCAGAGCGATGGCAGTCCTGGCACACAGCAGAGCGGCTGTTTACTGCACCTCAGAGGTTAAAATAGGTGTCACTAGAATAGAGAGGGAATGACCGGCTCGCACTGCACATACGCAGAAACACCGGACTAAATACACAACTCTGTACAATAAGGAGACAGAAAGTCCCCATCAGATCTACATGATGATGGATCATGGTTTGATACACAACTAAAACTCTTTTTTTCTTTTCAAAACATATAATTTGCTCAAGCATATTTGTAGATAACCTCATATTACAATTCAATTTTTGCTGAATAAAAACTGCATGAGCAAAGCAGCTTAAGACTTTTCTCATTCTTCTTCTCTGTTTTTCTTCACTGTCTAATAAATGTAAGCACAAAGTAAATTCTCAAAAGCACTTGTAAACAAAGGCTTAAGCTGCTTGGTTTCAGAGAGCTCAACTTGATTTAAAACAGATTTTGTATCCACAAATCAAGATTGCAGGGAGAGAAGAGTTTTTAAATTCCAGATAATTCTTTTTTTTTTTTTTGCTGAAATTTTTTGCTTTTATATTTAGCTTGAGACACATTTGAAGCTTTGCACACGACCCAATGTGCCTTAAATTATTCATCACAGAATTACCAAATTTTTTATTTTTGCCTTTATTACAGTTTGAGCTAACACTAAATAATCATTTGAAGCACTAGTTTATAAAACAAAAAACACTTCACTTCTCTTGTCTCTTGACTTTAGTAGGCATTGCTCATTATTCCTTCTGCATCTACCAAACTCTTCTCTCCTGCGTCGTCATGTGTCGACGGAGGAGCTATTTGGTCAGGAATGTCAGGAAAAGTACAGCTGACTAACTCTACTTTCTCTCTGCTCCTTCATCATACCAATGATGTATGTGAAAGGTCAGGGGTCAGACTATTACTAAGTGCAAAGTCTTGTCTGACGCTGAGTGCTGATGTTTGCAGGGGACTGGAGAGAGAAACCTTCAAAGCCTTGTGTAAGACTGTTATTTACTCTTTATTTCTGCTCAGAATATCGCAATAATGAGGGGGATCTGGGCTTAGCCGCCTCTCAGGTCGATTTAAGGTGATCAAAGGAGGAATGCTCAGAGTTGCATGTGGTTGTGCATTGCTCAGTGGTCAGTTTATGGTCTTACCTGAGCCCCACATTGGTCGCCTTTGTTCCTCACGAGGCTCTCGAAGTGATCCGGGTCCTTCGTCCAGTAGATAGTCCAGAGGTCAGTGTGTCAGCCAGCATAAAGTAATTCAGAGTCGTCTTTGAACGGGATAAACAAGACGTATGCTCACGTTACTGTGGAGAGATAAATAAAGTAGCACTCAGCGGCGTGAGAGCAGACCTCGCACCAGTCGGCTGGAGAGTGGAGAGGGAAACGCTCGGCGCAGGCGGCCACATGTCCACAGTGTGGCTGCATCAAACAACCAGCGTCTTCATGTTCAGCTTCTTCATCTGTCTACTGTTCTCAGATCCTCTCCAGTCTTCCCCACAGTCTTTACCCTCTCTTAATTCATGCGAAACCCCACTGCGTCTCTTGGTTTTTCTACGTTTTTCTCTGTGTTTTCCCCCCTCATGCCATCACCACCTTCCCGGAAAGCGAAGGAAACAAGTGCACAAGATTCCAGAGGCTAATTCTGCTTCTTAGGACGTTGTCACCTAATATGTGAGGACAACTGTGGAAGGAGGGAGAAGACAGGCAGAGAGAGTGTAAAGGAACAGGAGGGGCAGGACAGAGGAGGAGGAGGGGTGGGGGGGGGGACCCCGGCGACGGATGGCAGATCAGAGGAAACAAGGGTTGGAGTGTGCATGTGTTGTTGGGGAGGAGGAGGAGGAGGAGGAGGAGGAGGAGGGTGGCAAGTCGATGAAACCTGAGAGGCGAAGCAAAGGGAAATATGATTGGCGGATGAAACAGATGGCTTACATATCTTATAAGTGTGCCAGCATGACTGCAATACTACTGTATATGTGAAGGAAAGTTTCCATGCACCATCCCATCAATCTCAGAGGTTATATGCACATTTACATTTATGAGTTGACATCGAGATGAAAGGAAAAAATCTGCAATAAAACTGCAAGTTTTGCAATTGTCATGTAGCTTAACACATTAATCATGCTGTCTTGGAATTAATGCAAAAAATTTAAGTAACCCAATAAACTTTGGAAAACAGGATAACATGTTGCATCCATCGTTGTCTCTGGAGTTTTCACAGCCCCCCAACCGTCATCAAGATGATATTTATGATGATTTACACCATGAGACAATATAAAGTTGATATACTGTTTATACTGTGGTAGCTATTTCTTTAATTTCTCTGGGTTTATGTTGCAAATCACTGTGCAAGATTGATTACTTATGGCAATGTGGGATTTTTATGTGATTTTTGCATCATTGTGGTGATTTGTCTTGATTTGCCACATACTGAATTTGCTTGAGTAGCCAACCAACAGACATTCCTGTCTGGTAATTGTATTCATAAACTGTTTCTCAATTGATTTTCTTGAAAATGCACTATATCACCGCATAAATCAGTTTTACGATCTTAAATGACTTCTACAATGATAGAGAATTTTATACATTTTGCCTTTTTCTTTTATCTTTTCTTTTTGTATTGTTACTAATCAGATTTCCTTGAGACATCCCTCCAGACATCAACCCAATAATAAGACAGATCTTTACGCTGACGATTATTTGGAAATTCTGTAATCAAGTGCTTTAATCCAGTTACAGTCACTGGTGTACAGTGTGAATGAAAATGCAAAGATGGTCTCAACTGTACAGTATCTTCCAAACTCTTTCTCCTCATGAGCTGCTTCCTGCTGTAGTTGCTTTTCTCTCAGTCACATTCTACAGTGCAAAGCATCAAACATCAAGAGGTAAATATTACAGTAGGAAGCCATCTTTAAATTGCTGATCCACCGAAAAGTCCAAAGCACTCTCAACCTCTCAATCTCTCATTACGCCGTTCAATTTATCATCCAGTGAAACACAAGTGATGTGCAGGAATTGCTGGGATGATGAAACAGAAATGTGGACAGCCAAGAGATGAGCACAGTCACACAGATAAAAAACACGATACTGTGCCACTCCCATGGGCTAATATGTTGCCAGTTAAGGTGTAAATTCAGATCGGATATCATAAATGTGCTTGCAAGTGTTGTTTTGGAGAGTTAGGGCAGTATTGGGTGGAGGAGCAGGAGGCAAGGACTGAGGTGAGATTGACGCATGGCGCACCGTCCAGTAAATGTCAGTGTATTTCTGATATGCTAAAAGGTCTGTCAAGAAGTCAGCTTGGCTCTGTCTTGTGCCTTACAAGTCACATACAGAATATGCTGAGTAATGTGAGTAAAGTAGCCTGCAGTCTCTCAAAGCTATATGAACAATTTAATGACACTCCGTGTGTGTGTCAAGTACTCTTGTGTAAATGAGAGGCTGTTTAAAAAAACCCAAGTGTTTAATGCTAGCAGTAAAAGCAGTAAAAGTAGTAATGGGACCGTCCTGTCAGGCTTGGCAGGGTCCCACAGTGCCACTTCTGAGGAGCAGATGCCCATGTAAACTTATATCCCAGTTTAATTTAAGTCAGACACCTTCACTTTTATTTATTTTGCATAATATGGACACACAAACACCAACACCTTCTGGCAACACGCCACATAGGGGTTAGGTTAAGGGACAGTGGGGAAGGACAGCGAACTGGAGCAGTAAGCACATTTCACCAGGGGGATACTGTTACACACACACACACACACACACACACATAGTGTTTCCTCCCCCCTCTCCCTCTCAGGGTCACTCTTCTCTCTCTCTAAACTATTCTCTTCCTCCGCTCTGCAATAAAATTTTTACAAGAACGCTCAGCATTACATCAGGCGGAGAAATGCAGGGCATTGCATTCCCCTCTCTCTCTCTGATCTATATATGGCTCATCAGTGTTTACATACCATTCCCCTCGACATGTGGGGCCGTTTGGACGGATGTAACAACTCATTCAACCAGAAAATTAAACTACCTTTGGCCACAAAGATGCAGTCACATTTTTTATGGCTCCCTGTTCACATAATTTTTTTGCCAAAGTTGGCAGTTGTCTCTGACAATAAGTAGCCTATAAGTCATCAGAGGGAATTTCTACTTCAGAGGGAGGTCGTACAAGGCCAACTGCTGGACACCATGTTTATAGCTGGACAGGAGATCATGAACTGGTTCAGTATAACAAGCTACTGTCTTCTCTAGAAATACAGAACTTCATGATAAAAATTACCCAAAAATTCAGAATTCTGTATTTTCTTGAAATTTTAAACACTTTTTTTTAGAGAAAAAGGATGGATGTCAGATTTTTGGCTCATTATGCAACTTGTTCTCTGAGCTTCCTCCCCTTCTGCCTTAATTTTTTAAACTTCTCCTGTTGTTAAGATTCACTCATTTTGCATTTCCCAGTGGTGGAGGAAGTGTTCAGATCATTTACATAAGTAAATGCTGTAAAGCATTAAAGCTTAAGTATAAATCCTGCATCGAAAATGTTGCTTACATGTAAGTATTAATAGCAAAATGTACTTAAAGTATCAAAAGTAAACTCAATGACCCTTTTGAATGGAGAGTTATATTTTTATGTATGATATTATTACTGCTGATGCAGTACTGCGTTTTACTGTTGGTTGAGGTGGAACCAATTCTATTATTGAGTAGTTTCAACTATAAAAAATCTTAATATGTAAATTATAGTAGAAGTAAATAAATGCAGCACAGTAGAAGTATAAAGTACATAAAATGTGTACTTTAATCTAGCACTTGATTAAATCTGCTTGGTTACATTCCATCACTGACATTGCCAATCTAGTTTTTTTCTATTTCCATTTTTCAGTTTTTATTATATGTAGCTATTGTTTTTCTCAGTCATCAATTATTGTGTTTGGTGTTTGAGATTTGACCCATTTTTGATTGGTTGTTGCAGCCTTGTATTAAGACGTTGTTTCATTATTGATGGTCTTTGACTGAAACGTTGCATTTTCTTTTTCTGACAGATTGCAGGAATTCAACACATTTGTTACTCAACTAATAACATTGTGTGATTGATTCTAGATTAAACATAAAGACCCACCTCCATCAGATTTATTAAACACATAATTTGTTTTACTGTCTGTGAAAGAAAGTGCAGTCCCACAAAGTGAAATTTGACAAACAACAACGTTTAACCCAAATAAGAGTTTTATTTCAAATTTTGCCAGTTGTGGTGTTTTGTTGTCAGCTGCTCTCCACTGAGTTTGCCAGCAGTCCTGGAGAGCACTGTCTGCTTTTGTTCCTCATTTTTCCACCTCAAGGATAAAAGCACCGACCACATCCCTCCTTCCTATTAGCCCATGCTCTTCAGTGCTGCCTTTGAAGATTTAATCAGTCAGATTTCCTTGATTAATCCTTTTTCATGTCCTTTCATGGTGAATAATTACAGAGTTTGATACTATCGCAAGCTGGATAGAGAGGACAGCACGCAGATTTCTGATTGAGCAGAGTCCCCAGGTACCTTCATTAGCCTGATTATTCTGATCCAAACACACTGCATCAACCAGTTTACATGTAAATAGGTTAATTCTATTCCCACTCTTCACTCACTCTGCTGGCAAGTTGTGTTTAACGGACGAGATCGCACCAAATGTTGTCTGTTTAATTCACTCTACCTCCACAGAAATCATGCTGGATTTGTGCAACACTACTGACAAATGTTTAATTTGCACTCTACAACAAGCTGTGAGGTTTTCCAACAGAACATGTTTAACAGATGAATCTAAATCCATAATGAGCGCCTTCACTCATCATCTGCAGAAATGCCAAGCAGTAAAGGAGCATGTCAATCTTTTTCCACTACAGCTCATTCAGAGGGCTTCAGCCAGACTGTACAGCTGCAGCAGATTGTCTAATGGTGACACCTAGTGGCTAAATGCTCATCTTTCATCCAACCAATTACTTCGTTTTAGCAAAATCTTTCACCACTTGGTGGCAGCACAATTCTACTCTCCTCATGTACACATTCAATACTCACAAATGCATCTCCTGGCAGTTCAATCACTCCTCACATGCCTATATGTATATGTATATGTATATATATATATATATATATACATATACATACACTTTTTCTGCAATGCATTTGAATTGAAAATATATTTATTGGTTTCCTGAGTGAGTGTTTATCACCGCCTGACGCTTTGTGTTGACGTGCACAATAGCTGCATTTCGTTGTGCAGCGGAGGGGATGAGAAGCTGTGGCCCGACTGCCTCTCTCCCCTCAGGATTAGCGAGTTAATGCAACAGTTCAGACACTGAGCTCTGATCAGCTGCTTAATACTGTTTTATCCCAAATAACACAACCATGCACGCAAGTTGTGCACACACAGGAATACACATACATACACTTACTAGAACACACACATACACTCTCATGTATTTTGTAGTGTATATATGATATTGTTAACTTATAATGTTCAGGCAGTAGAGAGCTGCTACTGTTGAATATTGACAATATTATGAACAAAAGTTTCTTTTTTGACCAGGAAACTAGCTGGCTGAAATAAAAAATATCTTTTAGAAGAGCGGAGCAGCGCTGTGGTATCTCTGCTGCTATTGTAGCCTCCAGATTTAGACCAGTGTCTAGTCAAAAGGGGTCAAGGGTCAAAAAGGGTAAGGGCAATTGCAGTCCTTTGTTTGACTTGGGTGAAAAACTGCCTTTTTTAAATGGTAAATGGTTTATTTTCTCGAGACATTAGTCCATCATCTGTTTTTATTCTATCATGTGGATAAAAGAAGGAATATCCTACATGTCTTGTCTTGGGATCGTCTGTGCCTCTTAGGAGCACGAAAATGTCTTGTTTTTGTTATTCATCACACTCTTCAGAGTCAGTCCCTGGTTTCCCTGGTAAGTACTGCAAACGCAAAACACACACACACACACACACACATACACATACACATACACATACACACAGGCTTATACTAATCCTTGTGAAAACAAAGCGATATATTTCTCCCAAACGCAGGTCAAGCGTGGGATGCTCATCAGGATTATGAGTGTTTCATCCATAATATAACCTCTAACATCATACTTATCTAGCGCTCACTGTTCTAGATGGGAAAGATGCAGAAAGACAAATTGACCAGCAGAGTGATGATGCAACTGGTGACTCTTTCAGACCATTCCCACCAGTTAGCTGTGACCCAGTGTGACCTTGTGACCCTTCCCAACTGACCTCTCAGTGGGTGGCCTTCACACTGACCAGCGTAGACACATGAATGAACAGAAGTGGCTGCTCTTAGATCAGATGTCTGTTATTGTCTTTATCATTTTCTCACCTTGGTTTTATATTTCCAACCTGGTATTAATTTTTACCTCTTCAATTGTTCTACTTTATTATTTTTTCTTTTCCAGCTTTAATGTTTCTCTAATTATTTATCGATACATCAACAATGGGAAAGGTCTTCACCCCCATAAATCTTGATTTAGGTATTATAAATGCCTCTGTATTTGAAAGGTCAAGGGTATAAATTTACACACGTTTATTACATATGTGAGTGTAAAGTTGTGGTCTGAGTGAATTTCAGGACAGCATTATGCCGTCCCAGTGTCAGTGAAGGAGAGGATCTGTGTGGCCGGGCAGCCACGTTAATCATAAATCTTTATCTTACAATCCCGCCTTGCACAGCCGCCCTTTCATTAAAAGACGGCCAGAGGATTAGTGCTGCTAAACCATGAGATCTGGGTAGAAAAATGAGAAACAAAATAGCGAGTAAACAGGATGCTGAAATGCTGAAGGTGTAGTATGAGACAAAAAGATGAAGACTAATGTGTTGACATCAGCCCAGGACATTTCAGTCTATGTATCAACTACTTTAACAAAAATCAACCACAGAATCCATTAGCTGATTGGATTTTTAATATTTTAATAACATCAATTATTCAACAAAAATTAAAAATAGTAAAAAATTACATTGTATCCAATGCAAAATTTGTTGGAAATATTATATCCAATGTTAACCTGAGAATGACAGTTTTTCTTGTCTCCCACTTAAACTCCTTGCTCATTTTCTCCCATTTCATTTTTCTTTGTCTATAAATCAAAACATCTTCCCTCTGCAGACAACACCCTCCGATGATCGGCTACATTGTGCTATGAAATCTACCTCTGAATGCGTTTTTGAGTGCAAAACATGAAAATAATACACAACAAAGAAAACGGGACACAAAAGAAAGAAAAAAGAGAGAAACTATCAATCTAAGTAGCAAACAAAGAGAAGCCTTGACCACAAATATATATACAAAAGGAAAAACCAAACACACACTGGCACATCAGAACAAAGCCCATATATACTGTATTAAATTAGAGAATAAATAAAAATACTTTAATTTATGTAGAACATCTGATGTTACCAAAGCTAAATTGGAAGTGCTTATATTAACAGGATGTAGCAGATAATCCATCACGACTATGTGGTCAAAGTGAAATTTCTTGTTAGGACTTAAAAGGCCCTTAAAACATTTGGTAATGTAGGAAAATGTTTTAAATCAAGTATTTTCTAATTTCAACGATGTTTAGTGCTAATCTATTGTGCAGCACACGTGTAAACAAAGCAGTTTTATTCTACAGTTCTTCTACTTTCAGTCTTTCTACTGAGAAGGTCTTAAGAGACGTCAGTCAGTGTTCATGAAGAATCGAAGAGCGGACTCAATCAGTCAGGTTGTGTCGATGGCTGAAGCAGAATCGACCCTCCTGATCCATCTTAGTCTCTGTAGATGGGGGTTATCTGTCGGGGGGGCATGTGCGGCGGATGGTAGGAGTCATACGGCCCCTCTATGTGTACGTCGTAGCCAGTCTGAGTCTGATACAGGCCTTGATCTGCAGGGGAGGGCGAGTAGTGATGTGG
The DNA here is from genome assembly GCF_910596095.1 of Thunnus maccoyii. Classification (NCBI taxonomy): domain Eukaryota; kingdom Metazoa; phylum Chordata; class Actinopteri; order Scombriformes; family Scombridae; genus Thunnus; species Thunnus maccoyii. Next base: position 15,875,722 of record NC_056535.1, on the reverse strand, counting down.
GGGTAAGTAGTGGGGTGAAGGCTCCTGTTTGGGCACCAGGTTGTTGCTGATGCTCAGAGGTGGTGTAGGGGGGCCTTCGTAAGGAGGGGTCCCCACTCCGCCGGCGTTGTACTCATTTGGTGAGTGATTCTCATACACTCCTCCTTTCATCGCCCTCAGGTGAAGCAGGTGAGCAGAGTCAAAAGTGCCGTACGGCGGACTCGGCAGGCCAGGAGAGGAGTAGCTCACCACGCCACCGAGAGGAGTAGACGGGGCCCGAACTCCGTGTCTGTCCTCAGGCCTCACCCCGACACCTGGAGTCTGACCCAGCTGCAGACAGCCTGCGACAAGGTTGGTGGTGGGCTGCGAGAGGCCTTTACACATGGTCTCCATGAAAGCTCTGCTCTCTGTGGAAAGACCCCCCTCCAGGGCCTCGGACAGAGCACAAATGTAGTTGCGGGCCAACCGTAGTGTCTCGATCTTGGACAGTTTCTGGGTTTTGGAGTGACAGGGCATGATGCTGCGCAGGTTCTCCAGCGCGTCGTTTAAACCATGCATACGTGAGCGCTCCCTGGCGTTGGCCTTTACACGCCTGGCACGGAAGCGCTCCTGTCGGGCCTTGGTCATCCGCTTTCTCTTAGGCCCCCGCCGCTTGGACCCGTTTTCATCCTCTTGTCCTTCCTCTTCGTCCTCTTCATCTTCCTCAGCATCCTCACTCCCCACCTCCCTGGCCTGCTGGTTAACGCCACTCGCTCTGTAGTGGTGTGATGACGCGTCTCCATCAGGTGAGCTCATGTCGCCATCCATCCACTGCAGAGGGCTGACGTCCTCCTCGCCATCCCCTTGTCTCACGTACGGTTTAATCATCATAGTCCTCTAGAAACAAGAGAGAATCTTTATCAAACACATGTGATGTGGTGAAAATACTGACATTTATAAATGATCCTGTTGTCTTAAGTATTCATTTCAGAAAAACATGGACATGATGATCAATAGAGGAAATCATCTATACTGATATTATGTTTATGCAATCTATGCACTTTGTTATTGCAGGGGACATCATGAATGTAATATATATATATATATATGTGTGTGTGTGTGTGTGTATATATATGTATATATATATATTCCATATACAACCACAGAGGAAGAATGTCAGTGGTTGAGAGTAACTAAGTGCGTTTAAGTACCATACTTACTGTAAGCACACCTTTGAGGTGCTTGTACTTTAGTATTTCCATTTTATGTTACATTTTATGCCTTTTTATGCTTCATACTTTCACTCCACTGCATATCAGAGCAAAATATTAGTACTTTTTGCTACATTACATTTATCTGACAGCTGCTAGTTACTTTGTAGACTATAAGACCTTATGTACAAAGATATAAAATTAAACTACCAACATTAACACCAACTTAACCCACTGCAACAAAATATGCTGCATTTAAAAATGCTGCATCCATGTTAAGGCAACAGTGATAATAGTCCAAAATAATAATCTAACACTCTGAAAGGAAACATTGTACACAATGAATACTGTAGGTACATTTTGCTGATAACACTTCTGTACTTTTATTTAAGTAAAGTTTTACTTGTAATGATACTTTGTTTTATTGATACTTCTACTTACTTTTTCCACCACTGAAGAATGGAAACACCTGACAGTCTTTGCTTGAACTGGCGGACTCCTGACTCACCAAAGCTTACAGATGTCTGTGGGTGCTCTAATCCAGCCTTTGTGTAATGATACTAAGATTATGAGGCAGCCTATGAACATTTTTACATCAGGTTGAAGCTTTGGCTGGTATTCAGGTAGCTGAGCATAAATCAGTTGATGGTTTATTTTTCCTGGCTTGACATGAAAGCATGACGATAATGATAATGAGTAATTACGATTGCAACTCAGGGAGTTTTTTAATCTAAACCGAGGGCGTAAGGATAGAGTTTTGTACTCTGTAGAGACTTTAAACCCCTCTTGAGGCAAATTTGTGATTTGTGATATCAGATACTGTAATTAAAACTGACTTGACAGTGGTGAAGGATCAGGACTGTTGATATCAGTTAGGACACTGAGGTCATGTCCTTTTTCATTTTTCTGTTTACATTATACAATTAAAAACGTACATATAATGGGTATTTTAAAGGCTATGGACTCCAGTATTTTACGACTAAATATGTTTAAATTTGACTACTTTCAATGAATTAATAAAGGACACTATCAGTGAGGAAGACAGCATTTAGACCAGTGGGCAATACAGAATTAGAGAAAATATAATTTAACAGTTAGCTGAAAAATTAAATATAAAAATCCAACTAATAATAGGATTTAGAGACCTTCCTTTTGGTGTCTAGTCCAATTGCTCTGTCTAAAGCTCTGTAAAGGATGGAGCCTGTTAGACGTTTTCATTACCAATAATCAATAGTCATAACAAAGTATTTTGTGAACTATTTTGTTACTATCAAACCGGGACGACGTTTTCAGCACCGGACAGCTCCTCCTGTCGCGCCGGCTGATTGGACGAAAGAAAATAACGACGATTTATTTTTGCTGTTTTTATACATATATTTATATACATGAATAATCTATTTCCATTCCTTTTCTCCCCCCTCCTCCCCCCCCTCTCTCTCACTCACTCGGCGTAATCCCAGTCAACTTCTGAACTGGTAATATCCCAGTGAGATCAAGTCACTGACAGGAGGCAACCTCAATCTGGGCCATCGCAGGATTTGCTCCCTGGATGAAGCGACGACCATGGGATTAAATGAAAGATCGACATCCCCAGATCAGTGACAGACAGAGGACTGATTGAATTGAAGTTGAAATTCCCAGAAATATTAACGTCTCGCCACAAATTGCGTGCTTGGGCAGCTATTTGCTAAATGCCAGTTGAGGCACATTAAGCCTTTTATAGGCTGCATATTTTTCATTAGATGGCCTATATTTACTGCCTGTTGACTTTTTTATGGAGTTGTCAGTTGCAGTCCAAAGCTGTGCCAAAATGTCACCACATAATTGTCACAAACTGAAATATAAGTAATTGCTGCATTTGATTTAGGCCTGCAACTTTTCCAGGCTGCGTAAAATTATATTTAATCATTTATAAAATTAGATAGAAGACAAGTACCTGTGCTGGTGTGTCCCAGGACCTCCTCTGGAAGTTTGTCAGATGATAGTTTTCTTTTCTCTACGGATCACAGTCCGGTCTCTCTGTCCATCAGACAGTGAAGAAGTACCGTGTTGTCTCCAGTCTCAGTGCGGGTCACTCTGCGGGGGCTCTGGCTTTAACCTCCACTCATAAAGCTCCTCCCTCCCCCTTCACCTCCCTCACTCCCATCCAATTCCTGCTGACGCGCTGGAGCTGCGCGTGGCCGGCCCGTGGCTCGTCGCCTGTGTGTGTGTGTGTGTGTGTGTGTGTGTGTGTGTGTGTGTGTGTGTGTGTGTGTGTGTGTGTGTGTGTGTGTGTGTGTAGGGTCCGGGAGATATGCATAGGCTCTCTGAAATTCTCCAGACAGGCAGGAGAGGCCCCGGCTCTTTGTTGCTTTGGAAGAGTGGCCGCCAAATCCGCAGCACGTAGGCTATGCATTGAGCTGTGGGGAGACGCGCTCAGTCGGCTGAGCTTAACTGTATGTGACAGCTTGAAGTTGCATGTGAGCAGGTGTTTGCTCCGTCCCCTCTTCCAGCCATCCATCCCTCCGCACTGCGGAGATACGCTGTTGAACAAGTTCATTTCTCCCAAGAGGCAGCTCTGAGCAGATGAGGTGTGCAGTTACAGTATCGAGAGTGTCTTTGGGACTCATTTGTTGCAGAATATAGGTCCGTGCCCTCTGGATTATCAATCATTTAAAGCAAAATGACCCACATTGCATGATCGAGCAGCTCTCTCTAAATGAAATGATTTATTAGCTTGTCAGTATTTTTGAGTAGCTCCATCATCATTGGAGCTAAATTTATTTCATTTTAGTATCCTGAAAGTTGAAAATGACGTAAAGATTCCTTCCAGATATGTAATCATTTAATATAAAAATACTGACATAAAAAAAATGTTTTATTTTTCCAACAAAAAAGTTACATTAAACTTATTTAAAACCATGCTTCTTCTTTCTAATTGTAAAATCAAGAATCTATGAATATGCAAATAGTTTAGGTGAACATTTCTGATATTTACTTACTGGACACTGAAATGTCAGTTCTCTGTGTACGTGCACTGGAAGTTTCAAGTTTTCACATTATTCACATAAACAGGGCTGCAACTGATTTGTCATTTGGTCAATAAAATGTCAGAAAATGGTGAAAAATGACAATCACTGTTCCCCAAAGCCCAAGATGACGTCCACAACCCAAAGATATTCAGTTTACTATCATAGAAGACTAAAGGAACCTGAAAATATTCCCATTGAAGAAGCTGAAAGAAAATTTGGACATTGTTTATTTAAAAAATAACTTTAAGCAGTTAATCAATTATCAAGATAGTTGGTGATTAATTTTCTGTCGATCGACTAATCAATTAGTCAATTTATCATTGCAGCTCTAGTCTTAAACTCAGGCTATGAAAACAACCTTCTAGTGTCAAACACACACATCATTCTGTACAGTGAAGCTCAAACATCTGAGTAAAGTAACAATTAGCAAAACACATCATTGAGTGGGGGGAGACTTTTAAAAGGTGGTAAAATCATCCACGTAAAGTATGCGGGCCACCACAAGCTGACTTTACTTTTATCAGTAAAAGGCTTTCATGGCATGTCTGAAAAGTTTATCATCACACTTGTACTTGTTGATCAAATGATCAGCTGCAAGGATCATATAAATCCCACATGCACACATATTTGATCTGAGGCTTTGAATCACCTTAGAAAGGAAATGCAAAAATGAACGTGTGGATCGTCGGCTGTAACATTCAGGAGAGGCGTCTAAACAGTCAGTAAAGAAATGCAAAAGATTCTCGTGTTTCAGAGCTGTTTAACAAAGGTGACACTTATAACATTGTTCTTTTTTTAGAAATAAGAGTGATTCTTCATCAGACTCAAGTGTGATGAAGAGCAGGTTTGCTCAAAACGTCACCTTGGTGCAATAAATTATATGTGGACATTGTAGCCCTGCAGTATGCAAGCTGTGTCTTTGTTTTTCGACTTTTACTCACTTTCAGCCCAGCACCTGCCTGCTTCAGTTTAGATGTGCATACATACATCTATCCCAAATAAAGGTGACTAACATGGACGTGCTGTATGTGAAACTACAGTAATTCATGTCTGAACAGGCATAATTTATGCTTTTTGTAAGGTGATTCTGTCATTTTTAGTTAATCTGGTAAATTACAACTGAAGACTTGTAGGACAGTTCAACACTTTAAGATAATAGACTTGGTTGTAATTAGATTGTAGCACATATACTTACTAAACTTAAAAAGATTATAATGAAGAGTGTCAAAAGTCTGTTTGGTCAGATTATAAGAATGAAATAATCTTTCTTGTTTTAATTCCAGGTGAGTATATGCCACAAATAAATAGTCATAATCTGTCCCTGAACCACAGTAATGTAAGAGGTGAACAGTACAGTACAGGATGGCTCGTCCCCCGACACTCATCCTCACTGATCAGGGAACAGTGAGGCAGAGAATATGCGTGATTTCGGAGCAGAGCACCACATGCTCTTAACAGGGAGGCCTGAGGTAGGTAATCTGCACACCCAAAGTACGCTCTTCTCATTCCCCGTCCATCCCCAGGCCGACCACCTTACCCACTGCTCTTCCCCCTGGGTCTGTGCCTCTCCTACTTCACACCTGCAGCCTGAAATGGGAATAGCGGAGCCGGGCCTCTTGCATCCCCAGAGTGGAACTAGCAGGGGACTATGCTAGCTGAGGGCTGTTTCCCCGCTGCATACTGTCATTACACTGTTTATGATACTAAAATAAATTAGAATTTGTTTATTATTTTGTTTCAGGGAGTGTGAGTTGCATCCCACTTTGCTAAATAACGTGTGTCATGACTAATTACACTTTTTTGCCACCTTTTCATTCGTTTTTTTCCAGTTTGACCTACTTATATTGTGCAATCTTGTTCTACAAGTGGTGCTCAAGTGAATCCTGTACAGTATGTATGCCATAATGTCCCCAGGTCCCTCAGTGCTGGCCACACATGATGAAGTCCTGCTGCAGATGGTCTTAATCATTTCTCTTATTTCAGTGGTCTGTGGCTCAGATGCTCCTCTATTCTCCACTGGCTGCTCAGCTCACTCAGCATGTCCGCATTGCTCGGAGGGCACTCCCTAACCTTTTCTAGGTATGTTTATTAGATGGGAAATTAGTTATTATGATGAAGGACAGATAAAACTTCACTCCAGTACACACACAAACATGACCTTCCTCTGAATCCCCAGTGCTTCTGTGTGTGACAGTGGGGGAAAGTGGGCTTTGTCCATCTGTCATACTGGAAATCCTAGGAGAGATGCCAACACCACAGCATGAGAAGTGTGTGTGTGTATATGTGCATATGAGTGTGTTTGTTTGTGTGTGTGCATGTTAAGGATGTGGCTAAATTGAATATGCAGCAATCAAAATCTTTTTTTTCCCTACAATATCAGCAGCCTTGGATATACTTTTGGTGCAGCAATAACATAACAAGGTCACTTCAGCGGACCAAGATTGTATCTCTTACTCTACATATGTGGGTATCCACTTTAAAATGAATACTATTGGTCATTGCAATGACAATATGGTCATCAAATTGTTTGGAAAGCGCACAAAACACTCCAGAGAATGAACGTTACTCTGTGTTTCATGGTCTCCCATCAACTTTAGAAATGACCGGCATCTAAGCCAAACTTGAACCTCCCTCCAGCCCAGCACCGACCCTGGGGAGACAGGGGTGATGTTGACCATGTGTCCTCCTACTAACCATCTCATTGATGGACCCCACTACTGGATAAAATAGTCACCCACCCACCCCCCCTCTGCCTGAACCCCTAAACCCCCTTAACCCTTCCCTAAACCCTCTGTTGGCCCCCTGTTGTGCGTACTCATTGGCTGACCGCCTTCAGGCGTCCCTTTTCCACGGGTCCATTGTCTGGCCCCATAAGCAGCTTTGTTTCTGCATGTGCAGCTGGGCCGGCCCGCGCAGCCATTAGCTGCAACATGCTAAAGGGAGAGCGGGATAATATAATTACAAAACAAAAGTCAGGTGGCTCACGAGATCTGCCAGGAGAAGCCCATTTGGGGGGGATGCGAGGACACGCTGGCGGGTGGCCAGCTATAATTCGATTATGAAGTTGTGTGAGTGACAAAAGAAACAATTGAATCTTTTTTTCTTTTATTTGCCCCATTGTGATTTAATTTGATTCCATGTGGGCTTTAAAAACAGGGCAATGTGAAAAGAGAGAAGATTTACTCTTCTAATTTCTGGAGTCAACAGCTCAGAAAATGTAATACGGTTTGACAAAATAGCAAGAGAAATTCTTCCCTGAGCTAACTTTATTGTCATGTTGCTGAAACACTTTGACTGCATGTGAGGCCAGATGAATCACTGAAGACTGTAGCTTTCCTGCAAACTGACGGGTCTTGTGCTCTTATTTTGCCTGAATGCACACAGACTGGTGGACAATGGGATCAGTGGCAGATCCATCTCCTGTAATACTTTCTTTAAACAGGCTGCAAGTGTGTCCCCCTGTTCTGTCGGCAGACCAGAATTTATCCTGTTAGTCACCCTAGATGAGTGAAAGAGTAAAATCAACCCCCATCCCAGCTGGACACACACACACGCACACACACACACACTTAACCCCAACTGGGGAGTTACACACGCAGCTTTATGGGCAGCTGATAAGAACAGGTTTAGCTGGTGGCTACTGTTTGGAGCAGGTCAAGCAGAACAGAATCTGTTAATGTCTTTTTGTTTCTATAGTTCATATTGCAAAAGACTGTATTTTGTTTTGCGGTTTTGTAAGACAATAAGCAATTGTGTCAAATGCACACATGCTCTCACTACTGAAAGGTTGGTGTTAGTATTGTACCCACTCATGGTGTGTAAACGCCCATTTTTTGCCCCATTAGGCACAGTTTGATCGTGCCCCTGGGAGAGCACCACATTCTCATGCTCTGTAAGGCTACTCAGAAAGGTTTTACTGCAGATGAATGGACTGTCTGGCTTACCGTTTTATTTATGCAAGATTTGCTTTTCTGCATTATCCTGGACTGCTTTATTAAGGCATTTGGGACTTAAAATAATGTCTATTAGTAAATTATTTCAATTCATTTATATCATGAGTGTAATGACACACTAGCAGGGTCTTCTGTAAGTTGAGTCAAGTCAATTTTATTTATATAGCACCAAATCACAACAGAAGTTATCTCATGGCACTTTTTACATGGAGCAGGTCTAGACCTTACTCTTTATTTTGGACTCTTCGTCGATGACAGCTTCAGTTCCTGGGGGTTGCAGGAAAGGCAGAGCCGATAAACTTCTTCCCATCACCATAGAAAGAGTTATTCCAGGTGTAAGTTTGGATAATCAGCGTCTTTCCTCCCAGGCTCAGATAACACCTGAGGATCAGGGACACAAAAACAACAAAAATCAGGAAAGGCTCACACACAAGAAAACATGATAGTTAGATATTACTTACTGTTTTCCAGGGCGAGTGATGTAGCAGAGGCTGTAAAGGGCGAAGTCAAATTCAGGGCTGGAGCCGATGATTGCGGAACCGACCTGCTTGTAGTAACCGTCCCACATGAACTGCATCCCCAAGACATCGGGGTAGTTGGTCCACTGAGAGCCGGGAAAAAAGAAAGAAAAAGAAAATGAAGTTAGAGCTACACATGTAACAGCAAAAACCAACATGTTGAGGTCTTAACTGTTGACGCTTACAGGCCCGTCGAAGCTGTGGCTGTAGTAGTTCAGCACTCCTCTTTTCTCAAGAAGATAAAACTGGATCCAGTTGTGAAAACCAGACACCTTTCCTTTCTTGACCTCTCCTGTTACAGAATGTAAGAAATGTAAAGAAAAAAATATTTGCAAGACATCTGCAGTGTTTCAAAGACATCTCCTCTGTCCAAACCTGCAAAGATGTGTTCGAAGCCGCTGGAATCCATCTTGTTGTTGTAGCGGGAGTACAGACCGAACCACATCATCTTCAAGTCATGAAGGAACTCTTCCTCAGATGCGTAAATACCTTCAAATCCAGAGTAACATCCATTATAAACACTAATATCAAGTGAAAAGCAATTACATTACTTGATCACCAGAGAGTATGTTATTGTGATTATTGACTATTACAAGGCGATCTAGTCACCCTTGGTGTAGAGGAAGGCAAACAGCTCTCTGCCCAGCTCAGTGTTGGACATGGTCTCATTGACAAAGGTTTCCTGCTCAGCCAGCTGCTGAGGACTGAAGTCCTCTGTCTGTCCTGTCATCCTTTGGTAGTTGTCCAGCACAGCCAGGAGAGCTGCGTAGGTTGGCTTGGAGAACAGGACCTCCTCGTCCACATAGCTGAACAAGCTGGAAGTACAAAACACAAACGCAGATGACAAATGACACAGAAAAAAGGGGGTGAATACATCGATTTCAAGCCAATGAGAGAGTGCTGTGATAATGAGACATGTGTTCTCACGGCACAGAGGAGAGATCTGTCTGGGAGCCGGTCTGAGAGTCTGGCACCAGAGCTTGAGGGTCAATGATCAACTCTGAGGCTGAGGCCTTGTTTGAGTCCAGAGCGAAAAGTGTCTCAGAGATAGCCTTGATCTCAGCATCAGTGACAACGACGCCACCCCCACCACCGCCCCCACCACCTGCAAAACATCACAAACAAGCACACACACACACACACCTATATTACTGTTGTTAAAACACAATATTGACTTCTGCATTTCTGTAGCAGAAATAGAGGGAAGAGGTGAAGTTGTGCAGAGAAAACTGAACCTTTTTTTGCTCAGCACAACAGTGACACCCACTGGTCATATGGACTAAAGGCAGGCAACACAAGCCTCTGTTGACAACATGTATTCATAATCATGAATTAGACTTTGACAGAACCAGATAAACAGAATTAAAAGGCAAAATGTTATAATAAAAGATTACAGTAGTGGTCATAAACTGTAGATCGAGAAATTGAGCTTTTGCATTGTTTGACTGCTGTCTTTAGATTCAGTGTCCATCATGAGAAAGTCAGCAGGTGTTACAAGTACAACACAAACAGAACAACTGGCTGACTAACACCGGTGATGTTCTTTGTGGCACGTGAGCAGGGTTCAGCCATAGCTAACACATGATTTGTCTTACCGTTGCAGAGTTCTGCGTAGTCGCTGCAGCAGTTATTGTACCTGGTGCACTTGGAGTTGCAGTGGCACTTGTTCTGAGAGTTGTATTTCTCACCACATCTGCCTTTACAAGACATGGATCCAACTGAAAGGAAAAGACACATGTGTGACAGGAGGATATTGACACATGTTGATATATGTAGAGTTTTCTACAAAAGACTGCAAAGAGTTTCTTCTGACAGCTTTCGGCTTTTGTCACTAACCTTTACAGAACTCAACATAGTCCGAACAACAGTCTTTGAAGCGCTCACAGGCTTGGTTACACTGACAGGAGTAATTACTGTCTGTTCCATAACCACAGCGACCCTGACAGGAGTCCAGGGTGTCTAGAAACCAACAGGACAGATTGATATCCTAATGACACACAAATAACTTACAGATGGTTATACAGAAACCTTTAAAGTTGGGTTATGGTGATATTAGAGAAGTAAAATTTCTTACTGCCGTATCCCTGGCAGAACAGGGTCACGCAAAGTGCAAAGACAGCAATGATCTTCATCTTGGCTCAGCAGCAACCTGAGAACAAGGTGGACTGACTGTTATCTTGGTTTCCCTTTTATAGCAAGTTTCACTCCACCAATCCAGCCCATAAGCCAGCCCATACGTCAGGATGTCAGCCATTTCAATAAGATAATTTCTTTTAGGTAAAACACTCTAAATGTGTTGTCAGTGATTCACAGCGGCTATCTGCATTTGTTATAGGTTTATAAGTGCTTGATGTTTTGGAAAATGGGACCTGATTACAAAGTAGACACTTAATATAATTTTAAAAAAGTGTAAATAAACCTTCTATCTCTTATCTGTGAAACTGCACACCTGCCTATCACACAGATGGTTCTTTAATGTATCAAAATACAACCATATCAAGTTGTGAGTTGTGACAACAACCGCAGTTTTAGACTTTTGCTCTGTTTTGATAGTTAATATGATTGCTATTAAATAAAAAAATGATATAACTTAGTGTCACATTTACAGTCAGTTGCATCATGTCCAATACAAAGTAAAACTCTGTGAAGTATGGTTATACAGTCTTTGAAGACCTTTCCTATATCTCCTGCCAGAGTGACAGATGTTGTATTTCACAGAGTTTCTACATGATAGCTCAGAATAGCTCACCGGCTTCAGTGTTCCTGTACATGCTGAGGTCACATACTCCCTGTGGAACAACAGATAACACACAGCAAAGTGTTTTTCATTATAAATTAAAGTGTGTAACAACCTGTCAACAATGTTGAAAACTAGAACAGTAGGATTGTAGTTTCTTTTTACTGGGTATTGCTGCCTTTGAGTCCGTGCAGTTTAAATCACTTTTGTTCCTCTGTAATCTTAAATGAAATCATAGCATTTGTCTACCCCCAAATTACACTTTACTGATAATGAAGATGGTGAAAGTGGGACACTGGTTATGTGCATATTTTCAGGTTCAGATGGGTGGTTGTTGCTGTAAGAAAAAAAAAGTACACAAATAACCGTGTGTTTCTATAGAACAGTGAACAATGTTTACTTTAAAGGACAACGTTTGGCTGGTGACCCCTTAAACTGGATAAATGTGTATTTTGCAACCTGAGTGCAAAGTGGTGCATGCTCATATATGTACATATGTACATATACATATGTCTACTGCTTATGACCAGTCCAACCAGAGGGTGATTTCTTTCTTTGTCTTATTTGAGCAATTTTTAGAGGCTTGAAGAGGTCGAGTAGTTGGGTAATTCATGAGACATGAGATGAGGAAAGTCTCACAAGAATGAACACAATTTTAGTGAGGGTTTCATCTTTCCCTGTCTTTCTTTCTTTTCTTTTATTTTATTTTTTTTTTTGCGTTGTAATCATCTTGTGACCCCCCAGGTTGGGAACCACTGAGCAAAGAGAGCAAGTCTTTATTTTTTTATTATTTGCTTGAAAAAATACAAATAGGCTAATATTTTTTATTACTACTAATATTTGAGATCAGAATTATTGTCTTTATTGACAAGTTATTGACATATCATATATTCTGACCTGCAGTGATACTCCTGAACTCTAGAGGGCGCTGAGCAGCAAAAAATAACTTTGCGTTCACATTTATGGCCCTACTCGGCTTCCGTACACAGCGTGGATTTTCAATGACATACTGAGCTTTCATAAGACAGTTCACTTCTGCAGGGTTCAAAGATGTCGTTAACCTTTTTATTCAGAACATTTACAAAAGACGTTTTAAAGGTGAGAAGATCGAGTCTTTCACTTTAACACTTTCTTGACATTTTACCTAAAACTTGAGTTGTCATCAGCTGGTTTGTGTCTTAAGTTAGCTTCCTTACTTTCTGATTCACTTGCCAACATTATACAGTAAGGCCAGTTTCAATGGAGTCATTTCGCTAGTTAATCCTAATTCCTTGTTAGTTAGATATCATTGTTGCTGGATAAAGCCTTTCTTTTGACAGAGTTGTGCTTCATTCTCTGACTATCTCCTTCAGACAGAGGAAACCTGGGTCACTGGGCTTTTTGAGATTATACTGTAACCACGGTAACATCTTTTACCATCTATCTGTCATCCTCAGGTCAGCAGTCTCCAGCATGTACAGTCACTACACACAGGATGTCAGCTCCTGGCAGCTGAGAAGGCTCTCCTCATGAAGCTGCGGAAAAGCACCGGATACACTTTCATAAACTGCAAGAAAGCTCTGGAGAAGTTTGATAATGACATAACACAGGTACGAACAAAATGATGGACTCAAACAGTTCAAATGTTTTGCACACACACAAATATACCTCGTTCTCCCTCCCTATGGAGGGCTACCTGACCGTAATGAATAAAGTAAGGTGTGATGTATAGTTGTTCTTTGTTCATGAAGCTTATTTTTTATTTAAATGACCAAACTTTCAGGCAGAGACTTGGCTACATGAGCAGGCTCAAAAGGAAGGCTGGAGCAAAGCAAACAAGCTGGAGGGTCGCAAAGCCAAAGAGGGTCTGATCGGTCTGTTTGTCGGAGATAAAGCTGCAGTTCTCGTGGAGGTGAGGCCAGCGGTGCAGGGATTTATTTCATCTCAACTGTTCTGTCTCTAGTTTGATGGCACTCAGCGATATCTCTTGTCTGTCTTCTTGTGTGTTTGGTGCAGGTTAACTGTGAGACAGACTTTGTTGCCCGCAATGAGAAGTTCCAGCAGCTGGTTAAGGACGTGGCGTTTGCCACCATGGCTCACCACCGGAACAAAACCCAAAGCCAGACAGGATATGTGAAGGTAAAGCAACACACCAAGAGTTGTACTGAGGGCAACTGCTCCGTCCACTTTAGAGCTGGAAGTAAAATCCCTTAATTTGATTAAATTAATATTTTCTCTAAAAATAAGTAGATACCTTAAGTGACAGGGTACAGAAGTTTGTTTTTTATTGCAGTACAGCCAACTCAATGCAGTTACACATTATTGTCTTAAAGGAATAGTTTTATATTTTGGAAAATTCTTAATGCAAAGCTAACCTAATCGCTAACAGATATGAGAGATATATCAATCTGTGGATCGAACTCAGAATGATTCCTAAAATGTTGCACCATTCCTTTAACTGTAGTTGACATTTGACAGCCAACCTCCATCTTGGTTAATTAAGCCACAACTTTAATCCTTTTTAGTAATTATATGCATGCAATGTTCATAAATCAGTGATTTTTCACTCTGTCTTTCTCTACCTGCTTTTAGATCATAGGAGCGAGTACAAACTGACATTACATACATACATTAATCTGAGCTAGACGAGTAACAAGTTAATCAGGTGAAGCTGGTCTTCACAGAAGTGCAAAATCACTCTTTTTGAAGCCAGACTTTCATCATTCATCTTCTTGCTTCTCTCCTCTTTGCGAAATACCCTTCAGGTTATGTGTGGATAATGATCTACTAACTTTCTGTCATGCAACCTTTTGGAAGCGATCGTGTTTCTTTATTGATCCCAAAAGAATCAGATTCATTGTCATTGTCAGAAAAGCACAAGTGGAACAAATAACTGAACTAATGATGGTTCTGTTTGAGCAATTACATTAGTTACACCTGCATTTAATATTGAGAAGAAGAATTGTCACTCAACTTTAGTTTAGCTCCACATTTTTTATTTGTGGAGTAAAACTAATATCTTATTTAACTATTTGGAAAATCATTTCTCAAAAGATTTAATTTGACCTGTAGAAAATATTGCTCCCTGAGCAAAAGCTATTGTTAGATCAGCATCAAATATTAGCAGCTGTAAGTTAATTTAATTACATTACATTCAATTTCACACTTACTGTACATAGTTAATCTTGCAGCACATGTGTGCTGATGGAGGTCGTGTGGAGCCAGTAATTAGCTTTCAGTACTTTTAACTTAATATTTCAATTAACTTCTGGAGGTTGACGCTAATAGAAACAAATATTTAGTTGTGTACAGCTGGTTAAATCAGAGTATCAGAATGAATCAGCACTATTTGCTTCACTGTAGTTTGACTTTGTTAACATATCACATTTGTTTTCAGACTTCACTGGCAGCTGATGACTTGAGCAAACTCAGTGTGGGTGAAGGAGCTTCACTTGCTGATCAGGTGGCTCTGACAATAGGTCAGTAAGAACTTTTTTTATGGTATACTTCAGTCTAAAATATTGCTGTTTTGGATTCAAAACATTTTAACCAACCTGCTGATCTTACTGAACCATTTAATGATAACTGAAGACTTCATTTCATTTATTTTCATTTAACACTATCTTCATTGCTAATTATTTTGTAGGGTTGAGTATAATTATATATTGACTAAATTTAGCAGCATAAGTCTGACCTTTTAAAGATAGATAACTGTTGTAATTACTAACAGTGTAACATTTTTTGTGATTTAATGCTGAAATTGCTGTGGTATTATTTTTGAAGCTTCATAGCAAAAAGAAAAAGACAAAAAAACATCTGGATATAGCTGTAAATTCATTGACTTTATAAGACAAAGGGTTAGAATGAATCATTTATTAATTATTCAAAATGTTTTTTTACCATCTAACAAATGCAGCATGTTTTTCTGATATCAGTACAGTTTATTGCAGCATTCAGTGATGCAACTTCTCTCTGTCCTCTCAGGCCGCCTCGGTGAGAACATGTCACTGAAGCGGGCGGTCACAGTGGGTGTCCCTGCTGAGTGGCACATCGGCTCATATGTACACGGTGGTGTGACCGGTCAGACTGAGGTGGCCATGGGGCGCTACGGTGCCCTGGTCGTATTCCAGGGTGGAAAAGAGGGAGAACAGGAAACTTTAGGTCGCAAGCTGGGACAGCACGTAGTGGGAGAGGCCCCTGTGTCTCTGGGCAACATGGATGACCTGCCCTGCGGCGAGAGTGAGACACGCCTGCTGCCTCAGACCTTCCTGGGAGATCCGAGCAGGACTGTGGCACAGTTCCTCAGGGGTCAGCAGGCTCGAGTGTTGGACTTTGTCCGATTTCAATGTGGCGAGAAAACCGGTGAAGCAGCAGAATGATGGGGGGGGGGGCAAATAATTTATCCACATGTTACGTGTCTATGTTTCATATAAAGATAAAATGCAATTTCACGTTTATTCACTAACATTCAGGCAGTCACACAGCATCATCATGAATTTGAAAGCAGAGTATGCAGGCCTGCCAGCACTGGTGTCAGAAGAAATGAACAATCCAACAATAAAATGTCTTTTTTCTGGAAATCTCAGTCCGTTTATATTCGTATATTCTGCACAGCATTTTAAATTGAAATATTCACTATTTTGCTTGATGTATTACTTGTTGAATCAGTATTCTGTAATCATTTTGAAATGTTGTTTCTTCCCCATAAGATCATTTTATCAGGCATGCTGTCATATTTTTTCCTTCATGTTTCCAAGTTCCATTCAACCTCATATATTTCAGTGTAAAGTTGAATGAAACCTTGAAAGATACATCTTTATGGTGCCTGACTTTTGTCAAAGTTGATGTGCACTCGCCTAAAAATTGTGCATAATGCAGGAATAAAAAAATTAAATATTAATCAAATGATTCCCATTAACTTTTCCACAAAACAATGTCAATTTTGACAAAATTCTCTGCATGACAAAGATGTCAGCAGGCTGTAAAACAAACTCTCAGATAAAAATGGGGTTTTATTTAGCGTTAAAGGTCACATTTTTCAAGTGTGTCTTAAAACAACAGTCGGGTGCCCATATGAACACTGAAAGAGGTTTTCCTTGCTGTAATCATTCCTCCTTTTCATACTTGCTATTAAAAGATCCCCTTCAAATGAGCTTTCAATATATTAAAAGTTTATCTGAAGCTTATGCGAGGCTTCAGCAGTCTGAATTAGTCATATCAAGTGGATATCTGCCACATTACAGTATTTGTGTTTCCTCGGACAGTGTTTCTGTCCTTAATCTTTTCAAAATTTATTTTATTGTCAGCAGGTAAAATATACAATAGGTTTTAAAACTGGTGACTGACTTGGCCAGTCTAAAACCTTCCAGTTTTTTGCCACTGACAAAAGCTTTGGTTGCAAGGGCAGTGTGTGTTTGGGGATCTTTGTCTTGTAGCAGGATGAAATCAAGATGAGATACTGGATGAATTGCTTTGTATATGTAGCCAGACAAAATGCATCTGGACACTTCTGAATTCATCATGTGTTACATCATCAGTGAAAACGAGTGAGCCAGTTCCAGCAGCAACCTGCCATTACCTCAGGACATGAAACATTACCTCCTAAAATCCAAACACCTTAAATTAATGGTGAAATACATCCGACACTCCACCCTTTATATACTGTTGCGGCCGTGAATGGAGGCTTGTGATTGGCTGTTGCTACGCGAGCTGCGATGACATCACCAGGGATGTACTGAAGCCGATGCTAGCTGCTGTCATTGCTGCTCAGTGAAGCCCCTCGCCCGTCCATCACCTGACGACCAAAAACAGACATGGTACGTAAAGATATTGCTCCAGACTAATCTATAGATAAAGATACTTATGATAGAATCGTACTAAATAATAATTCCTAGTTGTTTGTTGTCAATTGATTTTTGAAAACGTCTGTCCTAGTGAGCTGTGCATCCCCGGCCGTCACTGTAGGAGCTGTTAGCTTAGCTAACTGTACGTTAGCGTTAATGGAGGATTAACTAAAGCATTAGAATAATCACTAATACCTGTCTCTCTCTTTCTATCTCCGTCTGCCGCAACTAACTGCTACTGCCCTCAATCTGCCTCAACCAGTCTGACTTCTCAGAGGACCAGATCATTGGTGAGTTAACACCTGTTTACTGAAAGAGGTTTCTATCAAGGTTTCAGCTGTTTAAACCGTGAAAACATTTGAAATAGCTTCATGAATCCGTGATTCTGATCCTGTAGCTTGTAGACTGTTGTCTCATCAAAACACTGGAGCCCTTCAGGTACTGTAACCACATGAAGATGACAGACTGAGCACACCTAAACTAAACATTTTCTGACTCTGTGCGTGTGTTTGTGTGTGTTAAAGCTTGTCACGACTCGCACTGGTGAAACAGTCTGAGTTTATCACGAGTGCCGATGTACTAACTTGCACAAAAGCCTTGTGTTGAAGTGTGATAGTGTTTTTGCATGAACGCTGAAACAAGCAGCATTTACATGATATCTGGAGTGTAATAATAAAGGCAGGTGAGCAGGGGGGTGTGTGTGGATCAGGGTGTTGGCTCAGACTTTACTTCTCTATTTAAAGATGTGGCAGAGACAATGAAGCTTCTCTTTGGTGCCACTTAGTTAGAATAGAAACTGTAAATTGATGCAAGACACAAACTGCTTTGCGGCGTTGTTTAACATGAGAAAAATCTTCTTTGAGATGTGGATAAACTTTGTTTTTGAGGATAGTGTTTTTGCTCCTGCAGTCTTCCGCTCTGCTTGTATTGCCATATAAGGTCAAATGGGCGATGTGATGTCATGTAGTTGCATCTGCCCGTCACTAGATGATGACTTGCATCCCAAAATCTGTCATCAAGTCCGCTGACAAAACTAAACTTTTCTTTTGTTTCTAATTGATATTGAGCTCTATTACAACTCTAGTTAAGCTGCAAAATGATTTTTAAAACCTATAAAATTATTGACTTATGTTACTCAATTTGTACCCCTTTATTTATAAAAGTTTTCCTCCTCCTATGTATTATTTTGTTTTTATTGAACATAAAAAGCGTCTTGCACAGTCCTTTTACCAAATGTTTTTTTTTTGGGGGGGGGGGGGGGGTTGTCATAATTGAATTGCCACTTTGTTACTTTGTTTCCTCTTTTTGTTCTTCATGTTTGTTTATATTTTACTGTTTTTTGAATTTGACTGTTTTCAATAAAGCTGGGGGGAAATCCGCTGACAGGAGCAGCTGTATGCTGCGCACAGTTTTGTAGATGATGTGTTTAAACAAAACACTATGGATGTTTCCTTTAAGGTGTGTTTGTTTCCAATCTAATACCAATAATACAAGGTTCAGAATACCAATACTTTTTATTATTAAGAACAGCTAATGAATAGTCAGATATGAAAGAGCTGTTTGTCGTCATTAATGGGCTGCAGAACCAAAAACCTCCAAAAAAAGTCATGTCTTCATGTTTCATCATGTTCATGTGCTCAGAATTTGATCAAATTTGAGATCGAATCTTTTTTTTTGGGTATTGATCTTATCAATGCTAGTATCGATACTCTAAACAAGTCTACTGATCTGACTTACTTCCTCAGCAAGATATCCACCTATGGAGCTCATCCCAACATCTGCTCCTGTACAGGAATATTTTTCCAATTTGTTATACTGTATATGAGCTTGTTTTTTTGTTGTTGTTGTTCTGATATGTTACCATCACAGCAGTATCGGCTAGCATTTCTGAAGATGTATAGACTTAATTGCATGTGTGTGATGTCAAAACAACATACGTAGTAGGAAGTCATCAGCCTTGTGTCGTTATGCGTATGTGTTTGCTTGTGTCTTGACGTTTTGCGTGTCACGTTTATTAACCTAACATGCTGTATAGCTGTGTCTGACGTCCACCTCTGTGTTTCCCTGTCAGAGTTCAAGGAGGCTTTCCTTTTGTTTGACCGGACGGGTGAGGGGAAGATCTGCTACAGCCAATGTGGTGATGTCATGAGGGCCCTCGGACAGAACCCCGTCAATGCCGAGGTGCTCAAGGTCCTGGGAAACCCCAAGTTAGAAGGCAAGCCTCTCAGACAGCATCGACATGATTTAACCAGATTAGTTCAACCAACTACGTCATCATCACCTTGGTTAACATTTAGATTTAGTAGGTTCTTATGTTGTGAAAACTGTGAAAAAAGAGAGTGTTACGTCCCCAAAAATGTCCAGGGGATGAAATGTCCTCGACTGTGTTGAATCAGCACACAGCACAAATGCTGCCAGCTGGCCCACTGGCCCCGTCTGCAGCTCTACTCAGGCTTTTAAGCTCCAGGCCTTGATATTTTAATTGATCACCGGTGTGATCTACCACCTACTACAGGAGTAGGGAGAGAAAAACACACACACAGACACACACACACACACACGACACTACGGCAGTAACAGAGTGGCTTTCTAAATCATGTGCAAGTTCTGGAGGTGTTAAAAATAAATATGGGTATTTATAAGCAACTTCACTCTTATGTTGTTGCCATTGATCAACCTGCAGAGATGAACCACAAGATGTTGGATTTTGAGCAGTTCCTGCCCATGCTTCAGGCCATTGCTAAGAACAAGGACCAGGGTTCCTTCGAGGATATCGTAGAGGGTCTGCGTGTCTTTGACAAGGAAGGAAATGGTACAGTGATGGGAGCAGAGCTACGTCATGTCCTCACCACATTAGGTAAGACCTCAAATAACTGCAAAACACAAGGGTTTGTCATTGGTCATCATGTAGTAATCACAGCTGACCAGTGTTTGTTTTTTCTTGCTTCATATCTTAGCAGTGCCAAGAAAGATGTAAACAAGTTTTCCATCTCCTCTGGGTGTCCTTATCACTTTTTCTTCCTTGTTTTCTTTATTGTTTCTTAAAATATTGACTAAATCGTTTTTGTGTTCCAGGTGAAAAGATGACAGAGGAGGAGGTGGAGACTCTTCTAGCGGGACATGAAGACGCCAATGGCTGCATTAACTATGAAGGTAACACTGGACAATATGTAGAAAGATGTACTCTGATGCCTAAAAGAAAAAAAACGTATCAAGTTCTCTGCAGTGTCACATAAAAAATATGTGATGAATAACTGTCGTGAATGTTATAAAACAAAAAGAGTCACTGTGTCTTTGTGTCATGCGCTCGCTGACTCAGTGTTTCCGGGTCAAAGACTTTGTCGATCACATCATGTCCGGTTGAGCAGAGGGTTGTTGATCTCTTCAGGGTCGGGCATCATTCAGGTGCCTGGAGGACAAAGAAGCATCTCAAACTCACCGCTGCACAGCGGCCTTTTATCTAGAGAGGGAGAGAAGAAGGGAGAGAGTTTTCACCACCACAGTGGCAGTGCAGGCGAGCAGTTACAGTAGCCAAAAAAAAAAAAGTTTGGTTCAGTCCCAACAACAAATGTTCAAGCCACCTCAAAAAAGAAGAATCACTCAGATGTTAAGTCAAGATTCATTACAAGTGAGAAACGAGTGAATAAAAAATGAATATAATACGATAACCTGAGCAGTAAATGACTGCAGCTTTTCTAATTGACTCAAGTAGACTTGACATCAAGACTTGATGTAGCTGATTCTGTGGCCTCTGAGCTTTGGTGTTTTTGATCTGGAGAGTTAGGAGACTTGTAGCCCTGCTGACTGATGCTGTATGTTGACTTAGTTTCTTTTTTTATATGACACACGTCACACTGAACGCTGATGTCGTGTTTCTCTCTCTTTCTCTCTTTGCAGAACTCGTCCGGGTGGTGATGAGCGGTTGAGGATTTCAGAAACACACTTCCAGCTTTAATTTTAATCCTCGATATTTCTGTTTTGTTGATCATGTCTTGCTCTTCCATCCACGTCATCCTACCTCCAACAAGTCCCTGTTTTTCTTTCTTTAGACATCTTTATTTTATTTCTAATGTGCCTTTACTGTCTGGTGTGAAGAGGCCCGCTCATCTCATTTCCACACATTATTCAGCCTCGCAGGTAATATTTCCTTATCTGTTCCCTCTGCGTCAATCGACCCCTGTCAGTCTCGCTGTCAACTAGCTTTTCATTTTTTTGGGATGGATATGATCATGTGTATGTGAATAATGTTACAGTTAACAGTATTGAATAAAAATCCTGGTTTCCAAAGTGTCTTTCAGCCTGAGTCTGTGTTTAAATCATATATCTCTGTATAAATTCTACAGTAGATTATTATTATTTCAAAGTATTATATCTGAAAAATATCAATATCAGTGAAACGTCTGGAAAATATTGATCAAATATCAGAAACATATTGCAAGAATAACAATATCAAGTAAAATATCCAAGAAATATTAGTAACGTTTGAAAAATAGTAGTATAAGTATAATATTAGAAAAACATAGATTGAAATGTGTAAAAATATATAAATAAAGATTACATTTTAACTAAACAGTTCGTATGTGAGAGTGCAATATGAGAAAATATTGAGCCAAAAAAGAAATCCAAAATGATTAAAGTATCCATCAAACTGTTGATACCCATCAAAAAGACATTATTTCAATTCAATGACATGTATGAAGATGAAATCAGTAATAAACAGCAGATTAACGCAGCATCGGGATACCATACGTTAAAGACAAATTTAAAAAGATGCATTTTAAATGTTTGAATGTTTTTTGACATTCAAATCTAATTGGAGAAAGAGTTTAGAGCAGTATATACACACACTCCTCCATCTGTAAGACTAGTTTGTGTTGTGTGGGACAAGACTGGCTGTAGATGTACGTCAAGAGCAAGTCCATGAAATATTTTATGACATAAGTACGATAATCTTGAATTCTACAGTGGCTGTACGGTACAACAACAGTTAAGTGGTGACTCTTCTGTGTTGCTGTTATTACTTTAGTTACAACTTTGTACTGATTGTAAATATCCTGTGCTTCTTTTCTTCAGCAGTTCTGACTCCTGACAAACTAGTAAACCCTTTTATCAGTTTGTACATTTAGCTTTTTGTGTGTGATTCCTATTTATGTTACAAGAAGAACAAACGACTCCTCACAAAGACTCCTTTTCACATCTTTATTTTTTCCCCAACATTTTGTAATTAAAACCTGAACCTCTTTTGTTTTGCCTCTTTTTTTTTTTGATACAAACTATCAGATTAACTGTCAGCACTAATGTTGATGATTTACTGAGGAAAAATTGATTTCTACTGTATAATAATCAATGCAATCGCTGCTACCTTCAGCATAGTGAAAAACATACAGAAACTGAACAGACACTTATTTCATATCACAAAATCCACACAATGTAGTAATAACACAGATAAAAGAAGTCCATTTATGCTCACAGCTGCGGTGAGGTCTGCAATACTGGCTTGACGAACGTAGCTTTAAAAGTTTCACCATTTGACTGGATTATATTTCATGACACTGACGTGATGTGCCGCCTTTTTTAAGTCATTCTTCAAACTTTTGTGACACACAACAAATGGCACTGGAAATAAAACTGAATGGTAATATGGTTTTACAGATCTTAATGGCATGCCTTTCACATACACACATGCTCACAGTCACATCTCTGACGGATCCGACAGACCCATCAGAATCACACACACACACAAACAGTGGAGAGGGTAAATATAGGCTACAAAGGTAATAATATACAGTTACAATGTTGACATATCAAAGAAAGGAGATGGAAAAAAAAGGACAGTAAAAAATATAAAAATCGATAGGATAAAAAGTGAGGATATTGTTGCAGATATTAAGGACACAATTCTCCATTGTCAGCTGTTTTAAGGTGCGAGCTCCCTTGTTTTTGACAGCATCAACATTTTCCTTTCATTTGTAACTTAAAATGCACCAGCGGAAAAAAACAAGCTGCTAAAAAAATCCTCTTCATTTCCCAGGCGAACCACAATAAAACACTGAATAAATGTGAGATCAACATGATTATAAAAAACATTTTGGTTTAGCAATTAACACAAATTATGAATAAACACATCTGCGGTCAGCGATAAAATTCGATATTCCCCAGACTTCTTCAGTCATTCCTTTTAAACAATACTACATTCCTCACAAAACTACAACCTAGATGAGATCATCCAAGATGAAGCTCCTCACTGATATTTTTCTTCTTCTCTTAAGTGCTGTTGAAATGGGATATCATTGTTAAGATATTTCAAAGGAGGTCTTTCCATGACAACGACCTCACCCAAACGGCTCTCCAGGGGCTGCTGGAGGACATACGCTGTCAGTACTTTCATATTATCATTACAGGATAATAAAAGGTTTGTTTGTCAGAGTATTGTAACAGAAAGTCCAGTTTACAGTACATATTCTCAAAACTGCATCCAAACTAAGTAATTTCAAACGGGCTTCTGATTTGAATGTTTGTCATTCGTCACAGACATTTTTTTTTTTTTTTTTTTTTTAGATATGTGACCTTCAGGCCAGACCCTGTAGAGTGACCGTTGTCCATGTGATGCAAATAAAAAATAGAGAGGAAAAAAGTAACATTTCCAATCAAGTTTTTAAAACCTTCAGTATGAAAAAGTATTTAAGACAACAAAATGACGATATAAGTGCTAAAGTTCAATTTCATGGATGCTTCAAGTCTTTCAATGAGACCTTGGGAAACATATTAAAAGTGCATTTTTTTTTCCTTACATATATTTCAATTAGTACCTACAGTACAAGGGGGGAGATCACTGGAGAGATTATGAAGCGTAAAACTTCACAGGCTGTGACAAACCGTTGCAGGAAATAAATGCAACAATTTCCAAAAAAACACTGAAAACACAAGATGAGTCTTTTCTCTTCTTCTCCTCGAGTGTCAGCATATTGTTAAGACCCTCTTAGTTCACCAGATCTCTGGTGTTAAGCGTAAAATAATGAAGTGGGATGTTGCTGTCCTGTCGGCCACGCCGGATGAACTGTCTGAAAATCAGTATTCTTCACTGGCATTGATTCAATTTGAAAGGGACTTCTGAGTTGATCATTTTTTTCTCTTTCTCACATGAATTGTCCAGTCGGAGAAAAAAAAAAAAAAAAAAAAAAAAGCTGAAAATGTAAAATGTGTTCTCTTCCTTCAATTTTGACTTCTTCATTTCAGATGATACAGGCAGGATTGAAAGTGGTCAGAGTCACTCAGATTCTCACTGCGGAGGTGGAACTGGAGCTGAGGGGTGGAGGGTTTCCCCGGGGAGCGGGGCGGTGGGCTCTGTGAGGGATGAAACAGGGAAAGAGGAGAAAAAAATGTTAGAAATCTGAACAATTTGGAGACATCTGGTTTTAGGATATAAACTCATCTCCCTGTTTAAGGTACTCAGATAGACCTTCTGTTGACACGACACAGAATTTCTAAAAGGTGGCTGAGCATAGCCACTGTCATCAGCACCAGCAAACAGAGAAACAGAGAGAAACCCCACCCACAACCAAAAACAAGAACGAGCCTCCTCTACACAGCCTCTGACTGGCAGCTGCACGTCGATCTGGGCAAGCAGCTGAGGTTTCCCAGCACATCATAGCAACATCAGTCCGGCCAGACATGATCATCATCACCTCTGACGTGACTGATCATGTTAGAACTAGAATACCCTGGGAAGAGCATACAGAAGAAGCCAATGAGAGGAAACGCGCAAAGTACCAGGAACTGATGGAGAAGTGCCAGGACTGAGGTTTGAAGATGCACTATGAGCCCTCAATCGATTGGGCGTTACGGGGGAAAAGAAAGAAGAGGGCCATTTAATCCATGAGCGAAATTCACAGTCCTCGTTTTGAGCAAAAAGTATTTTATCAGGAGATAATATGATGCTTCAGCAGTCTGAGTTTGACAGATGAAGTCTTTTTAGTCTTTTTAGTAATAATTCCCTCTGTGTCTTGATGGGCAGCGTTTTCTTGTTCAGCTGCAGTGGAAGGATTGTAACAAAAAAAGGGAATTTGACACTAAAAGAGTAACTTTGAAAGATATTGACTTGTTTTGATTAATTTGGATGGCTGAAACTTCATATTAGCTCCAAGTAAACTTATAAATACATTTTTTCACAGAAGGAGGACTGTTGATTTTGGCCTCCATCACTTACATTGAAAGTGCATTATGAAGGGATCGTCTATTGGTCAGAATGAACAGGAGGAATGATTACAGCCCAAGAAAAACGTGTCAGTGTTCATTACGACGCCTGACTATTGTTTTAGGACAGACTTGAAAAACTGTGAACCTATCCTCCTTAAAACTGCTACACTGTGCTTTAACTTTAAACTCACCATGGAGTACAGGAGTAGTGCTGGAGCTGGAGTGCGCAGCCATGGCCGGGCCTGGGGGGCAGGGGGGCGAGGTGTGGGCACTCGCAGGTGGCTGGGACTCAGGAGCCGGGGCAGAAGAGGCTGGAGGTGCAGGGCTGGGGGCCGGCTGCGGTGCTGGTGTGCTGGGAGCTGGCTGAGTTGCAGTCGGGCCTTGGGTTGGCGGGGCTGCTGCAGCCTGGGTGGAATGAGGACCCCCGGCTTGGCTGTGCTGCTGGTGCTGAATCTGCTGGAAGTGCTGCTGGCGAGCTCTCATCTCAGCGTATTTCAACTGCTCCATGTGGAAAGACTGACGGTCAGCCAGCAGCTGCTGCCGCTGGTACTCCAACTGCACAACACACAGAAAAATGTTGAAGGCTTTGCACTCTAATTAGCTTAGCTACTGTCTGTTGATACCACATATCCCAGAATCCCTCACTCACAGCCTCCCTCTCTCTGTCCATGATGGTTTCCAGTTCTTCAAAGTGTCTCAGTTTAATCTCCAGCTTCTTCATTTGGGTCTCCACCAGCAGAGCCACCAGAGATTTGATCTTCCTCTCTTCCACTGCAGCCAGATGCTACGAGCAAAGAAACAGAGAAACTACAGTCAGGGAAAATATGAGAAAAAAAGGTGGAGGATACGGCTGGTTGAGCCCCTGCGATAATTGACTTTACCTTGGCTTTGACAGCTGCAGCAGCTAAAGCGGATGCAGCGGCGGTGGCCAGATTCCCTTCTCCCACATCACGCTCCACTTTAGCCTTCCTTTCTACCTCACTCTCTCCTTCTCTTTGTCCTTCCTCTGTTCCCTCTTTTCCATCCTTCTCCTTCTCTCCATCACCTAAGAGAAAAGAAACAAAGTTGTTGTTTTTTAACCTTTGACCAGAAAACTATTTCCTGTATCTGACATGATGAGATGCCCTTTTCGTACCCATCTCTGACTCAGTTTTGTCTGCCTCCCTCTCTCCTTCAGGTTCTCTTCCTCTCTCTTCTTCTTTCTTTCCGTTTTCTGCCTGCTTCTCCTCTTCCTCAGTGACTCCATCTTTGCTGTCCTGTGTGGAAAGTGACAGCAGACTGAGCATCACAACAATGCACAAGTAAAAATAATCACTATAAGAAACAGTAACGCAACAAACAGGCACCATACCTTGGCCTCCCTCTTCTCTTCACTTGATTGGCTGTCACTCTTACTTTCATCGCTGCTTTCATCTAGAGGCAAAGAGAGAAAACAAGTCAGAATTTGTTAATTGCTTCATCTGCCTATTTGGGTTTTTCTTCATCCTTTTAAAATTTGTCTGTCCAGCCTACCGGGTCTGTCTCCCTCCTCCAGGCCGGTGCCTGCGATGCCACTTCCCTCCAGGCCGTACAGAGGGTCCTGTCGGCCGCTGACCCTAGCTGCCTCCTCCACCCGCCGCACATGAGCCTCAACAAGGGCTGCAGGAACTTCCTCCTTCATACGTGAAAACTCCTCTGAGAAGGTGAGAGAAAGAAGATTTGGGGATGACTAATGAGTAAGGATTTTGGGAGACTGTGGCAGCCATTTAATGTTTCTATTTGATAGACATTTGTGCCTTTTGTGATACTAGAATGGATTGTTGTGCCCTGCAGGTTTTTTGGCAATTTGTTCATGAAACAAATAATTTACTTGTGTTTATTTATGATTCAAATTCCTAAATCAACAGCCCCAAAAAAATATTGGGTAGCAATTGTTCTCACTTTGAGCTCTCATCATGGAAAAGCATACATTTTGTATTTTAATAACTTTTTAATAATTAATCAAGTGTTGATAACTAACACGGCTGATTAGGGAACCTGCATAGATTTTGTATTCATACTGAAATTCCATCATACCTAATTAAGGCACTAACTATCAGCTCATGCTCTGTGTAGGAACAAACACATTGTCTGGACAGTGTGGAAATTCAAAATAAGCTGCTTCTCACCCAGAGCAGATTTGGCTGCAGCTGAGGCCACACGTGGGTCGACTACAGAGGCCAGGAACGCCACTGTGCTCATCACAGGGTTTCCTGCTTGGCTGAAAGGTACCGGCTGGTAGGCCAGTGGTCCCAGTGTCGAGGAGCTGTCCTCCAAGTAGGGGTCTTCAATGGGCAGCCGCAGGAAGTGCAGGATGCACTCATCCTGTGTACGACTGCCCACGTGTTCTGACACCTTGTTCCAGTCGTCCTTGTACATCTCCAAGCCCTAAAGACAGCGAGGGTTACATTAAGCTTCACATTTCTGGGTTATAATTTTCTAGTTTACAAAAGTTATTACTGGCACTGGATTTATGATCTTCGTGCTTATGCTGTTTTATTTTAGGGACTGTTTGTACCTCGAGTAGTAATAGTGTTTCCTGTTCTGTCCACTCCCTCATGGAGCTCGCTGCGCTCTTGCTCTGTGCATTAAAAAAACCCACAACCACTTTGTTATGTTAAATCATCATAAAGTACAGCAACACAGGCATTCTGTCATTCATCTTCTTTGACTTGTACCTTTGTAGAGCCGGTCTTCTTGCTGTACATGTCAGTCCGCAGCCCAAAGTTCTGCAGATCTGCTGGTTTATCCTTCACTTTATCTGGGAAGGACATCATCTGCTGTGTAGCAGGAGTCTACAGGTACACAATGAGAGGAGGACACATGTAAAATAATACAAAATCTGTGTGTGAGGAGAAGAAACTGAGAAAGAGTCTGTTTGTCTGTGTGTGTACGAGCCTGTGTGTGGACCTGGGATGTTTTGGGCTGGAGGGGCACCAGACTGGATGGAGTGTCTGCCAGGACGTGGAAATGAGAGGTGGGTGGGGGGCCCATGGGCGTGGGCCGGCTCTCAGAGTCCACCTGGTAGTTGATAAGTCCCCACTGCTCCAGGAAAGCGTGGACTCTGCAGGAGAAGAAGCACAGTTTGTTAACAACTACTAGATACACATAGTTTCAACTCTGGATTTTTTTTCAAATCCGTTGCTCACATTCGACCTTCCACATACCTCATGATTGCACACACATCTCCTGCCAGGTTCCTGCGGCAAGCGGTGGAGGTCAGGTACTCCTGAGGGTTCAGTCGGTAGGTGTCAATCATGAAGTTCCTGTATGCCAGGTAACTGCAGAAAGGTGGAGGAGGAGAGAAAACTGAGATATTACAACTGTGACTTGAAAAATGCCTGTGATTGCATTTTTAAATGAGACAGACATTTAAGATTATATAAAAAACTCTGATATTGTGTTACGTAGTGATCAAATACTTACATCTCAGGGGTTTTGGATTTGTTCTTCCCATTGAAAAACTCTGGCAGGGCTCTGCGCTCAATAGCATGAACACTGAGGGGAAACAATTATGACACTGTGAGGACTCACAGCTGAAATACATCTCAACCTCATTTTTGACTTTATGAGTCACCAGTCATGTGCTATCGAGGGTTTAATTTCAACCAAAACGACACCAGCTGATTTTAAAATTAGGTCTTGTGTTTTTTTCACTTTGCACATGTCTGACCTTTAAGAGCACACTACTGTTCAAGTGTGAAAAAACATATTTAGTTCTTCACTTTATAACCAGACAATTAATGTGGTTTTAATCAGTTTAACTTAGATTTGGACTGATTTATACTCATATCTTATTGTTATTAGTATTAATCATAGTCTTTACTTTCATCCCAGGACATTGCTGCCGCAGTATTACCTTCCCTGTTCTGTGTCTTTGTCATGAAAAAGCAGAAATCTAGTTGTGTTTACTGGAATTACTCTCTAATCCCATGACTTACTGTAGTTTATTGTTTACCTGTTGTAGTCAAACCAGGCAGCGTAGCTGGGTATGATTATGTGGTGGGTTTGCTCAGTCACATTGTCCTCGTGAAGGTCCGAGCCTTTCACTGGTTCACCCTTCACACTCGGAGAGCCTTCCTCCTCCTCCTGTTTTAACACACACACACACACATATTCACATACATTGTTCTCACTGTTATACTGTATTTTCACACTCTTTGAAAAACTATCTTACCTTTCCGGTTGTTTCCATGGACTCATCCTCTTGCTCATCTGTTCAAATCACAAAAAGTTTACAAATTAGATTCTTATTACTTGGTATTTTAGTATTATATTATATGTTATTTTGTCATTTATTATGTCATTTTCTTTTACTGTACCACTGTGGTCAGTCTCATTTACTTTGTATTTTAACCAGTGGTTAAAGGTGACCATGTTAGAGGAGATACAACTACACAAGATGATGCTGTACAGGGTCTCACCCATATCTGTTCCTCCCTTGACTGGGGTTGAATCAGAGTCCTTCTTAGTGTTATCTACAAAAAGAAAGAGAAAATGAACATTAAAGAAATCCCATATACTAATTCAAAAAAGAGATTTCATATGTTGTACATATGTGGAGGTGTGTGCTGCGTACTTGTCTTAGCTGGATTTCCCTCTTCAGATGCTGGGACAGGTGACGCTTCATCCAAGTCCTTACCCAGATCCTCTTGCTCCTCCTCCCTCTGGCCCCGTTTAGATTTGGTGTACGGGGTTGTTGGCCTGTCGAAACACACACAGAGGACATTATTTAATATTTCTGATTCTACAACAGACACCTGAAGCGAAACATTATTCAGTGTGACATCACGCACAAAGATGTGACTGCTCACAGACCCTTTTTTGGTGTTCTTCTTCTTGTTCTCCTGAGGTGGAGGGGTGGGTGAGGGTGACGGCGAGCGTTTCCTCTTCTTGGCACTGCCAGGCTTCTTGTCTCTCCGCTCGTCAGGTGTGGTCACCTCGTCTGTCAGGGTCTTGGCTGAGATCCTCTTCCTCTTTGGGCAACCTTCTCCTACTTCATAGTCCTCCTCATTCATCCACTCATTATACTGGTCCAGGTCTAAAATCCACTTGGCATGGACCTGTGAACAAGAACCATATAATCTTTGCCCAACATCTATCCCAATATATTATTGACGGAACGGCATTGGATCATATTCAGTCAGCAAGACAGCCACCTGAGTCAAATGTCATCAAACAATCCCACAGTTAAACCAGGCAGTGCTTCACACACAAACCTGAAAAACAAAATACTTTTGATATCTCCAAAAACCTCTAGGTTAAATTTAAAAGAGGTACAAATAATGACCTATATGTGAATTTAGATGCCTTCCGAAGAGATTATTATGAAACAGTTTCTCTGAGGTGAAGCCACAGCGGGAAATTTGTTGTTGAAAACATCAGAGGGTGGTATTTTCTGGTCCCTAAATTGGTTTTGTGGCTGAAATACTGTTGTGTTTAGAACACAAATAATGGAAAATAATAAATAAATCTATCTGGGTTAATTGGATGTTTACAATGGTCTATGTTTCAGTAAATATAATTTTACACTGATGTTAATACTGTATGTTAGCTGCATATACTGCAAATGTCAGATGTTGAGTAGATATGTTATTAACAAGAGAGGACATTTTGTTTAAAATGAGACAAATACTTTTACTATGGTTTAAGATTTAATTATGTCAGTTTATGGTCATATGTTAAGTTATGGTCTGAGGGAGACTTTTCCACTGTGAGTAAACAGAGTGGCACAATGCCTCACTACAAACAAACCCAGTGTGCTCATTATTGTGCGAGTACTGCTCAAAACATTTGAATGCTTCACCGCTCATACTATAATGTCCTAGTGAGTGCTGACCGCCTTGAGCGAGTGTCACTCTGAATACACAATAAGAGTCTCTGACACTGCTTTGAATTTATTGTTTAGCCAAGTGCCACAGTCGGCTCTGTTGCTCCGAGTGCCAATTTGCCACAGCGCTCCATTGTTGGATGTTTTCCATAGATAGAAGATATAAAAAGAGTTATCAATGTCACACTAGGGAGCTTTCAGCTTGGTATACACAGTCCCCTGACAGGTCTATGTAATAAAGAAAAGGCAAAGACGCATAAAATTAACTTAAATTAACTAAAAGTAACTCATCCTTACAGATTGTAATGGTGTGCAGACGAGAACAAGATCTTTATTTTTTAAATTCCAGTCAAGATGAAAATGGTCTAAAAAATCATGCATATAAAATAATGCACAAGGCAACTATAAATCTATAATTTTCCATCTAATGGTGTGACATGCACCCATTAAAAATTGCAGCTTGGATCTGAATATTTTTCTCATTTTTCTCGAGTGTTATTAGCCTCAATAAAGGGCTACAAGCAGATACAAAATATGTGTATGATGTTGTTGAAAAGTGTGGAATTTGTGAAATTAAGCAAAATATTGGAAAAAAGTGTTTTGCATTGTTAAAAATGAGGGAGATAGAAAAGATAACTTTAAAGACTTAAAAAACTTAGAATGGATGACTGAAAAATAGCGAGACAAGTAACAACAAGTGACAACAAAACAAGTTCTGAACTTTACTGACACTGCATGACAAGAAATGAAATACCTTCCTGGGCTTCTCTGGGCTGGGAGGATCCTCCACAGCAGCCTCAATCTCACTGGCTGGGATCCAGGTGTCGTAACTTAAAAAATGAGAGGAGCAAGGTCAAAGGTCAAACCAGGGGAAAGATTACAAGTTTGTGCATGTACAAAGAATTTGGGAAGAGGAATGTGTTACTTAAGCTTGCAGTGTGGGAAACATGTTATGCTTCCACAGTAAATATTAGGCAATAGTTTCCAGTTCAGGTGTAAAATATCATGTGATGTTGTTTATATCTTTCTGCTGTGTAACTGTGCTCCAACCTGTCAGGAAAATATCCCCAGTGGAGCAGCACTTGCTTATCTCTCTTCATCACAGGACGCACCCACTCCTCTGGAGCGAAAAAAAAAAAGCAGAAAAGGATATTAGCACAAAGTGAGGTAGTGCAGTAAAATTCACAACAATGGCACAACATTTAAAGCCCCACCTTCCTCCAAGCTGGTGGGAATAGGAACGACGACATGGGAGCTGGAGGCCTTGTCCTCAGTCACTGAGCCCTGCGACAGATAAAATCCACAGAATTAACATAAGATCTGCCAAAGAAAACTGAACATTTAAGAATACTTTTAACATCTAATTAAGGGCCTCAAACGTGGGCAGATTTTCTGTTAAAACTACCGATGATTTTCAGTCTATAATACTGACTGTTAATACAAAACAAAACAAAATAACAAACCTGATGTCTTTTGATGATGTCTTTCAGTTTCCCAAGCAGTTTTGGCTCTATGTCAGGACTCAGGTAGATGACAGGTCTAGTCAGACAGTTGTTCTGAAATGAAGAGATGCAACATGTGTGTAAAAGTGACATTCACAAGTATAAATATGCAAGAAATCAAAATATATATAACGCATAATCTTCATTAAAAATAAGAAGTCTGTCTGTGTTATATGCTGTTGAGTTCTGCATATGAAGAGATCTAGATCATCTTGTAGTGTAACTGCAGGACTGATTAAGTAGGATTACTGGTCAAGTCACATGACCGGGTGCCCTTCATTATTTCTATCTGTGTGGCTCAGGCAGCTTCACAAATATGATGTAACCAGAGGAGACTTGTAACCTGCGGAGCTCATAGATGCTCCTTTAGAGCAATAACTGTAATTATAGCAAAATTGTGGGAATGTTGTAATAGTTTGTGGAGTGAAAAGAAAGATATCCTCAGTAAAAAAAAACAACAACTCTGCTATCAAACCTCACAGAATTAGAAATGAAAACATTTAAAATTGTGATCGACTGCCCAGGTAAGTGTGCAACATGCATATATAAAGAAAAGTTTTTTGGTAAACTCACCTGCACTAAGGACTTCTCAATCGTCAAGAACATCTCCACATTTCGGTCCATCCTCGACGGATTCTGGAAGTCAAACCTGCGCCTACCAGGAAATTAGACTGGAGTTACACACGAAACGGCAACAGAGCCAAAATCCAACAGAGCAACTGTAACTCTAGATAATCCTATTTATATCGAATCTGTTTGTTTATCAATGCTGTCCCCTTTCCTAAAACTCATCAAGCCAGCTGGAAAGAAAGTCTTACCATCCTTGGTCACTCTTGAACTTGTAGGCAGCAGCCAGGATGTGACAGAGAGCCCCTCCGGCCTTGAAGTCCAGGAAACACTTCATCTGGAGACATAAAAAAACAAAAACGTTACAGAATGCCTCGGAGGTGAGTAAAGTGATCTGATTTGTGCCTGTGAAAGACATATAGAGGTGATAAAGGAGGCGTACTGGTAGCTTGGTGAGCGGCGGGTTGCTGACATGTCGACCGAACACCTCCTCCTGGAACTGGAGCAGCTGGACCACCAGACTGGACAGAGATTTGTTGGTGGGGGGCTCGGCCTGGATGTACTAAGAGGACAACAAACACAGAGGGGCAGTCAAAACTCTCAGCCACATAAAAATAAACTACAGTGTGATAAAAGGGGTGCTGTGGTGCTCTGCTATCACCTTTATTACTCAGTAAATCTTTGAAATATCTGTTGAGGGATGAAATAAAACTATCATCATCATTATTATTGGGCCTATTTATAACATGAATGATGCATTTTTGTTTAATCAATGAGTGTGAGCGGCAGCACACCGCTCAGTGTTACTACACACGGGCCATGGCTTCAGTCAGCGTCGCGCGCCACGCAGAGCCAACATCTGGATCTCAGCTGCATTACAGTTAGCCGCTTAGCTACGAGCTACAGCTAGCCTCATGAGCGGCTAAAGTCACCCCCTTTCTGCACAAATGCCCCCTCAGAGGTCTTCTGGATCGTTTGAGCTACAATAACGTGCAGGGATATAGTGCCGCATCTGGCGCAGCTGTCGGCTCAGCATCCTTTTGTATCCCGGCTCGAGTGAATCAAACAGCTGGACGCTCAGCAGCACCCTCCCTCCTCTCTTTGTCACTGCCTCTGCTCAATAGGTTAGTGCCCACATTTCAGCCTGAAAAATGTACGCGTGGTGTGTATGGCGACAAAACATGCGCTCAGTACCTTTTTGTAATTCTTTCCCAGCCAGACGCGCACATTATCAAACTGAGAGACGGTATCAGACGCTTCGAAATATTTTACATTCGGGCCGCCGTCTTTCTTCCGCACCGCCATCTTTGCCTGCAGACAACCAGTCGACGTCGCGTGCCGCCCAGCGGCCGAGGCGCGTCATCACAGCCCCTCCGCGCGGCTGTGAGGACCCTGCAGGACCAGCAGGGGGCGCTGCTGTGTAGAGGATCATGGTTTAACATGCTGCTGCATTACAGCTGCGTGCAGCAGTAAGTATTCAGATAATTGAATTGACAGCAAAAGTAATAATACAACATTATTTAAATACTCTATTACAAGTAAAAGTAAGTTAAAATTTAAATACAGAGGCAACAAAATGTACTTAAAGTATCAAAAGTAAAAGTGGGCTAGTACTCATCATGCAGAAGTGCTCCTGTCAGTATTATATTACTGGATCATCATCGTTTTTATTTTTTATTTTTCCAGTTTATTTATATTTTAAAAATATAACAGCATACATAAATCAAAAATACAATTCTTCAAACAATTATTAACACATTATTATTAACAAAAAAAAAAAGAACAACAAACAAACAAAAACTGTTTTTATTATAGGTTCTTAATTTGTTCTTTTTCTCTTCTTTCTTTTCTTTTTCTCTTTCTCCTTTTTATGTGTATTTTGTCTTGGATCATCATTATTGATGTGTTAACATGTGAGGAATTCTTTAATATGGTTTCAGAGGTTCATCATTTTGTGTATTGGTTGCATTTGCAAGCAGTATCACAGCCTCAAGGCCCAGACCAGCAGGCTCCAGGACAGCTTTTTCCACCAGGCCACCAGGCTTATCAACAATGGACACTTAACAGCCTGCCTGATGTCACACACACATACATAAGCACATATATTTATACATGCATGTATAGATATTTATTCATATATTATATTCAGGACACATTCACACTGCACTTTACATACATACACCGATATGTTTTATACTCTTGTTGTTTATAGTCTTATCTATTACTATCAATTTTACTATTTTAAATATTTCTTTTTTCCTTACTGCAAGGAGCTGAAACCAAAGATTTTTACTGTCTTATAGTTGTGTAATGAGATGTAACAATAAAGAACTTGAAGCTTGAAACTTGGTTGTTATTGTTAATTTTCTTGATTAGTATCAATAAAATAAAATAAAAAGATTGATCTACTTTTAACTACTACTTTTACTTTTAACTGCTTTACTGTGTATATTTCTAGTTTTATCTATTATAATATATCATATTTGATAAAGTCATTATATGTTTTGTATGTAAAATATTAATCTGAAAGGTAACTAAAAGTAACTTTAGCTGTTAGATAAATGTAGTTGAATGAATAGTATAAATTTTCCTTCCGTAACAAGAATAATGTAGCATAAAACAGAAATATTCAGGTAAAAATACCTCAAAATTGTACTTAGAGGCCTCCCCCTGGGCAAATATATCTTTAAAAGTTTATCTGAAGCTAATATGAAGCTTCAGTCATCCAAACACAGCTCAACAGGGAAACACAAAGAGGGGATTTGATGCTAAAAAGACTGTAAATGTGACAGATATCCACTTGATGTGACTAACTCAGACTGCTGAAGCCTCATATAAGCTTCAGATAAACTTTTAAATGCATTTTTGGATAAAATGACTGTGTGGATACACTGTGGAATTTGGTCCCCATCACTTACATTGAAAGCACATTTGAAGGAGATCTTTTAACAGTCAGTACGAACAGCTGAATGACTGAATGATTTGAAAAAATGTGAACCTATCCTTTAAGTACAGTATTTGAGTAAATGTAATGTTATTTTCCACCACTGGCATGCACATACTTTCTCATTATGAGTGGAGACACAAGAAAAGGGCAGAGAGGGCAAACGCTGGATATAACACCAGAGACGAAGGCACAAGCTGTAAATCTGTTCCAAGCACTCGGGCTCAGCACCAGACCCCCGGTCATGACTGTTATCATCTGTTCCAAGAAAAAACATACGTATTTAAAAGTGAAAAATAAACAGTTGTTTTGTTCCTCCATGTCCTGACCACTCTTGTAGGATGCTGAAAACTATGAAAAATAATGAGCGATATGTCAAAAAGATTTGTGGTCACACAACAGGTCACTCTTTTAACCAGGTGTTGTCCTAGAATTTGTTGGGTAATGGATGACGTGTGCGAGATATTTCACCCACAGTCACAGAACAACATATTACAGCCAGTGTAATGTTTTCCAAATAAAACCCCACCCAGTTCAGTGTTCATCACTACAGACACTGATATAGATCTTGTGTCATGAGTCAGTCCCGTAGACAGACTGGATGGTTCAATTATCAGAGGATCACGTCGACAGAGATATGAATTTCACTGTAACAGGTGAGCCTGAAAACACAGTGAAGATTACTGTGAGTAGCATCTTTAGCAGCCAAACCACACTCATACTGAGCCACACAAAAGGGAAAATAAAATCAAGTTTTCCATATACAGTAAAATATATATACATATATGTGTTAATACTGTATGTATAATATGTATCAGTAACATACATATAATAGTGTTTTGAAAGGGATATACAGCAGGTTAAAGTGTCTGTGCTCTATCACTATAATAATGCTACGAGTTTACAGTAACTTTACCAACTTTATATCGTCTTAGTCTCTCTAAAATATAAAATCTACTTATCATCCCCGTATTTGGTCTGTTATCAGTTTCTAGTTTGATATTTAGTTTGGTGTAACGTGGTCAGATCAGGCTGCGTCTTTACACACTCGAAAAACTAATGTCAGAGTCAACAGGTAGTTTGATGTACTGCCAAGCGCTGCCAGTGAACACTGCTCTGTAAGTGGCAGCTGAAAGAAGTGTATTGGTTTGGAAATTAAGTATGAAGCAGCCTTCTTAGTGCATTTCAGTGTTCCACTTTATGCTTCCTCACTAAGACTGATTTAGAGGTTGATTAATTGCCAATGTCTTGAAAAGACTACATGAGGTGGCGAAATATAAAATCACCAAAACAAAGTACTTACCTGTAAATCTTGAGGGGGAAAAGTAAAGGGGAAAAAAACACAATTTCAGATTCTGATTGGCAACACATGACCTCCCCAGCAATTAAATGACCTCCTGTAGTAAGACTTGAGTAAGTGTGCTGCTGAGACACCTGAGAGAGGTGAGAGCAGGCAAAAAGGTTTTTTTTTCATGAACAAGTAAATAAAATAGGACCTATATCATCAATTATAATTCATGCAGAACCAGGTTTTGATTCTGTGCATATATTGTTGTTACTAGAAATTGGGTTTTATATGATCATCATTCATATGAATCAGGTATCAGCTGAAAATCATGCCTACTATCATCTGATATCTTTTTTGCATCAAGTCCAGGACTATGAAGGTGCTCTCTTTAAAACATGGATTTCACAATTCATGACCAGTATTATTCAGGTATTGTTGCCCACCAGGTGTTGCTTATTAGTTTAAATCTACTTTGATTCATCCAAGAGAGTCTGGGTGTGACGGCAGGAGAGGACAAAGACCAGTGATCCCAAATTTAACTTCTGGTCACAGGTGTCTTTTGATTTCTGGCTAAATTAAATAATTCCTTCTTCAGCCTATAGAGATGAAAACAGGCAATATGAATGGAAAAAAGGTTTGTTTTGTTTTGGGTTGTTTTCTTTATCATTTTAAAAGTGCTTTTTTGACTGAAAGTGTTTGGGCGATCACCTCATATGTGTGTCACTGTATGAGGGGTGTAAGGATTAAAAAACTCATGTTCAAATATTTGCTATAGATATTGCCAACAACTGTTATGTAAAACATGTGGATATTGCCTTGCAGGCATTGATTGATTTCCTGAATGAATGAAGCACTTTTTATATTAATGTATGTCAAATGTACATATCTTACTCAATTAATGTTTATATTAGACCAAATTAAATTCCAATTACTGCAAGAAATTAAGGAAATGTCTTCCACAGACTTATTATATCATTATTCCCAACAAAATAATTATACTAATCCTACAATGTATCCTGTAGTGTTATACAGATATTACAGCAAAATTCAAGGCTCCCATGCAGTAAATATAAGTAAAATTTGTACAACCAAAATACCCAAATTCAGGAATTATAGTCATACAAATTAGAAATATTCTATATAACATTGTGTAAAATAAAATAACAATTCTTGTGGTGGTGCAAAACCGGATCATACTGAGTTATAAAGCAACAGAATAAAGACATAGATTTTTTTTATAAAAGTCATACAAAAAGGAAATGCAGAAGACATGAAAGTACAGAAATAACCAAGCAAAATACAGACTGTTCATGTCTCTGACCTTTTCTGGTCCTCATTTAATCAGAGGCTTAAATTAACCTTCATTAACAGAGAATAAGCGTGTGTGTGTGTGTGTGTGTGTGTGTGTGTGGTATGTGAATCTAACATGACCCAGACTAATTTGTGAAAGCCCAGGGACAACATTGAGGAGAGTAGTGCTCCTTGAACTAGTATTCCTCAGACTGTCTGTGTTAGTATTTGCTCATGAGCGTGTGTGCGCATGTGGGTGCATATCTGTGTAACAGTGTGTTTGTGTGTGTGTGGTGCAGCCGTCTGTGCTGAAGGAGAGAGAGTGAAGCCTATTGATTATTTTAATCCTCCTATTTGTGAGTCTGTGATCCTCTCGGCTCAGCCTTCCACTGGGGGATTGCTAATGGGGCTGAACGCTTCCCTCCTCAGCCCTCTCTCCCTGTCCAATTAACTTAACGCTGGAATCTGCGAAGAAGGAGCACTGGGACTCAGAGGAGGGGAGACACTGCTGAGATACAACTGCACCAACACCCCTCAAGTCCAACATCTCCCAAACCTCTCATCTGCACCACATTCAGCAAGAACTTCCTCATCAAGAATAGTATTACCCCTCACCTTTAATTAAAGATCCATCTCCTTGTTTTTATTCTGGTGAAGTGAAATCTCCCTTCAGCCAATGTTTCACTTTCACAGGGTGACTTTGTGGAGGGTAAAAGCAGCAGCAGCAGCAGCAGCAGCAGGCACAGAAACAAGTCTTCTAATAGCAAAGCCAACTTCAAGCTGGTTGCTGTGATCTCAGACATTTCAATTTGTCCAATTTGTATTTGTGTTCAACTCTCGCCTGAAGCTACAAGTCAGTGAACTGAACCTTTGGACTGTGGACTCTTTCATTATGGAGCTGCATTCTTACTCAAACTGATAATAAACCTGAAACACAGGGATGTTGTCAAAGTCACGAGGCGTTTGATGCTACATTTGATCTATCCAACATACTCTGTTATGTTTTATGTTACACCCCAGAGTGCTGAGTTTTTCATATAAAGTGTTTGATATTATGTCTCAGACCTCACTAACATTAAAACCACACTGTTAAACATGTATTTGTGATGTAATCTGTGGAGCTTCACAAACTCTCTCAACTCCAACAGATCCTGCTCAGTAGGTTGGTAGTCCATCGCTTTGTTCCAGACTGAAATATCTCAACAACTATTGGATGGATTGCCATGAAAGTTTGGTGTTGTTTATGGCCTAATACCTGCAAAACTAATGCCATTCTCAACAGCATTTAGTGCTAATTAGCAAATGTTAGCATGCTAACAGGCTAAACCTAAGATGGTGAACATGTTAACCTGCCAAATATCACCGTATTGGCATTGCCATTATGAGGATGTTAGCATGCTGATGTTAGCGTTTAGCTCAAAGCACCACTGTGCGTACATACTGTATAAGGACAGCCTCACAGAGCTGCTAGCATGGCTATAAACTCTTGTCTTGTTATCTCATTAGTGGGAAAAAATGTAACAGTAAAGAAAAGAAACACTGTAAGCTAACGTGGTTGTCAGATATAATCACTGGCTACATTACGGGTTGAATGAATCACATTTTTGAGGAAAGGCCAGCAGTCTTTTATACAACACTGCTACTAAAGAGAGTTGGTAACTACATCAATAAAATGCAGGTGCCATTTGTCATCGTAAGGGTGAGTATTATTATAACTGACAATGTTTGATTTATGATCCCTGTGTCACCACCCCACTTGTTGTGTTTCAGTAAAGGGCAAATTTCACTATTTTTCTTTGTTTTTAATTACTGTGGCTCTCAGTTTGACATAAAAACCCAAAAAGCAACCAAATCTGGTTGTTTTTCCAGGATGGCTCTTAATGAATGTTATTAATTAAGATGTAATATTAAATGGGACACTCTGACTATGTATTAATGTGATTATGTTTACTATCTGTCAAAGTAATAATAATAATAATGTCCACAATGTTAGATAATGTATCATATTATTCTTTATCAATGGGGGAAACCGGGTTATGGCAGGTATAGGTTATTGAATGGGAGACAAC
Organism: Thunnus maccoyii; assembly: GCF_910596095.1. Lineage (NCBI taxonomy): Eukaryota > Metazoa > Chordata > Actinopteri > Scombriformes > Scombridae > Thunnus > Thunnus maccoyii. The sequence goes on along the minus strand of NC_056535.1, from coordinate 15,834,808 downwards.
TGATTTAACTTTGTTGGAATATGTAAATCTGGTTCTATGATAAGTTATAAAATACGACAAATGCTACACACGGATGTCAACGCCTGCTGAGATCCGTAATGTATATAAGAACAAAGGAAGTAAAGAATAAATAAAACACTGGTGCTATAGTCTGACTCAGTGACAGCAAAATAACCCTGAATTTTCTTTTTTTTATTGTGTTTCATGGTCTTCAAGGGCAGAGAAAAATCTATGCTGATTTCATACATAACAAATACACACAACTCAGCTTGCAAAGTACAGTGACAACACTGCTCGTGAACAAAGGTAACAGCGGCAGGAAAAACACACACAGTAGGATGCAGCATGGCACACAGGTTATGTGAAGTCACTCAGGAGGAATGTTTGTGTACAATATACAGTGTCGGGATGTTGTTTCAATCACAGCACAAGAATGACGACTTGATCAGAACAGACTCACATCCGAATCTCATCGGGGTACAGTCATACTATCAAGCTGCAGAATTGGGACATAAAAGTCTCTGCCACACGTAACCAGTGTATTACTGGGTCAATGTGACGCTCTCCTCCTGCATGGCATTAAAACTACAATAGATGTGTTTAAAGGAGTTTTACATTTTACCCGTGTAGGCATAATATCATGTAAAAACAAAAAAATAGAACTGTTAAATATAATTATTTGGTTACATCGACATATTTATAATTTCTCTGATGCAGATTTTAATTTACAAAATGACATGCTTCATACAGATTGAATCTTGATCTCCATTTTGGGGCTTTTCTTTACAGCAGTGAGTTACATCCAGTTACATACAAAGATTCACAGTCAATGTCTTCAGTTAGCATCTGGTATCTGCATTTCATAATTTGACAACATATGCATGGACTGCATGCGTCTGGGAGGTTTTCATAAGAAACTTCTGTCAGATACGTGTTGGTATCACGTGGATCAGCTTGTTCATAAAGCTTGGATTTAAAAACAGTCTCATGCATAAAAAATAAAAATGAAATAGATTGTGTAAGGCACAGAAAACCTATAGGTATGTCATATGGCAGTAAAACATCAACAGTCACCAGCTTTTCAAAAACATCTTCACAGTGGTACATACACAATAAAATTAACCATAGCTAGACATTTTGGGTTTATTCACCTTCTTGAGGGAAATTAGATGAGAAGATTGAAACCGCTTTCTGTATGATTAACATGAGGACAGATATGAGAGTGGCATAGATGATCTTATCTAAGTCTCAGCAAGAAAGCAAATATTTCCCCAAAAATGTCGAACTATTTCTTTAAAGTCATATCATATTCATCATACAGCACACTATGGATGCCGGGCTGAACAGGTGAGGCTGTAGAGGAAGTCCGGGCTCATTAGCAGGATATGATGACGCTCTATCATAAGCTCTGGCTCAGGCGAAATCTCAAAGATAAACCTCGGTATTGATATACTGTGTGTGTTAAGGGACTGTTACCAAAAAGTTGACACCCCTTCCTTAATGTATCAGAGATTGTGCGGGTCAAACTAACAGCAACATGATGCTTTTACTCCTTAACACAAACTGGAGGGTAAACACACAAATGCTTGCACATGAGCATGAATACAGACGTACAACACACTGGATTATGCTCATGGTGTTGGCTGTATTATCAGCTGCGATCAATATATTCATGACTTTTCTCGTTTGGTGTCTACGGCCATATTGAAAATCCATCTCACTGTGAAGGCGAGAGGCTGCAGCCAAATACACACTCTTCGATTTACAGTCTACATTCAGAGATCATTTAAGTCGATTTCAGACCGGTGGCTGAAATGGTCATCTTGTCTCAGTGTAACAACTGATAGGAGAAGTTGTAGGAGAAAACAGATGTGAATGACGTCTTTTAGCCATGCTTACACATACTGTACATGGCACAGAATAATGATTACACCGGTGTGTGTATCAGAAGTAAATGTTAACTGGTAATATATACAATATTATATTCATTTTTACACAAATTCTCTTCAAACTTGTTAACTGTGATCATGTTATTACACGTTTTGTGTACCGAACAGCGTTGGAATGACAAATTACATCATGAAAGCATGGCATGTTAGATGCAGAAAGGAGAGGGAACGTTTTGCTCGATTACAGAGAGATAAAGTATAAGAATGTAAGTATACTGTCAGTCAGGGTAGATGAGGAAGCCAGAGAAGGTGCTGTATTTGTTGGTATTTCCGCCGTGAACTTTGCCCCCGTCCAGCTGTACACACACTTCGTCGCCTACGTCCAGGTGCAGGATGACGCTGTTGGAGGCGTAGTCGTAGTTCTGATCTGCATCTTGAGCAATTGCACTGGCCCTCACCTGAGATAAAGACAAAACAGGATGTTGATAGGCAACAAAGATGGAGAGAAACATTGAAATATATCACAGGGAAACTAGATAATTGATGTCATAAGCGTCATGAGTATTTGTGGCCTGTGTTGAAGCTACCAATTGTAAGGTCCCTGGCCAGACTTGAGCCGGCGATACTGTGGCTCATGGCCCTCGTCTTAACCCCGAATGTAAATGGCGAAGAGAAATTTTGTAGCCAATTAAAGCTTCTGCATATTTTTCAAAAAATGGGAGACAGAGAAGGAGGTTGAGGTTGGATCAGGTTGAACAGAGGAGGAATGGGGAGCCGTGTCTTAAATTAGGGGTGCACCGATCCGACTTGTTCAGTCTTGATACCGATACCTGGGCTTTGGGTATCAGCCGATACTGAGTACTGATCCAATACCAGTGTTTAATTGATAAGCTGTATGCCTCACTGTGTGGAAGAGACTGGGATCATTTTGTTATGTGTAAGGCAAAATCAGGCTTGATTTAAATGTTGCTTTCCTAACTTTGTGAAACAAAATCCAGCAAATAAAACATAGATATAAATTTACTGAATTGTTATTCATTAAAATAATCGGCCCGTTGTTACCGATATCTGATCCAGCTATTTGAGTCAGTATCAGACCGATATCCGATATCAATATGAGTATCAGTGCATCTCTATTTTAAATTTGGGGTGGTGGCAGGATCTTATTTTAAGAATATTTTAATTGAATGTGCACCTCTAACTGAGCACATGCTGAGTTTATATACGGCACATGTTTGTTTGTATAGTATGACCTGCATTTTTATTACTAAATGGCTCTGAACTGTTTCATTCTACCTGTAATGACTCTTCAAGCCAGGAAAACACAGCCTACATATTCAAACCTCAGGCAAAATTCTTGCAAGTACCTACGTTTACTCTATGCTGTCATAAATATGTATGTATGCCACATGTGCCACGTGAAGCGAGTTTTATTCGATGCTTAATGCAACACAGAATTGAAAAATGTTTTTCTTGTTCTTACAGGTAAATGTTTGCACTCAAGTTTTTCCACTGGCCATTTATTTCAAATCAGTCATTTTTGTTTATCATTTTAATAGATTTACCTTTTCCATCTAATCACAGTATCTCACCCACAACCAGTCTGTTTTCTCTATGTCTTGATGTAGCCGGTGTCGTTTTATTTCCTGTTTCACTCTGTGATCTCGGTGTAATGTCATCAGCACAGATCCCTTCCTGTCCACTGGGTAGATAGATGAGATGTGCAGTGATCTTTGGCCTCAAACCTCCATCTGAGAGCAAAAACTTTTACTTGCTATCAGTTTTTCCAGAGGATTGTTGCTCCCACACCTGATCCACCTGTTGCAGGGAAGAATCTAGGGATCGCATGGGTTGTATTGGGGGAGGACATCAGTTCACTTGTCAAGCATTGCAACAATAAACATGCGTGTATATGGACACATTCTGCCAAATGTTGGCCATTATTTCACAGGTATTCAGCTTTACAAAGCTGCATAAGTAGTCCATGTCACACTTGTATATATGCATACAAGGGATTATGAATGTTGTTCAGGTTACAAAAAAGGACGGCCTGCAAAAAGCAACATTTATTTGGAGTTGCGTTTGTGTCCTCCTGATGAATGATTGTAGGCCCAATAATTATTCTCCTTTCAGTCTGCACCAACTCCTTAGAAAAATATTTAGCTGCTAAATGCTCCAGAATGTTTACCAGCTAGTCGCTAACTTTTTGTGTCTGCTGTTCCTTGCTGGGCAGCTAGCATAAAGTGGGTCTTTAGAGGTTTTTCACTGAAAACAGCTGCCTGTCATGGCCAAAAACATGACTGATGAGAGCAGTGAGAGTGAAACGAAAAAGTAAAGTTGTGAGAACCAAAACAATGAGCTGAAAGACACTCTGCAGAGCTCAGGGTTTGAGCGACTCCTTTTACGTATTTATTTAATCCATTGTTATGATAGAAATATTGAATATGGCAGCTTTAAATGTGAAGCGACTAAATTACCATTACAGCAATTGAGTCAGTGACAAATCGACAAAGCTTAATTCAATTTAAAAATGTGGCTTAAACATATTTGACAAACTTCACCTTTAAATTTGAGTTTTGCAAGAAACATTAGGAAGCTAGTTTCAGTGGAGCAGAAACTGGAGGTGTATCAAATGAAAAAAATCTAATATTTTTTTTTAAATGGCAAAAAAAGAGACATTCCTAATATGTTAAATGCTAAACATGGACACAGTCATACTACTGTATATACACACTAGAGTGCACAAAGGACAAAATAATATAATCAAGCCCCGACAACACAGTTACAACAAGAACCTGACATTATGAGCTGGGTCTATAATGGTATGACCAGCCCTGTTAAAGGAAGTCGTTACATCAGATGATTACTGTACATGTTTACATAACATATACGATACCACTGAACGTAGATTTAATGATGCTTCCATATTCCAAGATGATAATGCTCCCGTACATGCTGCTACATAAATCCAAGAGAGGTTTCATTAGGACGAGGATGAAGTCAAACGCCTGCAGCAGTCTACACAGGCGCTAAATGTAATGTCATGTTTCTTCCTTACTTAAAGAATTGAAGGCTTTTCCTCTAGGAATTATTTTTCAAGGTGGGAAAACAGCTGCTTTGATGCTTTGATAGGTCATCCCTTATTCATGATATTGTTAGGTGTTTCTGTTATTTCGTCCCACTCCCTTGCTGTTCCAAGCCCTAAGTTGTTTTCGCACCCTGTAAGCAAATCTGCTTATAATGAATTGCAATATCATTGGATAAGTAACCAACTATTCAAGCAGACGATCCATTTAATGGTGGAAAATAAAGTACACAAGCGCATACATATTAATGAATGCAAATATGATAGCCTACTCCATCCTTGTCTCCCGCTCCGAGTCTGACTAAGGATATGATCATCAAGCTTCCCTGACTGCCTTGTGATCACTAAGACAAATCAAATAAGACCCAGCTACCCATTTCTCCTCATCCTCCATCTACTAATGAGTTTTTTTTGCCCATTATTTCAATATATTTCTTTGTATAAGCATTTATTCCATGTAGAGGAAGTGAACATTTCTATTCCCCTCCACGAGACAGAAATGAATCAATACATTTCCCTTTGTTTTAATTCAACTCACATCACTCCATTAATTGTTGTCTCTACCCTCCGCACCTCACGCCCCTTCCATCATCCCTCTCTCCATTCGTAGCCCCTTTCTCTATCTCTTCATTCTGGACCCATCTATCTATCTTTTTGTGTCCTTACACTCCAATGGGATGCAGGTCACGCACACATTTTCTCTCCTCGCCATGGCAGTGTTGGCGCGAGCAGCGACTAAGTGTGTCCCTGTCCGGTCTAAATCGGATTGATTAAGGGCGTGCTGCTGTGGCAGGTCTCCTGAGAGCAACACCCCCCCACCCCCTCCTCACAGCATCCCTCGCCCTCAACCCCCCTACCTCCAGATGCGTCAGGGCAGGCTATACACGGCTGCAGGCTACGGTAATTGGTAGTCGGACAGCCATGGCAGCTCCCCGCCTAATAGGTCCAACTCCTCAATAACTCCATACAATCACAATAAGTGGGGGCACCGGATAGGCTACAGTGGTCAAATGGGCCCATGACATACTAGCAGGAGATCAAGATAAGATCCTACAAAACACACACTCCACCTGCTCTTTCTCTCTCCAGCTCTCTTTGTTTTTTTTGTTTTTTTATGAACCTCAAGTGAACACCTGAGAAAAAAAAACATGCAGCATATGAGACATTTTGTTATTTTATACTGTAGACTGCTTCACTCTGAAGGGACTGAAACAACTCCCCTGAGAAGACCTAATAGGTTTTAGGAAAAATATAACAGTAAAGAGATTCTGACATCTTGTACTTCCAACATCTGTCTACATGGTTGAGCGGCAGGATTCCCCTGACATTATTTTCAGCTGAGCTGGAGGCTGACAGGCTGCTGTAACTTGCTGCGAACATACAGTATAAGATTACAATTAAAATGGGTTTACTTCTCTGATTGTACTTTATGCAGCATAGTTTAAATAAGACTGTTTTTATTTAATGAACAACTACTGCCTACCTGAATCACCCACATTTAAGGGTTTTAACAAAAATTGCAGCAGTGATATTCACACCACCTCACAGAAATGGCCTTTTAAACATGAACACCAGCTAATTATATTTGCCTGCCCAAAGGACACAATGTTATTTATGGCTTTTTATGGTTGATTTCCTTATGAGACACGTAGGTTTATTTAGCCTCGACTCAGACAGTGGAGATGCTGACATTTAATGTGTTATGTTTATGATTAATTCATGGTTGCATTCTCTTCCTATATACAGTAACCTGGTGGACATGTTAGCTATTTCATACATTTTATGCACATATCTTTAAGAGTGTGACATTTAAAACATTATCACAGCCATCGTCAGTATTATTGCCACAGTAGAATATGAGTGTAATCATGAACTGGTTTTGAAAATATAGTTTTTTCTTGCCAAAGGACTGCAGCTGAACATTAACCGGCTGACTAACGCAGGCACATTTGCAGAAATGTTAATTAATGTGTGTTGTGCTTATAAATAAAGAAATTATATTTCATTGAATGTCATCAACAGTAAGTCCTCAGTAAAAAAAAAAAAAAGTAAGACGGAAACATATCCGCATAACTCACAGTGAGTAGTTCTCTATGTTAACTATTTGTTCATTAATAATAATGTTTCTTGACATGAAAGGTTATACTTTATGTGCAAAGAATATATGATTTCAGTATTGTAAAACAGAATATCATATTTCATAGCTGTAGTTAAGATTAACTTTTGAAATTAAAAACATTAATTTACATTAAAAAAAAACAATGAACATAAAACACAGGGAACTGATACAGATTAAAGTAGTTCACAATATATAAAGTAATTAAAATTAGCACAACCTCAACAAGTTACAACAGCTTTACGTATTAATTCATTTGTATTAATGATCTAATAATATAATATATTATTATATCTCACTCACAGGGGCCATTTTTCTGCAGGAGAGGGACATTTACTTTGATCCTTTAAGTATATTTTATGGATTGTTACATTTGGGCTTTTAGCTGAATATGATTTTGAATGAAGGACTTTTATTTGTTTTCACATTGTTGTATTGCTACTTTACTTAATTTAAGGATCTGAACACTTTTCTACCAGTGTGGAACATATTCTAATTTCTTGCAGAGCGTTGTGACACTGAAACGCAGCCCAGATGAATCTCAGGTTCGGCTGTCAGTAACAATCACAGTGAAACCTTGTTTTCTTAAAGCGAGCAGGAGACACTGGGGCTCTGGGAGTGAAAACAAGAGGGAAAAGCAAATCAGGATTATTGTCAACAGTGGCGGAGATTGATAGCGACAAGGGAGTGAATTCCTGTCTGTTGGCCCAGCGCGTATTCTGACTTGATCTGCTGCTGTTGGGGAGAAGGGAGACCCGTGGGACAATAGAGAAGATTACACTGCCTCCACTTTTCATTAGGGGGGCAACATTAAATAGTGAGAGAGACGGAGAGAGGTGGGAGGAGAAGAAAGAGAGAAATTGACAGCAAAGAAATTATTCACTTCCAATGTTAAATGCTCAATAAAATCTGCAATTTCAGCTGTGTGCCACTGATTTGTGTGACATATTAAAGACATATTTCTAATCTATTTAGCCTACAATCTTTTTCATTTTTATGCACATCAACCCAATATCAAAGTGAGTGCTCTTAATGTTTATGTCTGAGCTTTGTCTCAGATAGACAGAGGACACGATGTGAAGAAGGATACGTAGTGAAAAGGAGGGTGTGATAGCAGATATTTGGATAATGGCACACAGATGGGTAAACAGCTGTGTGCACTTTTAACAGTCTAAACACAGGATTCAGGTGGAGGAAGCCAAAGTTGAGAGAGGGGCTTTGAGTGATGGGGAGGGAGCCTGTTGGATAACAAACTGATCAAGCATGCCTATTTCAGAGGAGGGGGAGGAGGGCATAAATGAGGTATGGGGGTGGCGGGCTGTCCATGTAGTGTGTTATTTTTTCAGTTTTGTTTTGTTTCGCAGTGGTGCCTTGATCCTTTGGTAATAAAACTGACAGGATTCATTCACTGTGATGTACAGACCTCTCAGAGCGGAGCGAGGCGATTGAGACGGGGTCTCTTAAACTTACCTGAGGGACCTCTGAGGGTGAAGAGGGCGTAGAGAACGCTACGGAGAGAAGAAGGGCAATTGAAATGGCCTCTTTTTGTAAAAGCAATTGCGTTCTCCCTGCCTCCATCCATGTGTACCAGCCTGAGGTATCCTGTTTCTATTACGCAGGTCGACATGTAACCCTTCTCCTGCACTATGCTCTCACACACTAATTGGCATACTAAATGCTAATATTTTGCCATGACACTCAAGACCCAAGGTGTCAAGATGTTGATTAGAAAGTCTCTAATTGGCTCTAGACTGAAGCCTTTGAGGGTAGAGGAGATGCTTTAATTGGATATAAATGGGACAGTGGACAATCTACCTGCAGAGCTCAAGTTAAGCCTCAGCACTGAACTTACAGTAAATGATACTATTCCTTTATGACTGCCTCATAATAAATGTGTGTGTGTTTTACAAAGGTGTGTGCACATGCATCCCTACACACACACAGAGTGTAGACACACAGCATGCAGGGACTCAGACACACTCAAAAGTGACTCATTTCCTAAAACTCACTCATCATATGAAACCTGTCACAGGTCAGAGATTAATAACCCTTTAACTGCAACATGCCTGCTCTTAATAATGTTAATAATCCAGGTTACATTTAGCATTGTTCATGTCAGTTGTGAAAACGCTGTTATCAAACACTGTGAAACATTGCTGTGTACAAAAGAGACAAAACCTGCTTCCTTGATGAGGAGAAATAATGATATAATGGTGAGGCAAAGGGAAAGCACAACAAAGGCATAACAACCAGCTGAGCTGTTTTAGTCAACAGAATATAATGGCCTCAGCCATTATAACAGAAACATACAGTATAGTCAAATAATGGCTGTGTGCATGAACATACGCATGAAAGTGTGTGTTCTCGGAGGAAAAAGACAAGAAAAGAAAACAAGGACAAGCTGCAGGGCATATGAGAGGATTCTTTCTGTTGGCTTGACAAGAAATGTTGTCTGAAAGGACGGTCTTTTTTTTTTTTCTTTTATCACAAAATATTCCCCTTTATAATGTTTGGCCATTGTGTCAGATATTAAAGTAAATGCAACACACAGAAGATTAGTCCAGATTACGAAGACACACCGTTGTTGGGGGGAAAAACACAGCTGGGAAAATGCCCAAAATAAAATAAATTCAGTACCGTCTAATGAAGTGCCACATGAAGCCCATATTGACACCTTGTCTGACAAACTGTAATTAGCAGCTTCCACCTCTCACAGTAACCGCATCACACCTACCTACTGGAGGCGAGCGGTTTCTGTCTTCTAATTGAGTCCAAGCTTGTCATCACCACAACTTTCAAATTGTATATCTAATTAATTATAATTAACTCATAGATCTTATTAGTTATTTTTTATGTACAGACAGGTGAATTTAAAAAAAAACAACTGTGATGTGTGGAGTGTTTATGGTATTCACAACGAAAATTATTAGTTTGCAGAACATTGTCTTTGCTGCTACCTGTTATCTGTTACTCTCAAGCTTCATCCAAACCCTTATTTATAACCTCGCTGGAATTAATGAGCCTTTAATAAGACATTATTCCCTGCACCACAATAACATCCAACATATGCATCTTTATCAGGACCTGCAAATCTGTTATTTTAACCCATACACCTTTGATCCAATAAGCTTAAATCTCCACGTTTAATTCATCTTCCCTTCCAACCTTTACACCTCACATTGTTAAGGCTGAGCCACAGTGACGCACATGTCAGAGCATTTTGTTGGGCTTTAATAAGGCACCAGTTTGTCCACCTGACCACCAGATCCAACCTAATGCCACTGCCACATAATGAGTGTCAATAGCAGAGCAACGTTTTAGCATGAGATACTGAAACACTACTATCATCAAAACTAGTGTGTATGTATGTGTGTGTGTGTGGATGCTACCAACTGGCCAACTGACCAACCCAGGTTCGCCCATATTGGACCAGCTATAAATATTCATGCTCCCACTCCATGCTCATCACTGTAAAGGGCAAAGTACATATTGGTGGTGAATTATATATCCATCGAAAAGGTCATCTACCTCAACACCAATCTTTTGATGAGTTATGGGACACGAGGACTGAAGAGGATTCCTTTCATTGAGTCATTCAGGTCTCCAAACTTGGTGTAAACTTGCACACCAGCAACACATTTCATCAGCCAGAGAGCCTGACACGTCTGATTTGTTTCATGTTTGTCTGATTACATTCCTATCCCCTCATCAGAGGACAGAGGACGCTCCAGTGTTGCCTTTTTCTTCATCTCCCTTTGTCCATTCTCCTATGAATATCCATCCATCCATCCATCCATCTCTCTCTCTCTCTCTGTCAGCCCACTTGTCTGCATCCTGCCTGTCTCTGCAGTAATCTCTCCCCAGGATGTGTCTTATTCTCAGCTCCGTTTGACAAGACATTGATCAACACCGTGCATATCAGTCTGACAATGCTTGTATACACACACACACACGTTCGCTCATGCTGGGAAACACTACAGGCAGACATAAGAGATTTTAAAGGAGTATTATGATGTTTTAGGAAAAGGCATATTATTGTTTAATTTGCACAAAAAAAGTGTGAAAACAACAAGTTGTGGAGTTAAGAAGGGGTTATGTGCCTTACAGTTCCCTGCCCATGTCTTGGCTATATCTTTGCTTTTTGTGCTGATAAACTAACAAGATATAAAAGATATAATGCTGGTTGGCGTCTTTCTGATCTGATGCCACTATGGAAAGGACAACATCACCTTTTCAAGATTAAAAGGGATTTCTTGTCTTACGTTGCTACGGTTAAGGTTTGGTTAGGTTTAGGCACAAAAACAAACTGTTTATGGTTTTTTTTTGATGTGTGGGTATTGACCCACACATCCACTCCAACCTACTCCATCTATGGACTTTGTGGCTCTAGTTTAACGTCACACCACTCCCTCCTTTGCTCCTGAAGGACAAGAGTCATGATTACTAAGGAACTTCTCTCCTGAGACTGAAAATGTGATAAGATTATGTGGTATTAGTCTTTGGAGCCATTTCTAAAAAAAACTAATGTGACTTTAATCTTTGTGGCAAATGAACATGTCATCCAGCGCAACAGTGTGGCTCACTGACGTGTAGTTTTTGGACAACAACCGAGGTCTATGGCACAGAGGAATACAATATATCAGACTTTGGATACACATGCAAGACTTGTAGTAGGATCAGTTCATTGTTGGTTTGGCTCTGCACATGAGATTTGTTAACAATAAGAAAAATATAAACTGCCAGCAAAATCCTTTATTGGGAAGAAAGTCTTGACTGGTATCAATCTTCTATCTAACTCTCAATAAGAAACCAAAGTGCATTTCCCAAAATGTCAAACTATTCCTTTAAAGCATGTCCTCACTAATAATCTAATTCTTACAGTTGGAGAATGTTGTCTCAAAATAAACAAAATCAAGTCTACATGAACAAAATTCTCATTCAGAAAGATTGATACATTAACAGTAACAAAGGAGTTTAGCAATTTCTCAATTGACAGAAAGTTTTTCAGTGTTATCCTCAAGGTTTTTCTCATTGACCTAGCAGATTCACTCTGCTACAAGATCAATTGTCTATTCACAGACAAAAACAGCGACTGCAATGAAACTGTGAGGGCAAGATCAGCACCGAATTGGGTTAAATAATTTAGTTGATGGAAAAGATAATTAATGGGGAAGGAGTCAATAGCCAGTGTGGACAGTGTGTGTGTGTGTGTGTGTGTGTGCCTGTGTGTGTGTGTGTGTAAAGGAGGGGCACAGGTGGAGGGGAGAAGATCTCATCTAAAGGCTATGAAAGATTTAACAGCAGGAGAAGACAGGAATGACAATGTCTGTGAAGGCACGCAACAAACCAAGTCCCCCAATTATATGTGGCATTTACTGTCTGTCCTGTTCACTCTGCACTTTATGCACATCCTGTCAAATCAATGAAATGGGGAATAACTATTTTTACGGACTTGATCAGTCACAAAAAAAGATTTACTATGTAATGATGTGTGGTTTTGGACTGTTAAAGTAGAACCAAAACGGGGTGAAAATGAGAAAAAAAAATCAGAATTGTACTGAACCTGTAATCATATTAATTTATGTTGCTCATATGTTAGTTAGTAAAATAACTCAAAAACATGAGAAAATATTCCAGTGTGATTGAGCACAAAGTGAGACCATGTAGTGTGAAACACAATGAGTTTTTGGTGCAGAGAGGAATTTTTTAAAAATTATTTTTAATAAAATTGAGAAAGAAGTTTTGAACATTTCCCTCCTTCATGAATTATTTACTTATTTCACCTCCAGCACATCTGTTAATATGTGTAGATGATGCAGATTAAACATTTTTATCACTAATTTGGTGGATTCTGCAACTTTGTAAAAGTATTATTCCAAATTTATTAACTATTTTGAAAATCAATTAATCGTTTCAGTCAATTTTCAAGCCAACATACCAAACATTATTTGCTGCATTTGTCTGTTTTGTATCATTATAAATTTAATATCTCTGTGTTTGGTCCGGTAAAATAAGCAATTAGAAGACGTCACTGTGGACTCTGAGAAATTGCGCTGAGCATTTTTTTCACTTCACTTCATTTCTTAAATATTTCACAGACTAAAAGACTGATCTATTAGTTGAAGAAATAATTAGCAGGTTAATTGATAATGAAAATAATCATTAGTAGCAACCCTAAATTGTACTCTTAAACACACCTGGATCCATATATGCACAAAATAAACACTATGAAAGATTTTTTTTCATGTAGTTAGGTGCAGTAGTGCAGGAGAAAATAGGAAACATAAAAAAAATATCACTCACAATCTCAGTGTTGAAAAAAAAAAAAATTTTCCACCAAATGTTCGTTGTAATCTGTTGACAGGTTTTTGAGGTACTCTACTAAATAACAAACAAATGGAGCTGAAGGCACATGTCTGACTCAGGGGTAAAGCTCCAATCCACCACTGCAAAAACACCAATGGTGCCTAATGTTGTTTTTTAGGTGGCATCACAATTGGCTTTGTAACATTGCAACAAGAGTTAAGAAGCCAGCGTGGACAGCTGCATGTCCTTGTTGCTGCACTTGGGACTCCTACGGGTTGTGCGGCATAAACCTCCCTGTGAAGCTCATCACTGGTGTCATGTGTATTTCTGCAGCTCCCATATCCTCCTCTGGCCAATAAGAGGGTTACTGGGGCCCAAAAAAGAAACTGAAAATCTGAATTGAAAACAGAACCTCCTTGGCTCAGAGGTATAATGCCAACATTGAATGTTCATATAATGATCCACTATTTGAAATTGGGAAATTTTTGCATAAGATCAGTGGAAATTGTTCAGCAGTTACCTGCTAAATTCTTACTTACAGTATCTAAAACAGTATCTTTTGAAGATGGAGATCAGTAAAGCATATCAGCAGACAACAACCCAGCAGGGTGAAGGTCTGCTCAGCAGCAACATAAACGTGTATAGAGAAGCCGCTGTTGTACCACCAAACACAGCCTAGTTTGACTTGGCGTGTAACAATGCAAAGCATGTTTTCTTCTTCTTCTCTGGTAATCCCCAGGATGTCACTCTTCTGTTCTCCAGCACACATGTCAGAATCAGAGCTCCTCAACAGAGTGAGGGCTTAGTACTTCAAGCTTGTCACGGATCTCCAGATGGAAGCGTTCAAGGCTTTTTCCAGACATTTGTACTTGTTTATTTATTAGTGTTAAAGTCAGAGTTCCTCAGAGGACAGTAGCCAGCTGTTGAATTTTGGCTTTGTTCCACTGAGACTTGGAGGATTGTTATCCCCTTGATCGCTTGGCTGTCACTCTCTCTCTCTCCCAGCTCCCCTCCCTTTGTTTGCAAGTTGTACAATTAATTACAGTTTTCCATGTAAAGCAGACGTTAGTCACACCTCTGTTTCTCCTTTCAGTCTGGCTTCCTTTCTTTGTCCTCTAAAGGAAATCACCGACTGCTTTTCTTGGAAACTTTGAGAACATTTTCTGATTAAACTGTACCATCAAACAGGGGGTTGATAGTTCCTCCCCATGCAGCATGAGTGATTTTACTTTAATTCTCAGCTTTTGCTTTAGACTTTTCTTTCTCTTCTTTAAATTTAATTCTTCACTATGGTGTTTCTTAATGCTCTGTTGTTTAGAAACATTTTTTGAACATGCTAACATATGATTAGGTAGTCAAACTATCACACAATAACAGCGGCACCTGTGAAGTACAATGCAGTCCAAATCAATAACCCTGAAATAAATAACAATTGATCATTTTAATTATGAGTTTTGTTTACCCTGTGTTGGAGAGGTGTTGCTTATGATATTTTCAAAGGAGGTACATTAATGTAATGTGAGCCTGTTCTCCCAACAAAAACAACAGCGTCAGTTGTTTAAACCTGCATTAACAGATTTTTTTTTTGCCACTTGGGGGCAGCAGAAACAAGTTGTGAACACAACACTGACATATCGTCATCTTTTAGGTTGATATGGCAAAAATGTTAGCAAACAGTTGCTTATTTCCACATCCAGCAGTTACGGAGCAACATTGTCATTCATTTGGAGTCATGTTTCTGTCCATCTGGTGAATCTAAGTCCAATACTCACTCTCCTTTAGCTCTATTTTTTTTTTTTATCTCTACCCACTCCTGAGGGAAATATCTGGCTCTTTAGCTGCTAAATGCCCCACTATGTTCACCAGCTAGTCACTAACTGTGTCTGTTTGCCGTTTGGTCTTGAGCAGGTGGTGCACAGTGGGTTTTTAGAGTTTTTTCTCTGAAAACAGCTGCCTGCTGCAAAAGTTGCAGCCGGACAGCTAAACAATGAGCTGAAACTTGCTAAAAAGCTCTGTAAAGCCGAGGGGAGCTGCAGAGTCTAGTGATAATTCTCTGCAGGTTCATCGCTACGAGCAACACCTCTGATATTACACATTGTCATATGATACATTATTTTTATAAAAATTAGCAATAATATACGCTTTAAACAAATGATCAAAACCCCATATGTTAGCATTCATGTCACAAAGCTCTCTAGCAGCTGTAAAACTTATAACTCTTGTCCATCAGTAGAAATAGCCTAGGAACATAACCTTTGTCAACAGTGAGTCATGTGGTTCACTCCACATGTTTGGACAAGGACAGTAATCTATA
This sequence comes from Thunnus maccoyii, assembly GCF_910596095.1. Taxonomy (NCBI): domain Eukaryota; kingdom Metazoa; phylum Chordata; class Actinopteri; order Scombriformes; family Scombridae; genus Thunnus; species Thunnus maccoyii. The sequence goes on along the minus strand of NC_056535.1, from coordinate 15,819,098 downwards.
AAAAAAAAAAAAAATCAAATATGAAATCATAGCTTGACAGATAAACTGAGACTATGGGCAAGTCCGGGGACATGTCTGTAATAACAGCAGGACAGCGAGAAGCAAAAGTCATGTGAAGTCGTTTTAAGACAGCAGAGACTAGAGATAAAAAGTTGAAAAAATGACATCAGAAGATAGTGTTGGTGAATTCTATGGATACGGACAAAACCAAGATACAAGATGTAAGTACCCTTGCTGCTGCCGGGCTTTTTGTACGCTCACAAAATACTTGTCAAGTCATGAAGGTTTCAACTTCTGACAGATATTCTGAACTTCTGATAAACCCCAGGAACAAGTTTGTTTTTTTTCAGAAAGACCACTGAAAGAAATGCTGAGTGAGAGACTGCACTGAAACTAGGTGAACAGAAGCTAGCCTGGATGTGACGTCATGACTCATGTGACACTATGACATTATGATAGAGCCACAGAGGGAGGATATCAAAGTAGATGATTGTCTCAGCAAAACGCTGGACCACTGTTTGCTTCCTGTTTCCTACTGACAGTCAACGTTGTTTCGATTTAACCATGACCATGTTCCCTAACCCAAACCTTAAAGGTTCAATGATCTTAATGAAGTTACATTAACCCAAGTTTTTCCAAAACCAAGTACTAGACCAAGGTGTCACATCAGAAAATTGTTTTATTTTTGCAGTGGCGTTTTGTAAAGGTTTAGGAAGGCACTGACAAATTATGTCATCCTACCAATAGACGTGTCATTTCAGAAAAAGCTTATTTGTGTTGTTCTGCAGGGAAAGTACAAATAATATATTTTATCATTTAATTTGGAGTTTTTTATTATTATTATTTATGTTGTACTATATTGCATTATTTAAGTGTTCTTGTTATTGAGCTGTTGGTGGCACAGAGTGATACTGGATCAAACACACCTGTATAAGTATTGTGTGTAATGTGTGTAAGGCTACATCCACACTAATACATTTTAAAACGCATATCTTTTGCTACGTTTACACCAGGCGTCCACACTACTCTGATGTTTTTGAACCTCTAAAACAGAGACTTTTGAAAACATCTCTGACTCCGTTTTAGTTTGAAAACTCAGAGATGGCATTTTAGTCTGGACGGGCGGAAACAGAGACTTTTGAAAACAATAACGCAGACACCCACATTCACTTCCTGATTGGGTCTTATCTGTCACAACGTGTCCTTCCCTGATTCGTCAGGCCAGTAACAGTTCCACCTCGTGGTCAGTCTAAGCAAAGAAATCTCTAGTCTTACTTTTCGCCATTGCTGTTCTTCCTCCGTAGTATTTTCTGCAACTAAGCAACCAACTGCAGAGTAGACAATCTGTCACCTGCATGCGTATGCCCAGTGTACATGAATGGTCATGTGATATGCGTTTTCAGTTATGTTAGTAATGGAGGGGGATTATTTCTGAAATGGTGCTAAAACACTTCGGAGATTGTTTTCATTTTAAACGCCATTTTAAAATGAAAACGTATTGTGTGGACATAGTCTAAGTATTTTCACCCACATGTTTTGGGAGTTTGTGTCAAAGGGTCAGATTAACACACAAACACACCTACCTAACTTCACACACGCACTCACCTGCCCGTTCTTCTTCAGGTCGGCCCACATGCTCGTCCCATCACCTCCTCTCATCAGCACATGGTAGGTGAAGTAATAGATGCCGGGCAGAGGGCAGGTGAACTTGCCGGTACTCGGCTCGTAGTAGTTCCCTACGTTGGTCACCACGTCATCAAACTTCAGTATTTCACTCCCTTCGTGTTGTTTCCGCAGGCCGGCGTAGAAGGCGATCTTGGGACTGTAGAATGAGGGGCCGTAGCCACCAGGTCCAGGCCCTGGTGGACCAGGTGGGCCAGGCTTGCCGGGCTCTCCGGGGGGCCCTTTGGGACCTGGAGGGCCAGGAGGTCCAGGGCCCCCTCTGAAACCCTGCTTGCCCCTGCGATTTGAGAAGTCCGGGGGCTGTGGGGAGACAGCTGTCAGCTCTCCCTGTGTGGGGGTGTCACACACCATCTTGCAGGTCCCAAGCATCTCGTAATGCATGCCCCCTCCTCCAGACCCTCCCCCTTTGGTGGTGTGGACCAATAGGGGAATGGCCACCAGCAGGACCAGGACCATGGCCACACCAACTCCAGCCCCGATGACGCGTTTCTTTCGACTGAGCCGGGAGGTGGCCAGCGTGAGGAAGTCCTCCTCCCCCTTAGCTGGAATTGTTGTGCCGGCCAGACTGAACTCTGGGTAGAAATCAACTACTGGATCAAGAAGGTGAAGGAGGAAAATGTGTGTTTGTGTGGGGCAGAGGAGAAATCAGGGGCTGGGGGAAGGGGAGGGGGGGTATTCTAGGAGCGGAACAGGCAAGTCTCAAACAGGAAAAGGAGAAAATCACAAGTCTGGAGAAGAATGACAAACAGGTTTTTCCATTTCTTAGCTTTCAGCACATTTAGTTTGTATCCTTTTATTTTTCAGTTTCCTCTGGTGAGAGATTTCAACCTATCTAAAGATAATACATCACTTAACAAGCCCAAAAATAACATAAATATTTTAAATTTCTTTGTCCCAAACGAACATCACCGTTGAGATGTTGGATTTTTAGGCCGCTGCTTTGTTATCCAGCTGTGAGGTTGTGGAAGCTCCAGTGAAAAGCTTTCGGTTGCTCAGGCAGAGAGCTGTCAGGTGGGGTCTACAGTATTCCCACTGGAGTTCATCTCACCCAGCACATACGAGGAAGGGCGCTCACTTGTCTGTCCAGGAATGAGAAGAGAAGAACGAAGGAAAATGCTCAATCTGTGCTCTTTTCTTCCTTCCTCCCTGCTTCCTTTTTTTTTCTTGACAGGCTCGCGCTTCTCTATATGTTATTTAAAGGAGTCTGGATTAGATTTATCTCGACAGTCTACTCCTCCGTTCAAACAACAAATGTGTTACAGATCATAAAAAGGCAGACTCTGAAGAAAAGGGCAGGGCATTGCATGTGGAAATTCTTGTTTGAAAGTCATTTTACGTATCACCGCAAATCACTGGATCTCTTTACAAAAGGGCATCTATAGAGGAAAAGAAGACACATTTATACACACATATAATAAAATAAGCAGTCATGGACTAACAAAACTAAAACCCTTTGCTTTAACACATATTAACTTTTATTTTAAAATGTTGAGAACAATTTTACAAATAAAGCATTTTCATTTTGTAATTTATAAATAAAATAAATATTTGTATCCAGCAATTAAAAATCCTGAAATATGTGACTGTCTACAGACAGACTATGGATAATCAGTTTAAACATCTTTATTAATAAAAGTAAAGATATGGGCAACCACAGCAATAATAATCAAACTAAGTGGTTTCACAGCTGTATGTTGATATATTAGAGGCCTAATCACCACCAAAAAGATTACTTTAATCAAAAATCTCACCCCAATTTGAATAGGCTACTTGTACTAAATACTAAAAAAAAGGAAGTGGTGCAGAAACAGGTCAGATAAAGATCAACTTACCAAGTTTTTTTCTGTCCTTCTTTCTGTCTTTTCTTTCCGGTTCTCAGTGGTAGGTGGGGTGGGGGGGTTTAACGCTGCGGGTTCAGGTGGCGACGCCGCAGGAGAACTGGTCCAGGACCGGGATTAAACCCTCCCAACACTGACCGCTTTCACTGCGCTGCGATGCAAACTCAGTCACACTAATATCTGAACTTGCAGCATCTCATGCAGGACTCCTGCCCGGTGGCCCGACTGCATTGCCCAAAAAGAAAAAGAGAAAAAAAAAACGCTCAAGGCAGCAGCAGCGCTCACAGACAGTCCAAGAAGGCGTAAAACTCAAATTAATATAACTCCTTCATTCAAAACTAACACCTCCTGACAAGCTACTTTACGCACTTTTCGCCGCGCTGAAATCCAGCTGCAGAGCGACTTTATTCGCAGAGCAACAGTTCACTCACTTGTTGTATTTTCCGTCCTGCTCCTCTCTCCTCCTCAGCATCTGCCTACTACTGCTCTCCCGCCCTCCCCAACACACTCACACACACACACTCACTCACACACACACACACACACACACTCACATCCACCGTCCCATCCTGCATGCGACCTTTTCACAAATCAAATGACTACATCTGTTTAATAGTTTAATCACAGGATGTCCCCCCCTCCCGTTCAAATATTGAGCATTTATTTGCAACTATAGGCTACAAACAAAAACTGATGTCAATTAATATTCCCACAGGGTTTATTTCTAGTGTTTTTTTTCTGTGGTAATGATGTAAATTTCTTTTAAATGTGTGCATAGATGGCCACGATAGACTTCCTCGCTCCGAGCAGGATAACATTTTCAAGCAAGAGTAAGACGCAGCTACTTGTGGAGCTGTGTTTGGGAGAATAGCAGGTGTGAAGACGCTCAAGTGTGAGTACAAAACGCAGAGTACAGATGTGAGACTGGCACACATCAGGCAGAATGGCGAAGTGAAAAGGATAAGGTGAAAGCAGGGGGAGCGCTGTTCTCAGGGTTTGTTGTCAATGTCTGTGTTTCTGTAGCTTTCAGACCTCGTTAGAGATGAAAGATGTATTGCTGCTGACACCCTCCCCCCTCATCCCTCCCTCCTCCTCCTCCTCCTCCTCATGGTCTCTTTCTCTTCCTTTCTCTCTTTGACTTTACGTTTAGGCTATAGCAGACACAAATAAATTAGCTCTCAAATTGCTCATTGCTTTTGTGTTTGTAAGCTTGTTGTAGGGCAGGGATTACTCTAAAATAATCAATATTTCCAGGTGTTTCTTCCGACACCTGAAATGTAAAATCTGTAAAACACATCTGTCTTTAAATTCTGCCTGACTATCACTGTTAATGTTACAAGAAATGTTGATCTGGAGGGCATTTAAACAAGAAGCAGGCGAGTAAACCATTTAGACAGTCTTCTAAGGCACAAGTGTACTGGTATGTACTGTCAGTTCTGCTCTTTATTTATTCATCTCCCAACTTTACTGAGCAGGAGTGTGTAGCAGATATTGAATATGGATCAATAGATCACTCCCCAGGATGCATACTGTCAGCCGACTAAGCCCTCAGGCAGATGCCAAGCCTCTAGTCACATTTGCATTTGGAGATAGAAAATAACTACTGCTTGTCAGAAAGTGGGAAACTGTGTGGTCTGTGCATTTTATAAAATTGGCAAATCAAAAGTATAGATGCTAAAAAAAAAATTCTGCATCCGTGAACACTGTATATACTTTTACAGTTCACTCCGTGCCTATATCCACTTCTACATGTCAGGGCTCGCTTCTTTATGTGCCTTTATGGCGTGTGTATGAGTGCCTACATGCATACATATGTGCACACATGCACATATCATTTACATGTGGGCTCCGACACACTGGTGACACACTCACAGTCTTCCTGCATTTAAATTATTATTGCCAAGAAGGGAGGACAATTTAGAGAGAATGAGGTTTTTAGAGCCCTATGAAATATTAACTAAGCCGATGAATATATAAGCTGTGAAGCGATAATATCTGTCTCTGACTCTGTTTCCTCATGATATATGATATCATTTTCTTGTGTAGCATCTTTCTCTGTGTTTAATTAAGGCTCAGGGTTATGGGAAGACATACTTTGATCCTTTATTTTGACCCGTACAATGCTGAATATTCTGAATATGTTGATTATTAACACAATTAAGTGTTGACTCTGATATATGTCCTTCTCGTTTCTGACCTTCAAGTGTCTGTGCCGTGGAGTTATGATTGATATAAAGGCTCTATAGCAACACAAGATCTGAGGACCAGAAGGTTACACGGTTAAGTCTCAGGTGGGACGTAGCTGCTGTTTGTTATCGTAAAAGGTCTGCCGACCCAACCCCGTCAATAAGCCAGAGCAAGTTCAGAGAAAAACTGCAGTCAACCAGCAGAGCACATGATTTTAACAAAGGTAATTTTCTCCAGTAAAACATGCTATGTCTGTATAATGATTCATCATTAAAATCATAAGAGGGGCCTTCAAGTCAAGTCAGTTTTATTTATACAGCCCAAAATCTCACAGGGAAACAGGACTAAACAAAAATGCTTTAACAGGGGGAAAAAGGGAGAAATCTCAGTCTCATCAAATGAAAGACAGATAGAACAACATATTTCCTAAAGAGGCAAATAATTGATAGACATAAATGGAGAAAAAGATTATTTAAAATGATTTGTGTATATGGTTATGCATGTAATTGGAATATGGATGTATATGAGAAGCATTGGTATATATATATATATATATATATATATATATATATATATATATATATATATATATATATATATATATATATATATATATATATATATATATATATGAGAATAGAGGGAACTCAAAACACACTGTAATGAATTGTAGCATTGTTTCATTTTCAGAAGTTATCTTGTTCATGATTATAATAATAATATGTGGGAGGGTCTCGCTCCCCACAACTCTGCTCAAGATAAGCAGGTGTAGATAATGCATGTTTTTTCTTGCATCTGTTTATTTTTAGCCTTTCTAGCTTCATGGCTGCAGGGACGGCATTTCAGTCTGTGAGTCGGTCGACCACTTGGGTTCAGAATGAAATATTTCAGCAACTATTGGGCAGAATCCTACTGGTCTTGGTGATCTTTTCATCTTGCACCACCAGCAGGTTGACATTTGTGGCTTTGAGTGAAATGTTTCCGCAACTTTTGAATGGATCGGCATGAACTTTGGTGCAGACATTATTGCTCCACTCAGGACGAACAGTAATAACTTTGATGATCCGTTCACTTTCCACCTATAACGCCATCACTGGGTCAAAATTTGAATTCGTCCAAAACTTTGGTTTAAGACCGAACCCGGGGAAAACTATAGTCAGTTATGTAACAGCACTTCTGGAGCTGGTGGGGATGCTGTGTCCCGCTCGAGCTTATCCTAACGTGGCAGTTTGAAACCATCTCTCTGTGGGCCAATACTTTACTGTGACACCCTGGATTTATGGCAGTTAAAAACAGGATCTTTGTGGTGGAATGACTCATTCCAGCTAATACACTCTGGTTTTCCAGACAGCAGCACAGGGGGATAGATTGGGCTGGACAGAGGTGATTTACCAGCAGGACAGTTGGACTCTCTGTTTAGAACAATCAGTAAAACCAATCAGGGCATGAGCAGAAAGTCAGTATGTGATCAGAGAGGTTACCATGGTATTAACCAGCTCATTCAAGGTGGAGGCGATATCAACACAGCAAGGCACAAATACAAGCCAAGTAAGTGGCAGCGGAAAAGGGCTTAACCTGACCTGCAATCTCATAGGTCAGAGAGTGAGCGAGGGAGAGAGAGGAAGAGTCTGGGAGGGATGGAGAACAGAGAGGCAGCGAGGGTAATAGAAATGTAGGGGTCATAGCATCACATTGGCTTTATAACCTATGAAGCGACAGGAGATTGTTTAGCGTGTGTGTATTTGTTTATTATATTGCAGTAGACAGTGTAGTTTCAAGTTTTCTGCATTGGCAATATTTTCAAATACAACCTATGTTTACATTTACCGTCTTGTGGTCGTGCAAATTATGACTGTAGTCATTGTAGATATTCAAACTTTCATTTTTCTTAGCACTCTTAAACTGCTACAACTGATTAAAGGTTTTCTATTTCAAACTTGTTGAAGAGAAATTATAGGATCTATGATGTTTTAGATAAAAAGAAGAGTCAAAGCCAAGATTCCATGTTTTTTTATGGCTGCATAGTAAAATTTAATGTATGCAACGTCATTAAAAACATACCATTTAATACCAGATTTCAATCTGGTATTTGGTATGTTTGGAAACTTTTTAAATTTTAAACAAATTTCTGAGGGTTGAACAAGGATCAACCAAGCTACCTGCGGGGCTGAGAGAGGTTAAAAGTTGAGATTGAAAGTTCATTTCTTGACCTTGGAAACAGTAGTTGACAAAACGGTCTCACCAAGCTCCACAACAGCTACTAAATAGACCTTTGTGGTTTGTTTTGCCGACAACCTATTTTTTCATTTAGTTTGGGTGATTTTTTGGCACGGTAGACATATAGTATCCACATGGTACCACAGCACATGTATGCAGCAGGCCTTCAAGGATATTAATCCTAACTGTCTTCATCATTCAACAGTGTTATGTAGCTCTTGCTTTTAAACATACTATTATAGACATTTCTGGGAATCCGTACTTCCTCACCTCCTTAAATTTCCAGTTTAGTGTTGGGATTTTGGTTTAAGGTGAAGAGCAGAATTATGATAAGGTTTCGTCAGGGTTAAGTGTTCAGGATAGTTTAGGTTTTGCAGCTGTGTGGATGTCCATTGTAAGCATAGGAAAAAAAATGTGTGTATGTGCATGAACCCCCCCTCCCTCCCTCCACTTGTACATCTACCTCTGTCTGTGTGCAGATCTGATTATGGTCCTTGATTGCGAGTGACACTGTGCAGATTGAGTTGCACAGCCTCTCTAATTCTCTCTATTAATGAGTTGCGCTCCACACTGCTGCCCCGGACCCCATCTATTAATCACAATTTGTCATCTGTCTTGTGCTCTCCACCACCACCCTCCCCTCCCTTCCTCTTCTCTCCCCTTCCTCCTCCGCCCCCCCTCCCAAAAAACAACACCACCCCTCCTCTACCTGTCCCTTACCTCCCCAGCTGCTGATTCCATCTCATCCCTTTATCTCCTCCTGGCTTACTTTTCCATAGATTCTCTGCACAACACTCGTCTCTCAATTTGCTGTCTTTCTGTGTATTGGTCTCTGCACCTGTTCCCTTTCCTGCCATTTTTACTTGCATCTCCATCTTCAGCTCTTGCACTCCCCCCCCCCCACCCCCCCACCCCCCCACCCCACCCCACCCCTGCATTCGTGTCTTGCTCTCCTTCCACAGCATGGTCAAGCATACTGAGTGGGTTTTCTCCCTGAAATTCACATTTTAATTCTGCCAGCACTCCAAGGTTAAGTAAGCCCTCTCACATCGGTAAATAATGATTTATCACTCCAATTCATATCCGTATTGGTACTCTGTAATTAGATATTTTGTCATAAACATATGGCTGGCAAAAATTTTAAAAAAAATACTGAAATGCTTATTTAAAAGTCAAGTCTTCACTTCCCTCCTCTTCCTCCTCATCACACACCTCAGTTTTGTTTGTGACTGTATAAATAAAAGTTTGTAGTTTTGATGGTGATTTGACCGAAAATAGTGTGTGAAAACTAGCTAGTTGCAGTACTGTAACAGTGACATATTAGGAAGTTGAATGAAATTCTGTGAACAGAAAGAGAAGGAGAAGAAGAGTACCTTGTACAGTTCATTACTCGTGGATCAAAAGTAGCAACTGAATCCCTACTGAGCAACAGTGTTAGAAATCCTCCAGCCCACAGTGAACATTAATTAAAGCTCTTGTCTGTCCCAACGACCTGCTGCTCCCTCCAGGAAAACTGTATTCTGAATCTCTCCAACATGGGAAACACAGAGCAAGACTGCACCGAGTGAACAAGACACGCACACAAGTCTGGAACAGATGTGGAGTAATATTGTAAATGTTGTGAATTAAATACTACCCGATGAAATTCATTACGGCATTGGAGTCATTATTGTACCACAAATAATGACAGTAATGTCAATCACAAACAGTGGTTACAAGAAATGAAACACTCATTTGTCAAACTCAAGTGTCCCTCAGAAAAGTACAGTAACAACACTGCTGATCAGGCAGAGAGACAGTGACTCTGGAAGTGTGTGAAGATGTGTGTTCACGCTATGTGTGAGCAAGTCTGACAGATTAGAGAAGGTAGAGGGCTGTAGTACAACTGAAGTCCAAGAAATACTTTCAAAAACCTAAAAACATTGCAACAGGTCCATTGGAAAGAAACTAAATGTACAATAAGAGTGTATTATGTGTTCATAAGCATATTCATGTATTAGAAAGTTTTTATTTTTACATCCCTAATACCAACAAAAACTTAAGCTTCATCAGCAGATGAAGATCCATAAAAAATTACACTTGAGTACTGGCAACTGATACCAAAGTGATGACTGGGATGTGCCAAACATGACACATGACAGAAACCAAAATAAGAATGAAATGGATCTTTCAGACACTTTAAAAAGGAGACTGAATAAAGGATACAATGAGACAAGAACTTTTACCGCAGATACAGACGTAGGCCATGTTCTTGGTGTGACTTTGGACTGAAATTTCTCATGAAAATTTTAAATTTGGTTCAGACTTTCATATGCCCTTCAGCATGAATTTCAATGACTTTAGTAATTCTTTAATTTTTTCATCAGGCCAAAAATTTCAATTTCTCCAATACTTATGACCGAATACCTGCAAAACTAATGACACCCCTGCATCAACCTCATATGTACTTTGTGTTTAGCGCTAATTGTCAAATGTTAGCATGCTAAACTAACATAGTGAACGTGGTAAACATTATATGCTGACATTAATATTAGCTCAAAGCACTGCTGTGCCTGAGTATAGCCTCACAGAGCTGCTGGCAGACTCTTAGTCTTGTTTGTGAGCAAACATTTACAAGGTCACATTGGTGTACAGTACATTGACTTTCCAGGTCATTTCGCATATGTCAACTGCACACCCAAACTTGAGCTGCATTACACCCTGCCTGCTGCAGTACATAGATGTAGATATCTGTAATAAGATTTCCACGGTTGATATGATGAAATTTAATCAGATTTTCATTTGCTGGTAGCAGTCAGGAGATGCAGCCTACTGTCACTAAAGATAGAGGCTGCGAAAAAAGTCATCAGTTCATTCAAATCCACCAAACTAACCGCACACCTACCCACACCCTCTCATACTAACAAAAAAAAAGTTGTGAATAATTTAGAAGCGGTGTTCCTCTCACTGCTCAGAGGTCACGGCCTCTCTAAATGATGACAGCAGATGGATCTGGCAACCCTGTCTGGTGGCTCCCAGCATGTCCTGCTCCCACTGGACGCAGTGACAAACCTGGGCTGGACTGGGACCTTTCTCTCTCTCTGTACTGTAAATATCTAACTTAGACAGTTTACAAATACTTCTTTTCGTGGACCGTGAATCTAGCACAAATAAATTCAGTTCAGAGGAGTGAAGTTCAACACGGAGCGGGATGCAGGGGGGAAAAAAAAGAAGAAAAGAATTGGAACACAGCAACCCGTGACGAAGGACAGAAAGACAGCCGGGGTGGAAGAGAGAGCGAGGGATCATCCAGTAGGGATGACAGGGGCAACAGAGAGAGGAGAGAAAAGGAGGGAGAGATAGTGAAGCGAGACATCGATGACCTTCTTTTAGCTCTTAAACCATGCTGTTCATGCCATCGCATCACTCAGAGACAAGAACACCTCCTATACCCTGCTGCTGCGACATGAACATGACAGGGGCTGTCTGATATACTGGACAATGCTCTCTAATACACACGCACAAACACACACACACACACACACATTTTTCCTACTGAGGCTTTGTGTGATCACTATGGGCAGAAATATGTGTCACTAGATACTAAATTTGAATCATTTATATTTTAATTTAAATTGCTCAACTTGAATAATTGCATTAAAAAACTGAATTTGAATCACGTATAATTTGAATTTGTATTATTTAACTTGAATAATTCCACTGAAAAATTGAATTTGAAAAGTAAAATTTGAAGTTGATTTTATTAGTTTGGAACTAAATTCCAATAAACTTGATTCTGAATATAATATTATGAAATTGAATTCAGTTGCTCTGAAACTCTATTTGATCCTCACTGAAAACTCAACTTTCTGTATGTTTCCACATTCAGTTCTCATGATTCAAATTCAGTTCTTGCAATTCAATTTCATTTCACTGAGACACACATCCGGTCGTTGAGGAAGAGCAATTGAGTGCAGATTCACAGAAATTCTTTTCACATACTGTAACGACTATTTTGTCTCAACGATATCAACGACCAATGGGAGCCGGATATTTCAAACACCTAAAGTGTTTTCTCTATTCTATGTAAAGGATGTAGTTTTTTTGTCTGTTTTTGCTGTTTCGGAGAAAAACTGCTTTATTTGAGTTTTGCGCCTGATACGTCGCCATGGTAACATTTTGGCCAGAGTGGGCTTCTGTTAATACTATCGTATCGCAAATGGATCGAGTTTATTTTTGACATTGCGTGAAAATTCCCTTCAGTGCTCTGGACATGATACCCTGAGCTGAACGCCATCATGTTGAAGCATGTCGAAGCATGACTAAAGGCTCGATTCACAGGTTTGTATAAACATATAATATATGTGAATCTGTGAATCTGCACTCAATTGCTCTTCCTTAACGACCAGATGTGTGTCTCAGTGTAAATTACATCTACAATAAAACATCAGATTTTCATGTTTTCCTAATTTGAATTCTCTTAATAGAACAAGTTCATGTATACTTCAACATGGAGACTTCCTAAACCATGTTACACATATTGGTGTATCTTGCTTTAATTGGCCTCCACATTTGCAACACTTAAAAACTACACCTGGAGGCATGCTGTGTATCAGTTGGATATTGTTTTTAATCAAATGTATTTATTCTGTTTTTGTATCAACAATGTCAGACACCAAACAACAACCAGGACAAACACTAAATATGTAAAATTAATCAATCAATTAATAAATTAAATTTTGGAAGCTTTGGAAAAAGCATTGACAAAATAATCTCACCACAAGGTCCCTGTAGTGGCTGTTCTGGTATATCACATGGTCTTCATCAGGTAAAAGAGTTGCCATGGAATTTTAAATGGTCAAATTTCCATTTTTCCTGAGCACTCTGAGCACTTGTCGTCCATGTTGACTTAAAGTTGAGATTCAGAATTTTATGTTTTTGTCCATATATTAAATACTGTAAATCAATTGTTTTTTTAAAATGTGTCTCTTTCTTAAACCAATACAGTTAATGTCCATAAATCAACACCATATCTTTTCAACATCTCTGTGGTTATCGCTTCATCTCAAATATTATTTATTCCATAGAAAAAGAGCTTGATGGTCCTCTTGACCACTGTCTGAGAGCTGGCTTGTAATTGTCCAATCGAGTTTTAGCAACTGTACTGTAAGTAGACATGGCAGGTCTGTCAAGTGATGGATTTCTCTGTGTTGAAGCAGTGTGCATGTGGTGATACCATGGATGTATTAAGAGGGCAGACAAATTTCACATTTAGAGAGTTCCTATAGTACAGTCTATGGGCGATACTGGATATATAAAGAGTTTGGGGGGGTGTTGTCCTCTTTTAGTCATGCCAAAACCAAAAACAAAAGAGCAAAATTGTAAGGAATTGATTATACAGTGTGTGTTATCTGCTCTGATGCATAGACTGTAAAAAAATAATGGACATAGTTATCGTGACATCACATATTGGTTTGTGGACTCCTGTTTTGAAGCCTAAAGTTTGCATTTTGACCGCCACCATCTTGAATTTTTTGAGCCAGAAGTGACGTTATTTGGACGAGAGGGTGGGGCTGACCCTAAAGCTAGCTGCTAGTGTAGCGGCTACCTGCTAGCCACTAGCTGCTAGTTTGGTTAGCATGGTGCATATACAGTCTATGGTAAACAGTGATAATGCTAATTATAATGAGAATTTTGGCTAATGAAAAAACAGGCTTAAAACAAAATGTACTTACCAAAAAAACTGAAGATCTGACTCCTTAGAGGGTCTTTCAGTACAACCAAATGTTGAACAAGACTTTTTAGGCAACCAAAATGTTATAATTAACTTTCATGAACTGAAAACATGCTGTGAAATGGCGACAGCTTCGCCTATAATATTCTAATCTGGGGTTATGATATGTAACATACATAACCAACATTGTTGCCGTAGTAGCAACTTGTCAATCACAAGGTAGTTATGCCGTAAACCATACCCTGCGTTATCATCTATTTTACTTTGAACGGGATCATAATTTACAAAATGAACATTATGCTGTATTGAAGAAGACTTCAAACTAGTGATTGACACCATAAACTCATTAGGAAAGTGTTTACTGAGGTAATAAGTCAAGTGAGCAGTAGGGTAATTTTCTTATAGACTTCAATACAATTGGACTTCTTTTTGCAGCCAGTGGAGTCGCCCCCTGCTGGCCATTGGAAAGAATTCAGATTTAAGGCACTTCCGCATTGGCTTCACTTTTCAGACCGGGAGCTTCCCGCTTGCTCCAATGTAAGCTGCAATCATTTGCATATCCAGCTAACTAGCTTACTACCTACAGCAGTAACTGAGCATTACTTCCACTGCCAAGGAGCTCATCATTAGCTAACTTGAAAAATCCCCATACAGGACTAGCACATCCACTACGTGGAAACTGTCAAGGAAATTCTGTAATAAAGAGGATTCACACAGAGGAGTTATCTTTGAGAGTTTATTTTCATTTATGAGTGGGACCAAAGTACTTACATTTGTACTCAATGTCACATCCACAGATTTGCAGTCAAGATTACACAACTTTTGGTGTCTAAATTAAAGCATAAGTACATAATAAGCACATAGACAGTAAAATGTCCATTACAAAACCAAGATACTGTATCAGAGTTTAAAGTAATGCTAGAAGCTCTGACTGGCTCTTTTTTTTTCTTTTGGATGTTTGAGAAGTTTATATTCCAGCAACCCCAGCAAAGCTCATTACCCACAACAGTAACATTTGGCAAACTCATTGTCTAGCCTTCATCCTCGAGGACTTTTCTTTTGTAGTGTTTGAAAAATACAACCGGTAAAGCATAAATCTAACCTCCGTGTTGGTAATTGATTCTATGATAAACATCCAAACAGTGTTATGTACAACATTTTAATGAAATCTTTATTTATAATACAGACCCTGATCTGTATTAATCATCATCTCTAAGGATGCTGACTTTTTCCTTGGGACATGAAGCTGTAGTCATGTATAGAGCCATTAAGTGCATATTTAGGAATCTTTTGCAGGGCTCTTGTTTTACAACGAGTCAGCTTGAAAAATTAAAGGTCAGCTGGTGATGGAGTTGTAACACTTTGAGTCCAAGAATTTATATGATAAGTTAATAAATGATTTATAACACAATACAGTATAATGTAGTTGTAAGCAGATATAATAATGTGTTTGTCAACAACTGTAACCCTTTTTGTGGATGCTGATACTGTAAATAAACAGATAATGAATGACAATATAGTAAAACAGTATGTAACAATATAAAATATGTCTTCATAGGAAAAGTTATAATTGTTCACAAATAGATTTTAAAAATCTTGTTACAACTACATTTTAGTGGGTTTTAAAGTAAAGTGTTACCAATGGAGATCTGCCGTCATCAAGTCGTCATTTCAGCCAACAAAGTCGACGTTCATTGGCTAGAAATGAATCCTGCTTTTTTTCTACTTCTATGTGAGATCACAGATTTGTTTTGAGAGGAAAATGTGTCGCCGTTATTGTTAACTGCATATGTGTGAAGGGAAAGCTTGACAGGCATAGCAACAGTAACTAAGGGGGGTTGATAAGGAGGGAGATAACAAATGAATACCATATTTTTTTCTCCATCCTTAAGTTACATACAGTTGGAAAGAGGAGAGGAAGATTATAATCAACAATACACCGCTGTCACACAATAAACCATTTCCTCCCAAAGACTTTTTGACAAATATTAATTAATTTTAATACGCCTGTTTATTGAAATGGATATAGTTTCTCACATTCTGTGATTGTCAAACCAGAAACTGGATATGACAACATGTAGACCCACACTCTCAAGCACAATTATTACTTTTTTGTCTTTAGATAAGAATCCACATCAGGGTTAACTGGTAATCCATCTTCTTCAATTTGCATCCATCTCATAATCTGTGTTTCTCACATGACACCATCTGTGTCCTTAAGTCTCTACCTATCTTGGCTGCTGGGTAAACTACAGCTCTGTACACAGATACAATAACATAACCCCCCCCATACAGACACACATACACACACACATATACAACTTCTATTTTCCTCCCACACAGTCTCACTCGCTCTCCTCCTTTTCAAGCTTCACCTCCAGCTCTCACTCCCCTGTGCTCACTCTCTGCCTCTCTCCACAAACCACAAGTGAAGGTGCCTCATTTGTTTTTATCTTGTGGTTAACGTTTCATTTTGCCTGTGCTCGGGTGGGCTGATAAACCAAAACTGTCTCTATCAGATGGAGAAAAATCTTGGGCTAAGCTTGAGCTTTAGTTACTTAGAATTTCTTGGAAATAATAGTGTGGGTTTTCCTGTACTCTCAGCTTTAGTGTGCTTCTTCATGCCTGAACTTTAGACACAAATGGCTCCTGCAAGTTCATGATTAGTTATTGATCTTTTCAGCCGATCGGTGGATAATGCCAACCATTCTGCAGACGTTTTTATTAACTGTCTAATGGTGCATTTTACTGTAGATAATGCTACTTTTCTGTGATCTGTCTCATGGACTGATTGATGCCCTTATTGGAAAAGCTGGACAAATAGGAGTCCTCACTTGTCATGAATTTAATTGAAGTAATGATTTGAAACGCAAATGGGTAAAACATGTAAGTGTATGAAATAACCAATATAATCATTACTCATGGTTACATGTATGATGATTATAACTGGGCAGGTGAAAAATATTGGTTTAAGTAATTAGAATTAGATTATAACATATGCTGATAAAAAAGACAGTGTGTGATGTGAACCAAATTTTTAATCTTAAGATAGTGTGCATGAAACAAAAGAGAAAGTACATGTGTGATTCTAAGGAAATGGAAACTTAAAACTGATGGAAAGTACATAGTCTAAGAAAAACTAAAATAAATTATCAGTTAAGAAATCAGTGCTCAACATGAAATGTGTCCTGTGAGGTTTTCTTGGTGTTACTCACCAAAATGTATTGTGTGTATCAATGAGGTCTAACTACAGTTTCAAATACATTTAACCACCATTAAAACAGTTGCAGTTTTCAACTTCCCTGCCACCTGTTGATCTATTGCTTCGTTATTGGCTCGGGACTTTGTATTGCATCACCATCGTGTGTGTGCAACAAACCAAAAAGGGACCCACTCATAAAAACATTATTGCTCTAAAACGATACTAGTGGTGAAAAACTCCACATGATGCCTTTAAGTTCATTATCAATGATATTTGGCAACACAAGTTTCATAGGCAAGATAAGTGGCCAGTAAGTGAAAGTATGAGAAATAAAAGATGAAAAAAGAAATAATTCTCAGGAGATTACAGAGAGAAAGCTTGTCTAATAGAACTTGAACCATTAATTCAACATAACGTGTCCAAAATGGGTATCATGATGGATTTTTCCAGACTCTGCTATGCCTCACTTCTCCTCTAATCACTTGCCTTAATTTTTCTGCTCCTGCCCATCATCTGATTAGTAACCTGCTTGTACGTACAACCTTGCATATTTACACATTATAGTACACAGCCAGCATTTCTATGTTTACATTCTGCCATGGTTTTCCAGACATTTTTGTCTGTTTCATCAAACCTTAGAACCTGTACTTTTTTTTTTACTAAGATTTTCCTACATGTTTCCCTCTTTTTCTTTGCTCTGCATTTTTATACATGCTCTGTGTACATGTATAAAAATGCTGAACAGGCCCAGTTGATTCTGATTTTGTATGAAGATGGAGAGAGGAAAAGAGTCAACAGCGCACATTTGATGACCTTGATGCTCGTGCATTAGTGTGATATGAAAGGAAAAATAGAAGAGCAACTCTTCCTCAAGTGACTGAGAGTGTCAATGCAGGACGTGATCAGACTGTGTCAGCAAGAACAGTCCATCAACACTTACATAGAGAGAGATGTTACAGTAGGGTTGCAGTACATAAATCCCTCATTACCAAGATGAACATTTGAGAGTTCAGTGGTGCAAAAACCATAAGAATTGGTCTACAGAGGGAAAAAGTAATATACTCAGGTGAGTCATCCTTCTTGACAAGTGGGCGAGAGAATGGTTGGTGTTCATCAAGAGAAGGATACAGGTCTGAATGCTTGACCCCTACAGTGAGGGGATCTGGTGGCTCTGTTATGCTGTTGGGGGCATTTTGCTGGCATGGTTTTGGTCCACTTGTCCCCTTAGAGGGAAGGGTCACTGCAAATCAATACAAAGTTGTTCTGAGTGATCACCTTTATCCTATGATGAAACATTTCTATCCTGATGGGAGTGGTCTCTTCCATGACAACAATGCCCCCATCCATAGGGTACGAGGGGTCACTGAATGGTTCAATGAGTATGAAAATGATGTGAATCATATGCTATGGCCTTCACAGTCACCAGATCTCAACCCAGGTGAACACCTATGGGAGATTTTGGACCGACGTGTTAGACAGCGCTCTCCACCGCCATCATCAAAACACCAAATGAGGGAATATCTTTTGGAAAAATGGTGTTCATCCCTCCAGAAGACTTCAGAGACTTGAAGCTGCACAATGAAGCTGTTCTGACGGCATGTGGTGGCCCAACACCTTACTAAGACACTTTATGTTGGTTTTTCCTTTAATTTGTCACCCGTCTGTATATCTTTCTGGGGGCTGAAGCTCAGTTTATCTAAGGAGTGAACGGGGGGGTTGAATGATGGTTAGAAGAAGCAGAGACAAGACAGCCATGGATTTTAAGAATATATTGGAGCTGCTTAGCTGGTGACTTATTATTTGCTGCATTCACAACCAAGACAGTAAATCTCAGCTGACCAAAGTTAGTCCCTCTCTCTATTTCCGTTCATCTTTCTTTTCTCAGAGGCAGTCTTCTAACATTTCTCTTTGTCTCTCAGTGGCTTTCTTTGTCTCCATCTCATTTTGCAGAATAATGACTGTGCATCACGATTTCTTCATTTCAGGAAATTGTCATAGTCATTATCTCTTTAACCCTTCTCTCTGCTTCTGTAAACCACTGCAGCATTGCAATACATTAATTGTTTACACCTTTTTCAACAGGCTATGGCTAGACGCTCACAGGCTGAAATTCAGCTCTGTCTATGCTCAGTGTGAGTGAAATGTGGCGCTGGGTACCGTAGGACCTGAATAATTCATGTCTGCTCTGGCTCCGTCCATGTGTTTAAAATACTGGTTATAGACCAGGAAGCTATGAATCATTCATCAGAGGCGATTAAAGTCTGCTGTTAATTAACCCTTATCCTTTCGCAGTAGTAAGGAGGGGGTCAGTGGCTGGTCTCTGCCCTGACCTCTCAGACCACCTGCTCAGTCTTTCACTACTGAATTCAACTATCCGTCTGTGGAGCGTGTGGCTGATTGTATGATTGTTTGTCTTTTCTTGGAAAGGAAAGGTCAATCCAATTGAGATACACAGATTTTTCCAGGAGTTTTTCCCAACTCTGAATCACCAAAAAAAGGTAATTTGTGTATTTAAGTGATATGACTTCCCAGAGTATACTGTACTGTTCGATATAAAAGACACTTTGCAACATATTTCGAGTGTACTGATGTTAAATGTGTGTATGTGCGTGTGTGTGCGTGTGTGTGTAATTGCCGTGACGAGACAAGATGTTGAGAACTTAGCGGTGCATGTCGTCAGACCGCTTGAACGCTCCACGGATGGCCCACAGAGAGGAGGAGTGAAGGAGACAGAAGGGGGTAGAGGGATGAGAGGAAAAGAGAGAAACAGATAAATGAATAAACAATGTTTATTGTTTAGACAGAAGAGAACTTCACAAAGATATCAGAGGGAGCAGATGTGATACTGTGTACAGATTTCATAGTATTTAAAGAAAAATTCAAGCACTTTCTTTTAGGGTTGTGCATATCAGTAAGGTCAGATTACTGTCATAACACCAGGTTCAAAGTGTTAATTATTGGCTAATTACAAACCAAACCTGTCTCATTCTTTACTGTGCGTGTGTGTGTTTGTGTAATATGCGTGCAGGTGAAATCTCTATTCGGATTCAGATAGAGTCATTGGCCTGTGAATGTGAGAAGAAACTTTTCACTCTTTAATTCTTCTGTCTGCCACAAAAGTGAGTGGAGAAAAAGAGAGGAAGCAGGTTTTTAAAATACTGTTTCTCTTCTTTTATCAGTTATCATTAAGCATATTTACAAATGGATGATGTAGTATGATGCTGGTCAAACACAAACAAGGTTCAGGTAATGTCAAGACACTGTGTACAGTCATATAATATGAACATTGAATTACTAGTTGTCAGTACATGGCTTACAGCAGCAACAAATCACTGCAGTCCAATCCAATCCAAGTCTATGAAATCCCCACTTTACACACAAAGTTACATTGTCTGTCAAGCTGGAGACAAAATGTCACCATACAAATTACATGCTTAATCCATTAAAAAGAAATTAAAGGATTGATATGAACTTCAAAGAATGTATGATACAGTTGTGTTGTTACTAAAGGCTGCTACAGACTGTATGTAAAGCTGGACGAAGCAAGGTGTGACATCGCCAATTGGTTTTCATCGGAGCCAGTTTAAAGCCCAGAGTTGCAGCTTATAGTCTGCGCCATCTTTTCCATTTGGAGCCAGGACCTTCCAAATAATGAGTGTGGGGTGTTGCCTTTCACGCTGTGGAAACACACCACGCTACCTCAGACCACAGTGAATGCTAGCTTTCTGGGAACACCGAGCAGTGCAAATGTTAGCAACTTTAGCTAAGTTCTGCCAAGAGCTGCCAAGTTTCACACTTTGACTGTGAGACTCACGCAATTGACACAGACCTCACTATCTCACCATGCCACACATTCCTTTTCTCACGCTAACTTCTCATCTTGGCTTCCTTGGCCTCCTGATGTACAATTTGTGAATTTAAAACAAAGTCACAGCAGTTTGTTTTTTTTTTCAGATGGGCTGAGGCACAGAGCATAACAAGGTTAAGGCAGTGCTTTTCACAGATTGTCCATGAACGCACTGATCATCATCTGTTTGAACCATAAGCATGCAACAACAAATCATTATGATGGGACTGATAATTTATTCAGGTATTACTTTTATTTAGATAGACCTGAAAGACTAATGTGGGGAACATAGAACTTTCTTATCCAATGTTTTAAAGAAAAATATGTGTAATATCTCGAGTGTAGTCGGTCAGTTTACCACGAATAATGCTCATTTTATTATGAAAAAATAAGTACTTCTAAAATGCCCCGCCCGCAGCCCTGTTGTGCTAACAGGGCAGGTATTGTAATCAAGTAACAATAATCTACTGAAATATTGCATGGCAGTCTCCTGCGAGGGTCTTATTAGTGTAACTCCTTAACCAAAAACACAGTAGATCTGTGTGTCTGCAGAAAAATCTGTTTATTCTTTAAACAGAAGCTCCAAAAGTCAGAGACAGCGTGAGTCCAGGGGCCAAGGAGAGCAGCAGGCGAGCAGATTGTCAATCAACGCCCACACGGCAGACATCAAAGCTTACTATAAGTCTTCTAATCTTTCTACCGGAGCAATCATTTCCAAAATGACCACCAGCCCACTTATCAGAGGGCCCGAATTTAGTAATTGATACCATAATGACTTATGGAAAAAAAATTATTAGTATTTCTAGAGAGAAGTTGACACTTTTTGAATGGGAGTCAATAGGAGCCAGGGATTTTTTGGAGCCAGCATCTAGCAGCCATCAATGGTACTTTATGGTACTTCTGCATTGGCTTCAGCCTCAAGCTGTGGTAGTCGCCGCTTGGGCTGCCCAGATATTGACTTAAAGATATACAATGTCTTTCAGAGAATAACAATCCCCAGAATACAAGCCAATGGGACAAAATCTGCTGCTCTAACTTATCAATTTGTTGAAGAACATTAGAAAACTCTATAACTTTCAAACATACAGTAAAAACATGTCCTATCGCCAGTCTTATATGTAATCGTTTGGGTACAGATCATGGTTCATTACAGTCTATCTGTAAAATGATAGTCCTCCTCTCATGTTACACCTTTTGATTTTACAGAGGATTCATCTTTGGGAGAGAAAGCTGTTAGTGTAATGTCGTAAGGAGGCAAGAAGAAGATGAAACCTCTGAGGACCTTGTTGATTTCTGTCAAGTGAGCAGCATTTTAATTCTGTGTACCAAGGCCAGCAGACTGCAGATAGACACAACCACGCTCATATTTTTATATCTTTTCATATGAGCATTCCTTCTTTCTCTCTACATGCTGTCTTACACTCTTAATACGCTCACCAACACCCGCTCTATCACCAGCGCTGTTAACCTGAAACCTGTTCGAGCTTTCTAACTCTATTTGCCACCATGTTCTCTTTGCAAAGGCAAACTGTAGGCAGGTTGGTGATTCTACAGACAGTATATCGTTGACAGGGCCTGGGACTGATGGAGCGTATGTGTGTATATGTGTGTGTGTGTGTGTGTGTGTGTGTGAGTGTGTGTGTGTGGCTGGCGGTGGGGGTGGGGGAGTGACAGGCAGTGACGGTGGGTACACAGCGTAACCTTTAGAGTGGAGCCACAGGAGCATGACGGCCAGACTCCAAGGTAACAGAGAGAAAGACAGCGAGAGGTGTGTGGGGGTTGTTGGGAGGAGAAGGAGAAAGTCGACAGGTAGGGGAGATAGGAACTTCTATGTATTTGTGTCATCTGGTCTTGTGTCTGTTTGCTTTGTCCCACTGCAAAACTGCTAGCAGCAAAAGCTAAGAGGTCGCATAAAGAAATAAAGTTCAAGAATTTAGGAAACATGTTTATTTGCTTTCTTTCCCTGAGAGAGATGAGAAGATCAATATCAATCTTTGTCTGTGTGGTAAAAGTTCCAAGTCTATCTTGATACAATACTAACCTGCCATATGTACTTTTATAGTTATTGGTCCCTGTAATCTTTCCTTCTCTCCATATACTGACCATAACTGGATCCCTTCCTGACACAATGTTAGATATTGAAAACAAAATCCAAGGATACCTACTTGATTTGGCCAACTCACACTGCTGCTACGATGCATTTATGCATTTTAACGAGAACTGTGGATTTTGTCCCCGCTCTCTTCCAGTGTAGGTGAGGTGGATTACAGTGACCCAACTCTGTCAATGAACATATGGCATGTCCGTATTGTAAACTGAAGACAGATGAAATGTGAACCTGTCCCTGAAGAGTCTGGAGTAGCCTAGTTTAGCATAAAAACTGAATTAAACTACTCTTTGGCTTTATGCAAAGTGGAAAACTACACCGAACAAGAACTCTAAAGCTGTCTTATTTACATGGTCTCTCTTGTTTTTCTGAATGCATAAATTAACAGAAATGTTACTGTAAAACAACAATTTGTGATTTTAGTAGGAGTTACATGCATAGCTATTTAACAGTTTATCCAACCACATCTTTAGCTTTTACTTTTGATCTCTGTCAAGGCGCCAAACCTGGCATCCCAAAAAACTTTGGGATGCTGTTGACAGTGAAAGTTAAGGGAAGTTATTGAATGTAACTCCGTCCAAAGCACAGATTGTTGTTTTTCTTTCTCTCTGTTTGGTTTAACTATATATACATGTTACTTACAGAGGTTTAGAGTTGTTGATAGGCATATTTTTGAAGTTTTGAGAGAGCCAAATAGCTGTTTCCCCCTGAAAGAAAGAAAGCGTGTTTGCCTGCCGTTATGCATCAACGTAATCTACACTGTTGAAGACTGTGAGTGTTAAAGATCTGAGTGAATTTCTCTTATTCCACCATGACTTAATTACTTTGAGAGACTTAGTCATTCTTCTTGTCCGCCGGCACTGATGCTAATTAGTTTCTCTGTACACACATGGACACGTACATGCCAGCACACACTCTCTACATATTCAATGACATGACGGGTTTTTTTTACACTTTGCACACGCTCACATGCACGCAGCACAGACACGGCTGAGTGTCTCACTGCAACATTTTCTCATTAGGATCTCTGTCCCGTCAGTCGAGGTTTGGTGAATAATTTATAGATATTGGATAAGCAAGTTGGCAGAGGATGTGTGCGTCCAGCCAAAGTCCCTAGTGTGAGTTTTTAAGCCTCCATGAGTCACAGGGGTCTTTCTGCCAATACTGTCCGCCAGCTAAGATCTCCTGTTCATTCACAATGACAGGTCACACATACTCACATACTATATACACGAAGGCACACACACACACATACACACACACTGAGATACATGTACACGTACACAGGGTGAACATACACACACATATTTGTATTTTTATACATTTATCTACAGTATATTCAATCGCACACAAATGTTAATATTTTCATATCATATAGTGACAGGTGACTGTGTGTATTTGTCAAATATTAAATTTTTGGTTGAAGGAAAATTGAGATATTTTTTAAGCTGGGTCTCATTCTCATAAAGGTGGTCATTCTGACTATGGGTTATGCTAACTTTACACTCACCACCTCTGTTAGTGTGCAACAAGTCTTACAAATTAAATGACCAAATGGGTCATTTGACCTCCAGAAAGACACACAGGAGTGTTTTCTAATTTGGTGCCCCTATCGCCAGTAATTGGCAGGACAACATAATTTGTCTGTGCTTTCTAAAACAGTTCCAAATCAAAATAATGATGTTTTATAATGTGACAACACTGTGGTTAAGGTCTGGTTAGGTTTAGGCACAAAAATCTCTCGGTTAGGCTTAAGCAAAGATCACGGTGTGGGTTAAAATGATAACTTTGATAAGGTTAGAGGAACATGTGGTGTGGGTTAAAGTTACTACTCCCTTAAAGTTAAGCAACCTTCTTCGTCATGGCAACATTAATAACCATGGGGCTAAGGTTAGGGGACAATCATAGTTACGTTTTTTTAAAAACTGCCCTGACTCATGGTTGGAAATGTGACACTCGCGGTTGGGAACAGAAAACGAACAGCGGCCTCTTGTGGTAAAGTCCGCTGTTGCGTTATAGCCTCCCACCACCAACTTTTACAGGCCTAAACATCATCTGAACTGCACCACTGCTCTGGGTCATAATTACCAGATGTCACTCAAACGTAATTATATGTAGTTTTTGGGAACTGACGTTACAACTCATTGTGTCGTTTTTCTTGGGAGGACAGTCTCTGAATAAGACCCAACAAGTTAAAAAATAATGGAATCTCCATTTAGAGTGGCTGTGACAGATATTTCTACAGGAACAATGGTGTGACAAACCCACCGAGAATTATCACCTGACTCTGCAGTTTCTGTCAGTTCTACAGGGTTTTATAGTTACTTTATATTGACTTTACTGTTTTTGTTCACTCTCATAGCATAGCTATGAGAGTGAACATGTCAGCCGCAGCAGACAGCTAACTGTAAAAGCTATGATAAACTAACTGTATACGACCTGGCCAATTACAAAATAAAAAAGCAACTAGCTGGTAGTGAAGCACTGAGCATCTGAAGACCCAGATATGTTAATCAGGAGTAGGCGGAGGTCATAAAAAGAGTTAAAAAGAGAGTGAATATGGGATTTACATTCATTATACATCAGTTGGCCAGAAATTTGACTTCACATGCACGCTAATGAGGCTCCACATCTGTTGGATGTGTAAATAGGCAACAGTTTTGAGTTTGCCATAACAACCTAAAAGGTGGTAATATGTCAGTGTTGTGTTCACAGCTTGTTTCTGCTGCACCCAAGTGGCCAAAAAAGTCAATTAAGTTATTTTGTCATGTTTCTTTGGTAAGTTTTGGCTCAGGTTAATGTGAATTATTTTTGTAAAGGTAAAAGGCTTTGTTCCAGTGAATTTTGGACATCTCCTTCCATTCAAAAAAATGTGAATTTCCCCTGAGATCTGCCCACATGCTGGCATGGATACACAAATTAGCACATTACACATGCTCATACAAATTAAGTACACACGTTCAAACACACTGAGTATGCATGCACATACAGTACAGATTCATATGCACCTACT
The DNA here is from genome assembly GCF_910596095.1 of Thunnus maccoyii. Lineage (NCBI taxonomy): Eukaryota > Metazoa > Chordata > Actinopteri > Scombriformes > Scombridae > Thunnus > Thunnus maccoyii. The sequence continues at coordinate 15,793,291 of NC_056535.1, read as the reverse complement.
ATACTACACACACACACACACACACACACACACACACTGCTTGGACCTAGGCCTGCGACTATGACAAGCCCTGCTGTCTGCCTCGGTCCTCTCCGAGGCTTTGGAAGAGGATGGGGAGGAATGCTAAGAAACCGGGGGAAGCCAAGCATACAGTTCCACTGTGGGGGTGAAGGGAGGTGGAGGAGTGAAGTGAGGGAGGGGTGGTGGAGTGGTGGATGCTGCTCACCACACCACACAACTCTCTTTCTCTCTCTTTCCCTTCCTCTCGCATCCTCTCAGTCTGCAGAGACCCCAAGCAGTCAGCCAAGCAGTGGAGCATCCCTTCTGTCTATTTTACCTATTTCTGTTGTTTCTCCTGCTATCATTCTCTCATCCCTCTTTCCTGTTTCCTTCCTTTTTCCTTTTTTTTAAAGCTCTCTTACTTTGTGTTTAATTTTATCTCTGTTAAGTCTGTTTTTGTTAAGGGTGGTGTAGATATCTGGAGAGGGGAGAGAGAGGCAAATGGGAGGAGATGGGAATGGAGCTTTTTTTTTTTTTACAGTCGGTGCACTGGGGCATAGAGGGATGGGGAAAGTGGGTTTAACTGGCTCAGAGAGATGGTCCTTATAAGAACAAGTGGTGGAGGACGTGACAGATTCCAGGGAAGGAGATAGAAAGTATAGTGTGTGTGTGCATGTGTGTGTTTGTTTGTGTGTGTGTGTGTTGAAAGACTATTATTCAAAATCATTATAGTTTTGGTAGTTATAGTTTTAATGTCAATACCAGACTAACTTACAAAATTGCAAAGATAGATAGAGCGGCAGTGGCAGAGAAGCAGCTTAGTGTGTGTGTGTATGTGTGTGTGTGTGTGCATGTCGATTTGTTTCCTGTTAAACTTCTCCACAGCAGGTGTCAGCTGAAGAAGGAGGCTCGGAGGCGGAGACATTGGAGGAAGAAGGCAATTACTGTTGTGGAGTGTTTTTGTTTTGTTTGTGGAAGCAGCATTGTGTGGCCCGCTGCTAATGAGCCCCGGCAAGCTCGTTAATAATGAATTGGGGAAAAGGTGACACAGGGATAGTGTGTGTGTTTGTGTGTGTGTGTGTGTTTGGTAGCGATGGTTGGTGGGGTCATCTCACTAGAGAGTGTTGACATTCTCTCTGGTAGGCCCCCGGGCTGAATATGGTATCACAGCACTGTTTGATATTGATCCGGCCACACATCCACACTTTTCTCAGTATCTTCTTTTTTTTCCCCAGACTCAACCTTTTTTTATGTGTCCATCTCAACTGTGCTCTGATTTAGCTTTTTATTGACTTGCTTTTCAAAAATTGACTTTAAACAGCAATGTGTAAAATATTCTTCAACTTTTAACCATTTCTGTGGAAGTTCTGGGTGGATGGTTTTGGGTTGTGTTCATTAGGAGGCAAATCTCTAATACAAAATATTTTAAAAACATGCTTTTTTCAGTTATTATTGTGGGTGTGATTACTGCCCACAGAATTATTTAAAGGATCAGTTCACAATTTTTCAAGTCTGTCTTAAAACAACAGTGAGGTGCCCGTATGAACACTGAAACAGGTTTTGCTCACTGTAATCATTCCTCTTGTTCATACTGGCTGTAGATCCCCTCCTAATGTGCTTTCAATGTAAGTGATGGGGGGACAAAATCCACAGCCCTTGTTTTGAGCAAAAATGTATTTAAATATTTATCTGAAGCTAATATGAAGCTTCAGCAGTCTGAGTTAGTCCAATCAAGTGGACTTTTTAGTACAAAATTCCTTCTGTTTTTGTTTCTTTATTGATCTGCAGTGGAGGAAAGTAACAAAAAGAGGGAATTTATGCAAAAAAATATATTAAGATATCAGCTTGATATGACTAGTTTAGATTGCTGAAGCCTCATATTAGCTTCAGATAAACTTTGTAATACAATTTAACACAAAACAAAGACTGTAGCTCTTGTCCCCCATCACTTACATTGAAAGCACATTGCAGTAGGAATGGATCTTTACACAGCCAGTATGAACAGGAGGAATGATTACAGCAAGCAAAGCCTGTTTCGACGATCATATGGGCATCTGACTGTTGTTTTAAGACAGACTTGAAAAATTGTGAACCTGTCCTGTAAGGCATTGGGAGAAAGATAAAGCTCCAGATTTGAAAGATTGGATAAATGCAGTGGTACAGATAGCATCCTACAAGTCTATGCTCAGTTGATAAAATTTTGTTTGGAAGGTGGGATTTCCATCATGGGACCTTCTTTTGGACCTATACTGTATAAAAAAGTGTCTATTTATATTTCTGTCAGAGCTAAGAGCCTCCTGTCATTTCATTGTTTCATTTTTATAATTTTATACACAATGTTTTGTAATAATTCTTACTCTTCTGGCCCTGAAATTATATTAAGATCAGCTTGCTGCCATGCACCAACCTTTTATTTAAAATTAACACTGAAATGCCCCCAAAATATATTTTTTTCTGGTTGTAACTGACCTCTAATTGTGTCCTTTTTTTAGTGGTGTTGTTCATCAGATCTTGGCCGCACTGGAGAGCAGAGGGATTTATCCTGGATCTGATATGAGAGTCGACCACTGTGATAACAACGCACTCACCTATGCTGTGTTGACTGTAACAGTCACCTCGGCCTGTGGGTGGTTTGGTGTGTGTATGTGTGTGTGTGTGTGCATTTTGGCTGGGTCTGTATTGAGAGAGAGAGAGAATTATTACTCCCCTCACTTTGATGTCCAAACGAAGCCCCTCAGATTCCTCCAGACTAACACCTCCCTGAGGAGCAAGGATCAGACAGTCTGCAAGAGGAATGAATCTGTGTGTGTGCATGTATGTGTGTGTGTGTGTGTGTGTGAGACCAGCAGTCGTGTTGGAAGGTTTAGGTTAGCATGGACCAAAGAACCAAACACCACTGACAGCTAAGCTTCCTCTCCTCCATTACATTTCCTTGCCTCTCTTTGCACTCCAGCTCCTCTTTGTCGCTCTCTATCTTCATTGTGAACACAGCCTGATCCTTCTATTTCTCCTTTTAGTCTTCCACTATACCGTCCGACTGTTAATAGCCTCTGTCAACACCAGTGGTCTTTTCTTTGACTCTCTGTCTGCTTTTTTTTTCCTCCCTCCTCACCGTTAAAAGGTGAATACTTTCAGCATCTTGCTTTTGTCTATGTTGCTGTCTGTTTTTGACACTTTCTCCCAGGTGCTTCATAAAACCCTTTCTCCTCTCTGTCTCTCATCCTCTCACTTCCACAGAGATGGTCACCAAAACATACAGTCTTATTTAAAAAAGCACACTTGTATGCCTCCCTCCAGCCATTTAGCTTTTCTTTCGTCTCATGTCTCCTTTCATTTCTCTCCTTTTCTTTTACTCGTTTGTATCCAGCCGGCGAGAGCAGAGACGTGAGGTGCATTCTCCCTATAACTTATTACTTAATTTATTTGTCTCTTCCTTTCATCCGCCTTTCTATCTCCATCTTCTCTGCATCAGACTGATGGACAGACAGAAATTTTAGAGACATCTTTTCTGAATTTTCTTATGTCAAAGAAAGTCGAGTGTATGTATCATGCGTCTATATTCACGTGTCTCTTTATAGAAGCTCACAGATGCAACTGTCTGCTGTCACTGAGTCAAGTGAGGTGGTCTCTTGTCGAACAACTTTACATGTGGTCGCCCCTGGGGGCTTCTTTTTTTCTCTCTCTCTCTCTCTCTCTTGCCTCTGACCAGCCTGTCTCTCTGGGGTGGGGCAGAGGAGAGCCCAGTGGACCACGGCAGACCTTGTCTATTTCTATCCCCCTCCCACCATGCCCCTCTCTGACGACGCAGGCAGCCCCCTGGTACAATGACTGACCCCCTCAGTCAGCTCTCATCAGCTGGATTGACAGCTGTCAATCAAGTGTCTGGGTTGTGGTGTGACGGGGGGAAGCATTGATAGACAGTGGCTATGTTTGCATGGGTGTTTATGTGTGTTTACACTCATCAACATGGTCACCTCGTATGCTCATCATTGTTTAATATCAGAGCTGTCCCGACTAAAATTTGTCGATTGATCAAAAACAAGGATACTGGCTGAATACAGATTCATTATTTTTGATAACTTACACGTGTAAAAAGCAAAGATCCTAATGACTGAACAGTGTAAGAGTCAGTCAGACGAGTAAGTTCAGTGCATGCATCCTGTGTGTTGTGTTAGCAAGTGTAAGGCAAACATTTCCAGACGTTTTTGTAGCAAGAGGTGAAAAAGCAGAACAGTGAGGGTTTTCTCAGCTTGCCTCCTTATATTGTGTGGGGGCAGACACATCCATTGTTTATCTGCATTATTATTCTCCATTGCCACCAAACCACTAATGACATAGCGTTCAGATCAAACCCCTCTATTTATGGCTGCCAGGTTCACATTCAACCCATATTCTACAACTTTGTGGACGATGTAATGGCTAAACTGTATGACCCTGAAGTGTAAGGTGGGAGGAAAGAACACAATCTTATAACAATGTTTCCCCGCTTGAGCGTCAGAGCCTGCAGTTTAGATTTACGTTTAGCATTAAAACTGGACTCAACATAAAGTCTATCTCTTTAAATTACACTGGTGTGAACAATACATTTGACCTGAGGAAAAATGCAGTGGTGGAAGAAATATTGAAATCTTTTATTTAAGTATAAATATCACAATTTAAAAATACTCAAGTACAATTAAAAGCCCTGCATTCAAAATCTTATTTAAGTGAAAGTACAGTATTATCTGTGCTATAGTACTCAAAATGCAAATTGGCTCCTTTCAATGTTATATTTATCATAAACATATTGTCAGAATATTATTGCTGATTCATTAACATGTAAGCAGCATTTCAACGTTCTCAAGGTGAAACTAATTTTAGCAAATGTATATACCGTAGGGTAGTTTAATCAGTAACAAAACTGGTAATATGTTTTTAAATATAAAATCTTTATCTGAAAATTAACTAACCTCAATAACTGAGAAATAAATGTAGTAAAAAGTGCAGTATTTCCCTCTGAACTGTGGATTTGCAGAGGTATAAAGTGCTCAACATTGTAGCAGTTCAGTAAAGTTCTTGAGTAAATGACATCCCATCACTGGTAAAATACCTTTTTCATGCCTTTAGCCAAAATTTCTTATGTAAAAAAACATTCATAAAACCTAAAACCTATTCTTATATTTTTATGAGCTCCAATAAAGCATGTTGCATTAAATCTGACTTTTCAATCATTAATTATTATAGCAATTCTTCTGTCCATACACCACATAGCAGAGGATTACAAAATAATGTAGCAATGTAACAATCCAAGATACAGTTTGTATCACGTGTATGTACGCATGACTGTAACTCTCAGGCCATTATCATCACCATCCTGATATCAAACCTGTATCTGTGGGGCAGCTGTAGAGGTTAGAGAAGCAAACATGTAATGGAAAAGTTCCCATTTTCAGTCTCTAGATCATCTGTGAAAATAAGAATGGAAGTCACACCTGAACCAAAACACCAAACTAGTGACCAGCAGCAGAAACTGTCTTCATACTGGGAACCACCCAGGTGTGCATAAATATGAGGAGAATTGTACAAGTGTGCTTAACTTTCAGTGAATTAATAACGCTTTGTTGAAATATCACCATGTTTTGCTTTATTTCCCCAAAACAAAACAAAAATTCATTTTTGGTGAATCAACAAATCAGCTGACTTAACAATTCATCATTATATCCAATTAAAATCTTATTATTTGAAGGCAATACAATTAAGACTGTGATTTATATGACTGCAAATTAACATATCAGTAAGCCTTATAGGAAATGTCTCATTAATTAGTCATCCTTTAATTGGCCCTGAATGCCATTAGCATGCTGTGTGTGTTAAACATGCGTTCATTAATAACATTACAGTGCGACCCAGATCTGCATGGGCAAGCTAAGATTAGTTTAACTGTTGTTGCCACTTAAGCTGTTCCATGTAAGTGTTAAGTGTGTCTGAGAATGATATGACACCCATGCCCATGCTGATGCACAGGCTGGTTCTGCTTTGATCAATGGTGCCTGGCATTGGGAGGGGGGCGGCCCGAGGTGAGGTAGGGGGTGAGGGGGGTGTCTGAACCTCCCACTCGTGCTGATGAAGACGAATGAGCTAACAAGACATGACGGAATTGCTTTTGCAAGGTGGGGGGAGTTGGGGGGGGCTGAATGCTGTATCGTGATGTTGTGTTGAGGGCGGCTAAAGGGGCAGGTTGATTTATCGTTCCAGCAGCAGATAGCCACCGTTTTACCACCCCTCCCTCTCTACTTATTCACCAGGACCCTTCGGTCTTTAATTACAGCCCCCAGCCTCCTCCTTCCTCTCATCCATGTCCTTATTAGAAGAGTCATACCACACATCATACATCCATGCTGCCGGCAGAGGACAATAGTATATATGAGACAGGGCCTGAGGGGGGGCAAGGGGGGTTGGGCTGCCGCCCAAAATGTCACGGCCATGTTGATTTTGCATTCCATTACCACCTTATGGTCAGGAAAACAGGGAAGAAATACAGAAATGCGAGAGAGTAATGAAGCTAGGGGACTGAAGGTCAAAGGAAGGAGTGGAAAAAAAAGAAAAAAGGGAATGGATGAAATCGAGGAGAGGAGGAAAACGGGACGATTAAGATATGTACATAATGGGAAAGAGGGATAGGGGATGACAAATTGAGAAATAGAGCAATCCTCAGAGAGAGGAGGAGGGGTAAAGACATGTTAAATGGTTTGGGAGGCCTGAGAGTAAGGTGGAGCCCGCTGATCCAACCTGATGAATTCATAAGAGGCCTTTGGAAGAAATGGGAGAGGAACGCAGAGTAAAAAACAAAATTAAGAAAATGAATTCAGTAAAAAATGGAAAAGTTTGAGCTTAACTGAGAGAAAAAGTAGGACCAGCAGTTTACCAATCAGCCAATTACCAAATTATTGTTACAGATTAGTTTGTTGGTTCTAAAATGAATATGAATAATGTAAGTACACAAGACTCCCCTGCACCAATAACTGGACAAATAGCTGTGCAGGTCTACATTAGTGATTCTCTGCAGAGAAAAGGCGAGAGAGAGGGGGAGAAGTAAGGGAGGGGGACCAGCTCACCCCACACAATTTATCACTGCATTGCCATTCGCTCTCTGAAATATCAGCCTATTAAAACATTCATTGAGCTGATTAAACTGCAATAAAATCTAACAAAATTTGCACTGACACCTTCAGTGCATGATTTATTAGGCCAAGGCTTTGCATGTGCTCCTTCAACCCCGATAAACACGGAGATGGGAAAGATCAGATGCTGCTGCCACCTGTTGGATGATTTCAGTCAGAGAGAGCAAGAAAGTACACAATCCAAATTGAAATCAAGCAAAATAATGACATTAAAATGACTTTCTAGGTCTTTGATTAATTTTTAATACTTTGAGTTTACTGTAATCCCAGATGAACAACACCAAGTCAGTATAGATTTGTTTTCTAACCTTGCATTTTTTTAGATGCTAAGCCAAAAATAATTAAGGGAAGTTTTGTTATAGATCATTTCAGATCATCGCAAATCATCTTACTTTGTGTTTTTTTTCCTGTTTGATATTATGATGATAATAACCTGATGACTGAACATTATTTATTTATGATATTAATTGACTGATCATTAGATAAATGTGAAAGATGCCCATCACAATTTCCTAAAGCCCAAGCTGACATATTCAAAGTATATTCAATGTGCAATCATAGGAGACTAAGACATCCAGGAAATATCCGTATTTGAGAAAGTTTTTTTTGGTACTTAATGCTTTAAAATGACTTTAAATGATTAATTGATTATGGAAATTATGACTGATTGATTTTCTTTCAAACGACTAATCTAACTCTCTAACACAGCTCTAACACAAAGATTCAAGACTGAATTTGGACACCAGGACACGTCAGTATGATCATTCTGTCTTAGTTCTTGTTGGAGTGAAGGCAAATACTCAGTCTCACAATCTGTTATTATACCTTAAAATATAGTTGGGGAACTCAGCAAAACCTGGCGATAAATAAACTAACTTTATTGATAACAGTTGCAACAGATTGCCCCCTATGTCGAAAGAGAGACAGACAAGAGATAGTGTCGGAATGAAAGTAAGACAAGAAAAGAATGGAAGAAGAAGTAGGCATCATAAAAAAGGTTTTGTAATCTGTTGCCAGATATGCAGCTAAGCTTTATATTTCTAAAGGTGATACAGTTTCTTTATGCAAATTTGAATTACATGTATTCCAATAGAAACAATCAATTAGAACTGATGTGATTATCTAACAATCCCATTCTCTTTCACTCTGTGCGATCTAATTACTTACTGTATATCTCCAGTAATTGGAGAAGGTGGGAGGTCAGATTGAAACAATATCCAGTCCACATTTCACTGCATTAGCTGAGGTGGAAGTGTTTTGTGTTGAACTGGTGTCGTATTGATCCACATGGTTTATTACAGGCTGTGCGAGTGTTAACACTGTCCGGGAAGACAGGAGGGGGGATTACCTGGAAATGGTCCTATTGATCGGGGGTTTGCCTCAGGAGAAGGCTGAACGTCGCTCAACCCACAAGAGACAGAAATATTGAAGAGACACTGCACAAAGAGCCAACCAACAAGCACTATCCGAGAGATGTGTTTCTGGCAAGCTGCCTTTTTTCCCACAGTGATATATCTGCATAGCAGCGGTCATTTGACTGGAGGGAATGTGTGTGTGGTGTGGAAGGAGGGGAGTCATGTGGAGTCATGACCTTCACAGATGACATGAGCTGGACAAAAGCCGTGTCCCCAATTGGGAAAAAGCTGATTTTTGGGTCAGTGGTTAAGGTTAGGCTTAGGGTTAGGGTCTCCAGAAAATGAATATAAGTCTATGTAATGTCCTCAGAAGTGATCTGGGACAAAAACCCACTCATTGTTTTGGTTTTCCAGCTCACAACTTTACCATTTAAAAGCAGACTTGCTGCTTTTATCTTTGTTTTTAGGCTGCAGCAGGGAGCTGTTTTCAGTGAAAAAGCTCTAATTACCCACTGTACACTACCTGCTCAGCACCACACAGCAGACAGACAAAGTGAGCGACTCGCCTGTGAACATTGTGGAGCATTTAGCTCCAAAAGAGAGCTAGATATTTCCCTCAGGAGTTGGTGGAGGCAATGAAAGGAGCAAAAAAAAGAGTGAATATTGGACTTACAGTCATCAGGTGGCCAGAAACACAGCTGACACCTGCTTGCTAACAAGTTCACTATATCAACTTAAAAGGTGATAATGTCAATGTTGTGTTTAAAGCTTGTTTCTGCTGGCCCCAAGTGGCCAAAAAAAATCAGTTGTGCAGGTTTAGGGTCATGAGCAAGGGCATGCATTATGTCAGTGAAGGTCCTGACAAGTGGGTGTGAGTGCATACGTGTGTGTGTAAACCGCCACATTGTCAGGCTGCCAGTGTTGTACTACTGCAATCTCAATCTGCTCAGGCATGAGAGTCACTCCAGTGTCACATTGTTGCATAGCTTACTGTCTGCTGAGGGGATGCAACGTCAGAGTTACCTCACACCACAGCTATACCATCCCATATAGTGTACGTGGAGATATACAGTAATATAATGTACTATAAACTGATTAATCATTGCTTAGTTTAGTCAAGGTTACATGAACTTTGCTGTCTCCATAAAGTCCTGTGAGACATCTCTGTAAGAGGAAGTTAATATTATGTCATATGAAAATAATACTAGAGTTTTGGGACTGATCTACAGCATAACTGCAATATATTCATATTTGTATCTACAAGAGATGGATACAATAAAAGCAGCACTTATTAAGTGTAAAACAATCTAATATAACTTGCACATTTACAACCATTATGAAGCTCATAATATTACATTTTCAAGAACATGAAAACGAGATGTTGATTCATCTGTACGGGGGTCTGTAGTTTGTAATGCGGTAACATTATTATGATTGAAGATGCTTGAGCAATGAAGGTCATTTCCGGACAATGAAGTAGTGATATCAAAGCTATTAATATAGATCAGGTTCATAATGGTTTCTTCAGGAGCATGTGGTACCTCTCTGTCCCATTGCTGCTGGTCTGTCTGCTGCTCTGGCTCAGAAAAAAAGGTCAAGGTATGCATATGGTATGGATATTTGTTTACTTGTGAGTGTGTGTGTGTGTGTGTGAGAGAGAGATAGAGAGAGAGAGATAGAGAGAGAGAGATAGAGAGATAGAGAGAGAGAGAGAGAGAGAGAGAGAGAGAGAGAGAGAGAGAGAGAGAGAGAGAGACCTATTCTGTCATTTCAGTTTATGTATTTGTTACCTCTGAATAATAATCGAGGCCTGGTCCACACATTGCTTTTGGACACTTATGTAATATTTTGTAAATTGTCACATATATTTACCCGGTAATAAATAAACAAGCATGACAAGTTTTGACATGTTTGGTTATACGGATGACAGTGCAGTTTCACAGTAATGGCCGTACAGAAGGGGAGGGGTTGCTGTGTGTTTTATAGATAGCAACTCTGTCTCTGCATTCAGACATCCTGAATCTATTTAAAGATGAGCTGTCTGCAGCAGACTGGCTTCACACTCACACTGTTATTACACTGATCCTTTCCTTTTCATTTTAAATATTAAAATGATAAATATTTATCATGGCCATTATTTTTATGTTATTTCACATAATAGTATGTATACTGAGTGTCAGGTGCTTTATGGTTCAAATGCCTTTTGCAGCTCTAAGTTAATATGCAACGATTTTCATTCTTAATTTATCGTTATTATACACTACAACAGACAGAAAAATACCATTATGTAATACAATTAGATCAGCTACACTGGCAGTGATTGAACAAATAATGTAATAATCACAGAACCCTTCAGACACACACACACACAAACACTTGTAGGTGTCATACTGGGCTGTATCTGCATGATTACCTTGTATAAATCATGATTCCAGATATGAATAGCGGACTAACAAGATATAATGTGTCTGTTAGTGGAAGACGTGTCAATTTAAAAGGAAAAGTAACTGACAGCAGTGTCATCTGGGGCTTTGGGGGTTGAATTTCCTCCACACAGAAATTACTTACGCTGAGAAACTACAAACAAGTACAAATTGTTGTGTAAATTATAGGCTTTGTGAGTGGGAGGCATCAATTTATAAAATACCCAGAGGTCCTGTTGGTGTGCAACCAATTTCATATACTTGCAGGCTGTATTGAACTAGACATATCTGAATTGCTAAATTCAGTAGGGGCAACTCTTCAAAACATGTATGTTTATGTTCTTTCTCCTCAGTATGACATCTTTAACCAGCCAATCAGCATATGGCTCATAGCAAAAAACAAGATTAGGCCAGTGGGAGTGAACTATCCTGCCATATATAGATAAAGGATGTAAACAAAGTGTAAATGCTGAGGAATAATGCTTGAGCAGTTTGTCTCTGGTAGAGAGGGGTTTTCATGTGAGTAACATACTGGCTTGTTCCTAGGAGTCAATCAGCTGCACAATATAGTCATACACAAACAAGGTGCAGATGAGGCTGGATCTTTTGGTTAACGTAATATGGTTCTCCCTCCACAGGTGGTGATGACCCCCCCACATCTGAATATCAAGGTAAGACATCCTTGAGCTCTGATTCAGCGAGGCATACTGGTAAACTGGAGTGAAATTAAAGGACTATCAATATCAGTTTGAATAAGTAGAATATGTGGTCTCTAATGGGACAGTGGTAAATGAAAAGCTAAACTTCACTCTCAGAGATTACTAACTAATAATGTATTTAATAGCAGTGCCAGAACCCGGTGTATATTTGCTGCTGTGCAGAACTGATTTACTTGCTGTTGCTGTGATGGCAGATGGTGGTATAAATATGGATCAGATAGCTGCAATATTGAATCACAGTGGATGTAATTAGCATTTTATTAAACAATCATAAAAGATAAATGTAATTTATTAAAAGACAAACACAAAATAAATAAATTGATCTAAATTAGAAAACTGTTTGCATATTCGCCCCCTTGACCATAACACATCTGAATCACTGAAGTGATCAGTTGTTTTAATAAGCTGACTGGAGACATGGGCGATGTTTTAAATCAGTACACCTACTGCATCAGAGTCCTACCAAACACACACACACACACACACACACACACACACACACACACACACACACACCACACAAGTCCAATAGCTAACAGCTTGTTAGTAACATTTCTGGCAAAAGAAAAAAACAAAAAAAGAAACTACATCATGACAACAAAGAAACATTTCAAATTAATCTAATAATGTAATTAAAAAGTAAAAATTTGAGACAGTATACAACAAAATTTCCAAGACACTAGGGTGGCTTAAAAAGAACAATATTTAAGTCCTGGAGGGGTTATAGTCCAGACTTCAATCTAAGCAGAACTTGAAAATTGCTGATACAGTTGATTATTACTGTGTAGTATTTGAACTTAATTTAGATGATTTTGCAGATATTTGTATTTGTAAGATGTCACTTTGACATTGAAGTGTATTTTCTGATGATTAGTGTGGAAAAACATAATTACCTCCACTGTGATTTAACGTGTAAAATGTAAAAAATTACAAGTGGGTGAGGCAGGTTGAATACTTTTAATAGGCACTGGGTATGTCTGTGTATCTAAATGTGTTTGCGCAACCACGTGTGCCATGACGTCTGCCAAGAGGATAGTTAAGCTGTGCACTTGCAACTGCTATTACTTTCCACAGCAGGCGAGCTGTGTTAGAGGCTCCCCGTGCCCCGCACAGTTCAGTAGAGTGTAGTAGGTTTTTACACTCAAGGCCTCTTTCTGTCAGCCACCTTCAGGTCCAGGACCATGGCGCAAACAACTCCAGTCGACCACACCAAGATGGGTGTGGGTCGGGCAATTGCCGTGCTGACCTCCGGAGGAGATGCCCAAGGTAAGTGGAGGGTTTCCAGGGTGATATGTGAGTGTGGAGTGCCAAAGCAGGGCATGTCTGATATTTGTTTGCCTCAGCAGGTAGTTTAGAGGACCTGCTGTGTGAGAAGTCAGTATATTCAACAACAGGGTGTTTTACGAATTAAAAAAAGTATTTGAGATGTGTAATGAGTTAGAAACCAGTTTGTCTGGAGGCCAACATTTGATTGCTTTGGAATGATAATTGATTGTCACTGATAAGTAACCTGTATAAACCAACATACTGCAGGTATATCATCAGTCTCCAACCTTGTTAACATCCTAAATGACACTGCTCTTTAGGAAAGTCTAGCCACTTCTTTACTGCTGCATTCAATCATGTTTGCAGCTCTCTTTTATATCAAATATGACTGATAATATTTTTATAACTGATCAAAATACTTAAATGATTTTCTATACCAGAACAGAGTTATCTTAACTATCTCATAGAGCTAACTTAGGGAAAATTCTTTCACCTGGAGCTGCTAGGCCCACAGAGGGAGACAGACTCTCCCCCTGACCTTTAACTCGATGAGGACTATCTCCACTGTGACCTTTGGGAAGTGTGTCAGTGACCCCACACAACCCTGTTGTGTGAACGTGTGAGACAGCAAGTCTGTCTGTGTTTCTGCCCTACCTTAAGATGTGTGTGTAAATGTAAAACTGTCAACCTCTCACACTTCTTTTCTCACACTCACTTTTCTTTTTCACTCTCATTACTCATTGCAACCTTACCTTTCTAGATATCTTTATATCCTTTAGTCCAAGTTTCTTCGTCTTCTCCTCCCTCTTGCTCTTAACTCTGTATGTGTTATGGGGGCTAATTTTAGAGGAATGACCTTTCTGTCATGTGTTTGTAAAGCGGTGAGGTGAGAGTGCGCGGGCTGTCCTGCTCTTCCTCTCTCTCCTCTTCTCCTTTACACTGTAAGTGGAGAAGCTCTTGGCACCTTCAAAGTTAACATGTTGTCCTTTTAAGCAACCCCCCCCCCCCCCCAGTTGCTGAGAGTGTGCAGCTGCCTTTCCTGCAATACAAACTCACCAGTACCACTTTTTTTTTTTTTTTATAATTTTACTGTTTACCTTTACAATAAAACTGCAGTAAAATGAAAGGGCACCATAGTGTTGTTTTATCATTTTTCTTTACCTTAAGATTGTGATGTTGTTGCACCCATCTGGTGTTCAGCAGCTGCAGAACCAGGTTAAAGCAAAAGCTAAAGTCTAAAAAAGGAAATGCTAATCGTATTCAATGCACAAATAGTTCAACATCAGTGTCATTTAAAACCTCATATAATTTTATATATTATGTTTATATGCATTTATAAATGCAAATATAAATGTTAAAAAAGAAAAATAAAAGTAAATAAATAAAAGTAAATAAAAGTATGAGGGCTAATGCACATAAACACACACTGTGTCTACAGGTATGAATGCAGCTGTGAGGGCCACAGTTCGCGTGGGACTTTACACTGGAGCCAAGGTGTATTTTGTCCATGAGGTAAATACTTTTTCTATTATTAAATTAATCATTTAATCTGTTCAAACTCAAAATAAATATAAAAAATTGTGAAAAACAGCGCCCCAGGCGACATCTTCAAATGAGTTACTTTGTCTGCCCAACAATCCGAAACCCAAAGGTTGTTCAATTTACAATTATATAAACAAGTAAAAGCAACAAATTATCCCCACTAAGAAGCTGGAACAAGCGCATGATTTGTATTTTTGCTCGACAAATGACAATTAATCAATTACAATATCTGCTTTCAATTGTTTCCGCACTCCCACATTTCCTGTACACAAAATCAACCTTATAAATAACGAGTAAATAACAATATAACAAACAAAACAGTTGTGGGGCTGAAACAGAAGCATTTGCCAGAGTAAAAATATGCCTGTGTCATTGAACATCAGGCTCTCCTCCAGCGATGACTCAAGACTTCAAGGAAGTGATATGGTGCTGTGTGTCTGTTTGTTGACAGGGTTACCAGGGTCTGGTGGATGGAGGAGACAATATTCGCCCCGCTACATGGGAAAGTGTGTCAATGATGCTGCAGCTGGTGAGAACAAGCATGAGGATGTAAAGCATATTTCACTACACGCTTATCATCTCCACCTTGTTTTTTAATTCGTGACTCAGTGGGTCACCGTCTAGCCTTTTTTGTGAGTGGGATGGAGGATCTGTGTAACTTTAGCAACCCTTTAGCCTCTGCAGTGCAGTTCTGTAGGTCAAATGGTCATTTAAATGCCAAGGTTCATTAAATAGCAAGACTTAATGGCAAGTCAAGGCAGCTTTATTTATAGAGCACATTTCATTACAAAGAAACTCACTGTGCTTTACTTTTAAAAGAAACATAAAAACATTAAGCATATGCAACACAGTGGTATAACAGTAATAATGATAATAATAATAAAGAAACAACATATATTTATACATACCCACAATACCTACACACACACACACACACATTAACACTGTTCATAGGCCTGAGAAAACAGGAAGGTTTTGAGCTTAGCTTTAAATGTAGATATAGTTTTTATAGATCGCTGCTCATCAGGTAGAGCATTCCATGGGCATTAATGGGCCTTAGACATGAGCAGTTGGGTTTTAGATAATGCCACCATTCTCCTGATCTGCCTTCTTGTGAATCTTGTTTGGTACTGAAACCCTTCCTTTCTTGCTTGACATCAGGGTGGAACTGTGATTGGTAGTGCCCGTTGTATGGACTTCCGCAACAAGGAAGGGCGCACCAAGGCTGCCTGTAACCTGGTCAAGCTAGGCATCACCAACCTGTGTGTTATTGGAGGTGATGGCAGTTTGACAGGTGCCAACCAGTTCCGTTCAGAGTGGAGTGAGCTGGTGGCGGACTTGCTCAAAACTGGTGAGAGTCCTGACCCCCAAAAAATCATTGTTTCTGTTTAAGCATATTGATGAATGTATCTGAGAGCGTTGCCATTTTAATCTGTGCTCAGGTAAAATCACGGCAAGTGAGGCCAAGACTTCCTCCCACCTCAACATCGTTGGCATGGTGGGCTCCATCGACAACGACTTCTGTGGCACTGACATGACCATTGGCACAGACTCTGCTCTACATCGCATCATTGAGATAGTGGACGCCATCACTACTACAGCACAGAGGTATACATACAGGCATTTATACATTTATGTGATGGACAGACCTGCCATTTCAACACTCGTGACTTAAAATGTGTCTTTCTGCAGTCACCAGAGGACCTTCATCCTGGAGGTAATGGGCAGGCACTGTGGGTGAGTACAGCCCGGGTTGGGAGTCATAAAGGTGTGTTTGTCTATATTCAATCATAGTACACTAATATTTAACATAGTGGCCTTGCAATTGACTGCCTCATGTTATCCCTTTTCTAGGTGCAACATAGATTGTTATTGATAGATTGATAGATTGTTAATATCCACCTCTAATATGATGCACTGTAAATCATAATGTGATGCAGTTTGTTTGATAAAGTATTATAAACAACATCAAAACACTTCTATTTCTCTGTAACTTTAAGTCCATTCTTAATTCAGTGTCAGTGTTCCAGAGGCTGTTTCAACTTATGATCCTTCACCTACAGCTACCTGGCTTTGGTGACAGCTCTGGCTTGTGGTGCTGATTGGGTATTTATCCCAGAGATGCCCCCAGAGGATGGATGGGAGGAGCATCTGTGCAGAAGACTGATGGCGGTAAATGTCTTGCCCTGCAACATCACTTTAATTTGACATCATTTCGGCTTCAAAAAAAAGTCTGCATATTGATCTTCCAGCTTATTGTGTCCCTCACAGCAAAGAGACCGTGGCTCCCGTTTGAATATCCTCATTATTGCGGAGGGAGCAATTAACCGCCAGGGTCAACCTATCACCTGTGACGATGTCAAAGAGGTCAGTAATAGCAATGCTGTAACACACAAGCACATTGGAGAGGTTCCAGTCATATTAGACTGCTCATAAACTCATAACGTCTCTGTCCAGCTGGTAACAAAGAGCCTTGGCGTCGACACCCGAACCACCATCCTGGGCCATGTGCAGAGAGGTGGAACTCCCTCAGCCTTTGACAGAATCCTGGTAATTGCTCAATGGCTCCATCTATAAACCTTTTAAATATTCATAAATTGATCTTAACTGCTTCTCTGAGCCCCTGTTTCTCATTTATGTTATTTAGGCCAGCAGGATGGGTGTGGAGGCTGTAATGGCTCTGCTAGAGGCCACGCCAGAGACTCCTGCATGTGTGGTCAGCTTGTCTGGAAACATGGCTGTCAGGCTGCCTCTGATGGAGTGTGTGCAAGTGGTAAATCTATCTGTTCCATAAAGTAAATATTAATACAACACACAATTTCTGCAGTGTAAAAATATGCATCATGACATCAACTTTGAGAGGTTTGTTGAGCTCTCCCAGTACACTAAAGCACCATAATTCATAATATTCTGATTAAATTCTCAGTTTCCTCTTTGTCCTCTCACTTTCTTTCATGTCAGACAAAAGATGTCACCACAGCCATGAGTGAAAAGAGGTTTGACGATGCGGTGAAGCTCAGGGGAAAGTGAGGCATGCACTTTTGTCTTAAACATTTCAAAATCTCAACTGTTGTGTCGAGTTTTAAATGTCTGTACGTGTCTGCTCACTTTTGACAACAGGAGCTTTGAGAACAACTGGAACACCTATAAAATGCTGGCTCACGTGCGCCCCCCAGATACAAAGGTCAGGAACTACTGTATATTTGTACTGTCTTATAACTGTCTCTCAGTTAATATGCCCCAGTGGAAAATATATTTATTCTGACAAATGTCAAATTTTCCCTTGCCAGAGCAATATCAACATTGCTATACTGAACGTGGGTGCTCCATGCGCTGGAATGAACGCTGCAGTTCGTTCCGCTGTCAGGATCGGGCTCCTCCAGGGCCATCAGATGCTGGCAGTGCACGACGGCTTTGATGGTTTGGCTCATGGAAAGGTAAATTCTAGTAACACACGCATAAAAAAAAACTGAAAGGCTTTTACTTTCATGATAGTTTTACCACATTCATCCATAGTTTACACATGTGGAAGAGCTTGTCAGAACACACATCCTTTCCCTGAACAGATCAAGCCCATGACTTGGTCTGCAGTGGCAGGATGGACCGGAAAGGGGGGCTCCAATCTGGGCACAAAGAGGTGAGATATTTAAATTGAGCACTCTGCTGATCGGTACAATAACAACAGTACATGTTTCAATGTTTTTAAATGTACATTGACCCAAGTGAACACTGAACAGGTGTAATTTCTGATGTTTTTTCCTTTTATGAAGAACCAAGCCAAATGATTTAATGGAGGAGATCAGTATGAGTATTGCTAAGTACAACATTCATGCTATCGTCATTATTGGAGGCTTTGAGGTAAGCAGCAGTATAGAGACTCTGATCATGTTGCTGGTGTATCAGTCCATTACACAGCTCTCACACTAAAACCAAACATATAAATGAAAGGCACTTGTTGGCATTTTACTAATTTCCTCCTTCCTGTTTTCACCAGGCATATGTTGGCGGTCTGGAGATGGTGCAGGCTAGAGAGAAGTATGAGGAACTGTGTGTTCCCCTTGTCATTGTTCCTGCTACTGTCTCTAACAACGTCCCTGGATCTGACTTCAGTATTGGCGCTGACACTGCTCTTAACACCATAACCATGGTAAAATTCTCACAGAACACAAAAAACAGACAATCTAACAGTCATTTAAAAATTAAGTGACTAGTTACTATAATGTGCCTCTTTCTTTTTTCTCTTTGTCCCCTTCAGACATGCGACAGGATCAAGCAATCTGCTGCTGGCACCAAGCGCAGAGTGTTCATTGTTGAGACTATGGGAGGATACTGCGGCTACCTGGCTACCATGGCCGGCTTGGCATCTGGAGCTGATGCTGCTTACGTCTATGAGGATCCTATGAACATTAAAGAGCTAGAGGTCTGAGCTTATGAATTTACAAACAAAAGTGAAAGCTAAGTGTTCCCATGCATCAGTGATGGATGGATGTTTCGGAACTCAATGTTTATTTGTTTGTAGATGAATGTGCAGCATCTGGTGGAGAAGATGAAAACCACAGTGAAGAGAGGACTCATTCTGAGGTTTGTGGGAATTTTGCATTATTTCTTTTCTGAACAGAATCACCATTTCACTTTTCACTGGAGGTTCATAGCTCTTTCTTTTTTCAGAAATGAGAATTGCAATGCCCACTACACGACAGATTTTATTTACAACCTGTACTCAGAGGAGGGCAAGGGTGTGTTTGACTGCAGGAAGAATGTACTTGGACATATGCAGCAGGTATGCCATTAGATGCAGATCATCTGTTTGTTGTGCACAGATTCAATATTTTCCACCTCTATTCAGTTCCATAAATACAACGAAACCATTTCTTTGATTAGGGTGGAGTACCAAGCCCCTTCGACAGGAATTTTGCCACCAAGATGGGAGTCAAGGCTGTCCTGTGGCTGACTGACAAGCTGAAGGAGTGCTACAGACATGGTAACGACAAAGGACGAAATGTTGTATAGAATTGTGGCCTGATTATCTCCTGTGCTCTCTGTGCTAATCTATCTTTAACCTCAAACTTCCAGGTCGCATCTTTGCCAATTCTGCAGATTCAGCTTGTGTGCTGGGCATGAAGAAGAGAGCTTTGGTCTTCCAGCCTCTAGCAGATCTTAAAGACCAAACTGACTTTGAGTAAGACTTTCTATGTTTTCAGTTTATTTTCTGGTCTCATATTGTCTTCTGCACTGCTCTGCATTTACTCAGACTCTGACTCAGACAATGTCTTTTACATGTGAAATGTACTGACTCCTTGTATGTAGCTTTCAATTAATTGTTTGGATTTGCCAAACTAATGTAACCAGAGAAAAAATAGTCGATATAAATACCACAGCCAGTACGCAAAAGACATCATTTGAAAGAGTTAGTAACCAGGGTTAAAACATCAGTAAATAGCAAGGAAGAGAACTCCAATGAATGCCAGTGTTGCTTTTGTTGTACATACTGTAAGTGTACATATACAGTTGTATGCAAACATGTCAACTCTGAAGTTTAAAGCCACTTGCTTTCTGCCCATTTGTGGTCAGAAATTATTTAATGCAGCTTTAATTAAAATACTTAACATGAATTATTTGACTCCCTAAGCTTTGAGAATTTAGTTCTTGTTTTCATTTCCCTTTTTGTGCTAACACACGTTTTTCCTCTGCAGACATCGTCTTCCATTGGAACAGTGGTGGCTTAGGCTGAGGCCCATCCTAAAGGTCCTGGCCAAGTACAAGATCGACTTGGACACTTCTGAAAAGGCTGCAATGGAACACGTCATCAAGAAGAGAGGCTTAGTTCATCATTAGCTTTTTCATGTGTTTATTACTGCCATCAGGACTTGATGTGACCTGTCTTCTTTTCAAAGCACTTTGTAAACTCTGTCTCTGACAAGTGCAATATTAATAAAGATAATAATTATATGATCAAAACAAACAGCAAGTCTCACAATAAATCTTTAAAATTAATACAGGTATTTGTTTTTACAGAAAACATTACGTTATGATGTAGAAACTGACTGTATTTTTATGCTGCAGTCTGGTATTTCAGGGCTGTCTCCCATCACAGAAGCTCTTTTCCCATTTCAGTTATTTGCACCACACCACTTGTACCCCTGCCCTACTTTCTGTCTCTCTATATTCATCTAAAGCAACCTGCCTAAACTGAAAACTCATTTCATGACCATTTCTAACATCCAATTCTAATCCACTAAAACAAAGCCACAGTAAGGTTTTACCATATTTGAACCTTTTTGCAATATTTTTCTCAATTGGTATGTCAACTATACACACTCTTAAAGAGAAATCAGGGTTCTCATCATGCAATGTGTCCTACAGTGCTTCTGTAGATCACTGTATCAGAGCTGCAGTTTTCATCATCTCAGGCTTTGGCACTAGAAATCTTCACAAAGTTGCAAGCTTACTCAAAGTTAACGGGATCGTGACCAAGACTTTTTCAAGCTATGTGTGGCACTTTGAAACATCTGTTCAGTTTAATTGGTGTAAAAGGAGAGACTCAATTGAATATCATCCACAAAGGCCTAATGTTTAAGATTAAAAATTATATGAATTACTCAGAGCAATAAAAAATGCAGATGGGTTATTTAAAGTGTTTGTTGCCAGTAAAATGTTTTAAAGCTTGTTATATGTCTACTGGAAAAACACTTTTAATAATTATCCTACAACCAGCTGCCCCCTTCAATCTATTTCTACATTGTTAAAACAATAAATGTTGAAGGAGTTGTCTGCTGTAGACCAAGTGGAGAAGTGTGGACCTGTGCCCTCTAGTGGAAAATGTTTATTCATCACTACACTCACCAATTTATGAAAACATGTTTACAAGCCTATGCCATCTTTGGAATTACAGGCTACAATGCCTTTAAAAAGTATTCACCCCTTGGATATTTTCATGTTTTATTGTTTGAATCAAAGTAGATGTATTTAGGCTTTTTTAAGCTGACCAACAAAAAGTCAATTTAATGTCAAAGTGAAAACAGATCTTTACAAACTGATCCAGAAAATTAAAATTCTTCTGTGCAGAACCGTTCAAGTTCTGCAAACTGTGATTGAAAAGCAATTTTCAAATCCTGCCACAATTTTTCAGATTGATTTCTGCCCTGTGACTTCACCGCTTTTGGACACTACTACTATTGTTACCAAAAATAAAATAATATTGCACAAGCAATTTCTTTTGCATTTTGGGATTTTAGTCCATCTCTAAAAACACCTACACACCCTCATCCACAATATCACCAGCTGATTTATAACAAGGGTAACTAGGAATAAATGTTTTTTCTTTTAGAATCAGGTTTATTGCCAAGTAGGTTTGCACATGCAAGGAATTTGCCTTGGTGTTGTGGTGAATAACAATCAAAAATATACACAAAATTAAGTAATCCCAAATAATATAAAAAAAGAAAGAAAGAAATGTAAAAAAAATATGTAAAATATATTCTAAGTGAGAAGAACTGCTACAGGTTTAAATTTTAAATGGAAGAGAATGAAATGAAATGTACAAAATTTTGACCAGGAATGTGCAAATGTTTATGGCATCAACATGATATGCAGTGTGCCATTAATAAAACCAATTAAAAATCATAGATATGCAAATCTAATATAATCTCTGGGAGATATGTGGGTGATATTGCGTGTAGATATGATTTGATAAATTCTCAGAACATTATTTATTTAAGGGTTTGGCGATTATTATAGTTACGCTTCCGAAAACAGGCTCGAAAACTACAATACCCATAAGTCCTTGTATTTCCGGGGAAAAGGCGGATGTGCTGTCTGATTGGCTAGCAAACACCTTTCAAAAACAGTGAGCGGGGGGTGCACTTTTCATGATTGTCGAGGATTTGAATAGTTTTAGGAGTTCAGCAGCAGCCGTACAGCGATGTCACTGTGTGATTATGTATAGCAAATCTGCATTTTATCTGCTGTAAATAAAAGTGTTGCTACCAACCGCTTGAAGTAAGTCACCGTTAACTCTCACGGTTAAGTTAGCGAACGTTAACGTTAGTTGAAGCGTCATGTTGTGGTTAACGTTGACGCTGGCTAAGTTAAGCTAACACGCTTTATCGAAATTTTAAATTAACATGTGTTACTCTTGACTAACGTGTTTTTTTTTTTTTCCTTTTTACAGCTGTCGACATGAAGTGCTTGAAAGTAGACGAGTACATCAAGCGGACAGCCTCTGTGAAAGAGACAGAGCTTTTACTTCAAGAACTAGAGGTTAGCATAACATATAACGTCGTATTCATACCTCTGACTTTTAAACAACAGTTGGCCAACCCAAGATTAACTGCCTCCAACAGAGTCCGGTTTTGTTTGCTGTATTATACATATGGCATGTTTTGTGCATTACAGTTAGCTAAAAAAGAATTTGTTCATTTTGCAGAATTATGTGAAGAGTCGACCTGGGCTTCAGGGTCGCACACTGTGTGACAGAGTCATCAGAGCCTGTAACCATCATCTTGGAGTTGGATCCCCTGACTTTGATCATATCAATCAGTTGGTAAAGCTGGTGGAGCTTTCCCTTCATGGCTATGATATTTCTGCAGCGCTTGTTGCTCAGAGCAGTCCGCTGTACATGGAAAAGATCATTTTCCATATTGTGAAGAAGCTGAGCTCTCTTGAAGTTCACAGTCTATGCAGCCATGTAGCTGGAGTGCTTTACAGCAGGCTTACCCCAGCACAACAGGTATGAATCATTTTTGTTTTTTTACAGAAGAGTTCATATAACTACATGTGTTGAACAGTATGTCCCACCTCAACTCTGCACGATTGCTTCTTTAGTGTCTGCATTAACACTGTTGCATGGTCCTGTAGGCTGAGGACTACTGTGTTCTTGTGCGGAGCTGCTTCTCAGTCCTCTGGAACGGACTCTCTGCTGCCAAAGACAGGAAGATCCTGAATCCCCGGGACAAACTTCACTGCCAGATTCAAGCCCTAAGCTTTCTCCTGCTGTTAGACACAGAAAGTGCAACTCCCTCTTTCTCCAAAGCTCCTATATACACAGAGGATGCTGTCGCTGAGTTTGAGAGGAGCTGTGAAGTTTTGACAAAGGAGGATGCTTCCTTTCTTCTGCAGGAAATGCACACACTTTTCTACAGATGTTGGACTGGTGGTCAAGGCTGCGAGGGGGACGGGTCCAAGCAGATTATTGAGACATCAATTTTACACACGCTGTCCGAAGTGGTGCTCATTATAGTTAAGGTGCTTTGTAAATCTGGCCACTACGATCTGGCCTCCACCTTTCTGAATGAAATTGAGAGCAAGGTCAGAGACTGTGCTGACTGTCAGTGTACAGCTCTGGTGCTCGGCAAATGGGCAGTAAAAATTCATTCTACAGTGAAATCTAAAGAGGAGAGTGGCCAGGCTTTGACAGAGTGTGCCAGGGCCCTGAGGTCTCTCTCAAATGACCTGGGGGACCGAGAAGCTCATGCAGTTTTGGAAGGGTGCGGACTGGTGGTGTGGGCTGTTGAAAGTGGCCATAGCAAGGCATTGAGCGGACCTGTGCTCCTGGCCTGGTTTTCTTTTCTTGAGGAGCACCAAGAACGGATATTAAAAGTCCTAAAGAAGGTAGTCACTCACTTATCTGTGTGTGTGTGTGTGTTTGTGTTTGTGTTTGTGTTTGTGTTAGAAAAAGAGAGAGAGAGAGATATTAGTCAATCAACAGAAAATGAATCGTCAAAACTATTTTAATCATCAATTATTTCAAGCAAAAATTCCACACATTATGTCTCCAGCCTCTTAAATGTAAGGATTTGATGCTTTTCTTCTGTCTGTTGGTTTTTTTTGTTTGTTTGTTTGTTTTTTGGCATTACTGTTTTGGACTGTTTGACTAAAACAAGCAATTTGAATACATCACTTTGGGCTGAATTAATGAAAAAATGTGTAAATGCGCAAATTGTTTTCACAGTTTTTTGACAATTTATAGACCAAACAATGGATTAATCAAGAAAAGAATAAGCAGATTAATATTGAAAATAATCAACCAGATCTCATTGTTTACAGTTGGATTTTTTTCGAAGGCCATCAAAATAAAATTTAGAGGATAAAATTATTTTCTTTGAGAAATTGTGAAGGTTACTGACATGTGGTTTGCTTTATTTACAGAATACAACATGCCAGACTGAGGGCAACAGACTGCAACAGGCCCTTGGCTTCAATATTTACCAAGGCTTTGTATTTGCTTATGAGAGCATGCTTGCATCACAGGTGAGGCTACTTTTGTAAAATCCAGAGATAATGATGATAATAAAACAGAAAACAAGATGAATGTGATGCTACCAAACTTCTACCACTGCTGTTAGATTCAGAGTTTAGTTCTGATTGTGATTTGTTGTCCTTAGCTGGAGAAAAATGACACGTTGGACAGAGTGCTGTTGTACTGTCAATCAACAGCTGGACAGATGATGACTGAACTGCGCAAGCTGTCTAGTGATAGCCTTCTCATCAAAGCAGGTGATTACATTCTAGTTTTAATAATGCACTAGTTGTTCATTTATGTTGTCAGAAGACTTTCAGTGTTTCTGAAACGTTTCCTTAAATGGTGAGAAACATGTTATTATTACATCATTGTGATGTTTTGTGATCCCCATGTGTCTTGTAGTGATTGCTGTTAGCAACTTAGCATGTGGATTGTACAACCGGCGTCTCTATGACCAGGCCTTCATGCTTGTTGAGATCCTCTGCAAGGATCTATGCAAGAATTGCCCCGTCTCACTCTCTGTTGATAGGGTAAGTTTTATAATGCATCACATTGTTTCAGTCTTTATAAATACCCAGCATATAGCATAGCTTTTTCTAGGATGTAAGAGTGCCTCCTAATTTTAAAGTTGTTTTAATTTTAAAAGATTTATTTTAAGATGGGACCAAACCTAAATTATTCTTTGTCCATCTGATCATGAACATTTGTAATCCATAATGATGTTTATATTATCATTCTCTAGTTGAACCGGCCCTTCATGCTGGCTGTGCAGACGTCTCGCAGGGCTGGACAACTGGAGCGAGCACTGGACTGGGTGATCCTGTGGCTGAAGGCTCTTGGGGACAAAATCACTGTACATATGGCTGAACCGATCTCTTTGTGGGTGAAAACAAAGGTAGATGCAGCACGAAACTCTGAAGAGGACATCCGACTCAGGTACAGACAAGTCCTAATGAAGTGGCTTATGGTAATTGAATCTCTAAATTATTTTTGCCAAAATGTATAAAGGCTAGGTCTTCTACAATTCAGTTGTAGTTATTTTCAGGGAAATTAAGGAATAAGGCCAGAAATGAATTTTAATAGTGTTTATTTTTAAGATGCAGTGACAAAGTTTTCAGAGAATTCAATTTATGAAATATAAATGAAACAGAAACTGTTAACTGTTTTTCTTGTCCTGTCACAGGACATTACGTGATGGTTTTGGTCCTGACGTCCCCGATGAAGGAGTAATGCTTTGCATTTTGGACGAAGAGCTGCGTGCCTATAAGGATGTGGCAGGGGACACGGCCCAGGAGCGTTACAATACTCTCTGTGATCTGTTGAACATCTGTCATGAAGAGAGCTCCCACACCCACCTGCGAGCTGTCTACCTCTGTGAAATGGCCCAAGTTGTGTGCTTCCAGGATTTTAGTGAACATACTGACTGGTAAGAGCTTTATAAGTAATCCAATGGACGATGATTTTTGATATTTGAACAGTAGTACAGTTTCAGATGCACGTCTCTCGTAATGCAACCTAACAGCATTCTCATTAAGCAAAGTGTGTATTATGGTGTTAATAGTGTTAATGGAAAAAGATCAGAGCTAAAACCCTTTTTGAGTGGCACCCCAGCAAACTTTTGGGTGAGACCATATTTTGTGTCAGACACAGTAATTGAGAAAGTAATTGGCAGGAATGCTTGACCACTTTGGGTTTTCTAAGGCTAATACCAATATTTGAGAAGTTGGAGCCATTGGACTTTTTTCAGTTCAAAAATAAACTTTCCCATCTCCACTGGTGGACAAGTTATATAATGTCGACACAGTTTATAAATGACCTCAAGCACATCTTTGGCATTTTTGTAAGTCTAGAGTCCTGCTGAGCCAACAAGAGCAGCAGCCTGTTGTCTCTGCATTCATTATGTTTCTCTGTAACCACACAGCACAGCAGTTGATTTTACTCATGAAGCTTTACGGCTTCTGGGAGAAGAACCAGAGACTCCAGAAAATGCAGACAGACTGAAGGATGACAAAGCCCACGCTTTACTGTGGCTCTATATCTGCACTCTTGAGAACAATCTTCACGAGGTGAGCACCGTTGGATATGTCATGATATAGTTCACATTTTGTTATGCACTACTGTTTTTATTTTGTTAAATTAATCGTATGTTAATGAATGTGTCAGTGTTGAGAATTTCATTTTCTCATTAAAAAGTGAAACTGATATTAGTAACAATATGGCTTCTTACATAGAACTAATATAAGGATCGATAGACTGTATAACTGGTAATCAGCTGTTAGCTGGAATTAAGTCTAGGTTTAATACTCTGACCAAGTGTCTTGTGATGAATAAATGATGTTTGTGTGTTTTTGGTCAGGCCATTGAGAGGGACAAAAAACTGCGGGAGGTGCGTGAGCAGACACACTGTGTGGACAATCCCATAGGGACCAATGATTTTGATTATGAAGACAAGCAGAAGAGTCAGGACAGCATCCTGGTCTATGAAGGCCTGCATTTCAGCCTGGCTGCAGAGAACAGTAGGAACCCTTTTTTGATTATCCTACTGTGTACTCCAGTATCATATGATGGATATGAATTATACTGTAACTATCTATGTATCTAAAATAGCTTTATTAACACTTACTGTCTTTGTGTGATATTAATGCTTTTTTTTTCCCTAAAGAGTTGTGCAAACCTTTGGAACAAGCGCTGGGTGAGTGGTCCGCTCTTCTGCAGAGTGAAGTGCTGCCGTCTGTGAGGAACCCCAAACAGACCTGTAGCTCTATTGTTGTGACTGCAGCTCTCTTCAGACTCATGGGAAAGGTAACAATACAAAATGTCAGAATCATTGTGGAGGGTTATTTTTGATTATTTTTGTTTTTACTTTCTCACATAATCTCCAAATAGACTTAACTCTTCTACGAAATAAGTAACAACCTTCTATTCTCCATGAAGCACTATGTACAAGAGGATTTTAAATGTGACTGGTCAAATTCCCTGTTGTTGTTTTTTTATTTGTTTTTTTTTTGTTGTTGTTGTTTTTTTCACTAGATGAGGGTACAACAATACACACACGCAGATCAAAAATGAATAAAATTATATTGAAAGTTTGAAAGGAAATACTGTAATTTGAAGTTGCAAGAGATCTTTTAGGTATTTTATGGTGTATCCTGAGCTCAGATTGTTATAACTTGTGTTCAAACCATTGTGTGTATGATCTGTCTACTTATCAAATCTCATGTTTTTCTTTTATAGCCTCTAAAAGCTTTGGAAGCTTACCAACTTGCTATTGGACTCTCACGTCAACTTGTTGACGCCCAAGGATGTGCCAGCTCCCTCTGTCAATCAGCCAGCCTCCTCCTAGATGTGGGCTCCCCTGAACTGGCTTTGGTAAAGCGATTCTGTAATCATCATTCTTAGCAAATACACTGTATGTCATTGAGTATGAAAAATGTGATTGGTCGATATTTATTGCGCTAATTTTCAATTCGTGAGAAATTATGTTCTAATACAACTAACCGATCCTGTTTTTTAGGCTCAGCTAGAACAAGCAGAGAAAATTCTAACTTCAGATACATCTGCTGAGGGACCTTCTTCTCTCTCCATGCTGGCCATTTTGTTGAAAGCTCAGTACTGCTACAGTACAGGACAGGTAGGCAACATGTGTACTAGCAGTATTTCTCATATTAACATGGTTATTGTCTCTTTTTTTTTTTTTTGCCAGTATAGGTCATTTTTATCACATTACCCCTCCACTGTTTGGTCATATTGCAGGTGGATCGTGGTGTGCCATATCTATGTGAGGTGCTTAAAGAGGTGAATGAGCAGAGACAGTCAAAGAGCTGGTACCTGCTGCGTGCTCGGGCACTCCAGACCTGCAGCTCCTATCTAAGTTTGGACACGGATGAACTGCCACAAGCCCAGCGGGGCCGCGTCACACAGCATGGTTAGCTGAAGCACTTGCTACTCTTCATATAACCAGATGGCTTTTTGTTTTGATTCAGCATAGAGAGATAATAGAGCTGAAGATTGCAGCTATAACTGAGTAATGGCCTATGTTTGTGTGTTTTAGGTATAAATAGCCCAGACACTGCCCTGTATGAAAGTCTGAAGCTTCTCTGCAGTCTGCTGGTCACTTTAGTGGGGAAAGGCCTATACGGGACTAATGGCAGCGGTTCAGACGTGCGCTTCATTGACCAAGGTACGTTTTTCTCACATGCACTAAAGATACACAGAAAAGATACTAATACTTTGTTGACATTTGTTGTAGTGCTGTCTGCCATGTTGATTTTTTCTCTATCTCCCTCAACCTATGAGCAGGAGAGAACCTTGTGCTGAAGTGGCAGCTGCTCTCAGAGCTGTTAAACTGCTCTATGAAGATGGTGGCTGTGAGGAGCAGCTGTGGGGCCATCAATGACGCCAGGCTCCAATGCCTAGAAGCCCTGAAACTGGCCATCAAGCTGCAAGCACTCAGCCAGTATGTACATGTACTATTCATGGTGGTGGGTTTAAAGCCTTACATGAAGCAGAGTCCAAATTATTTGAATTTAATTTAATACCATAATTTAAATTATTAATTACAGGTCCACTGGTATTATGTGACTTTACTGATCATTCTTGATTATTTGTTTTCCCTGTAGTTAAAATCCTACTTTTATGAAGCTTGTTGTAATTAATGTTTTTCATCTTAGATGTTTTGTAGACTGTCAGAGAGGTGCTGATTCAATACTAATTCAATACTAATACTAATATGGCCACATTACAAACTCCTGTTAACATCATAATTGAATTGAATCCTTTTTTTTTTTTTGTTTTAGATGTGCTGAGCTGCTGGTGGTGAAAGCAGAGTTGGAGCTGATGCAGGGGGAGAGAGAGGAAAGTGGATTTGATTTAGACAAAGTCAGGAACCTCCTTGAACTGTGCACAGGTTGGTTAAATGAAAAGCAGTGGCATTGCATTAAACTAGACTTAATTTATATCTCACAGCCCTGAGTTGAAATATTAGTTTTAGAGTGACCTATAAGTGTCACTTTTCTTGAGCTACATAACTGACTTCTTTGTTGTTTGTTGTTTTCCTCAGATTTTTCTGATCAGGAGAAAAAGGCAGAAGTAAAAATCAAACCAAGGAAAGGTCGGCCAGCGAAGAAATCTCAGTCTTCCTTACCTACTTTGGAGGATGACTTAAAGGACATCCTGAGCACAAGGTGGATTTCCAAAGAACCTGTAGTGAGGGATCTAGACAGCTCCCCGCCTCTCAAAGCCCAGCCTCGCCGCTGGCTCTCCTCCCTGGCACATGAACCCGACTGCCAGTGCCACTGCTGTTCTGAGCCCTGTCTGGCTCGTGTTACCGCTCGCTGGGCAGCTACACAGGCTGATCTGGTTCTCCAGCTAGATCCTGCTGAAGCCAAAGTCAGTTTGAAACTTCAGTGGGCAACATTAGCCCGCTGTAAGAGCATCACTGCCAAACTTGGAGCAAAATTGGCTAAACTCTTCCCTCACTGTGGCCCTGCTACAGGCTCTGCTAAACCCTCCCTGATGCAGGACGTGGTGGGCAGTGTGTACCTCCGCATGGCCCTTTCTGGGTTGGAGCCCAGGCTTAACAAGATCTGTGCTATATGGAAAGTACTTGAAGCTGGCTTCGCATTTGTTGATTCCACACCCTCTCCAGCACTAAGACCTGTTAGAGCAGGTCTAATGGCAACCAAAGCCATAGTGTCTTTGGTTACCCTGGCTGCCAAAAATAACTGCAGCCCAGAGGAGCTGTTCTCAAATGCTTGGACGTGGAATGCACCAAAAGGAGATAAAGAGCTAAAATCAGAACAGAAAACGGTGCCTCCCACATCCTTGCTGAAGAAACCTAAAAACATCCATATTCCTGACAAAAAAAAGGAGGCAAAGAAGGTCAAAGTTGTCAAGCCAAAGATCCAAGTGACAAGCTCCTCAACCAAAGGAAAGGCACTGGTTCCAATGACACCAGTAATGGTGAAGTCTAAGCCCTCTGTAAAGGAGCTTGGCGCTTTTGACTTCAACACAGTGGTCCCTACTTTGGCCTGTACTCCTGTTCAAAAAGTGAAAGCCCCTGCTTCAGTGCAGAGGGCACCAAGGACTGCCCCTAAGCTACAGTTTCATGTGTATGAAGAATTGTCACCAGTTCAAGACAAAGCGCAGCCTGTGCCTGCTGCCCCCAAACGCACAAAGAAATCCCGTTTCAAGGTGGGCATCTATTCAGAGTAAAGGTTTTACTGTCACAAAAAATAAAGCTTTCTGTGTTTTTAAAATATCCTGCTTTAAATATTTTAATACAGGTGGAGTTTAGCGATGAGAGTGACTCAGAAGCCAATACTCAGGCAGAAGCCAAAGAAAAAACGGACGTCCTTAAAAAGCGAGCCACTACGAGAAGAGCTGCTCACAAAGGTAAAACAGCCCCAGATCCACCTGCTGAGAAGGTCCCACCCAAGAGGCACACTAGGGGTAAGAGTGGCACCGCACTGCCTCGGTCCATCTCTTCTGAGGATGACGAAAGTGTGGGCAGTCAGCCTGCCGCAACAAGAAGAGGAAGAACCAGAAGGGAACTGGCCAGATCAGAGATGGAGTGTGTGGAGGAGCCAGACAAAATGAGGACCATCGAGGAGGAAACTAACCATGTTCTGGACTTAAGCATTGAGCAGCTTAGGACATCAGACACTGAGACAGACGACCATCCTGCTTCAAGTAAAGATATGGGTATGTAACATAACTTTACACTTCCTGACATTAGCACAAAATTAATAGTGCTTTAAATAAACTTACAATTTATTTAACACAGGCTTTAGTTCATAGTTAAGTTTTGGAACATCAACAAGAGTGTCAGATGTGCACATTGATTAGAAATGGCAAGATAAATAATGGCAATCAATCATACAAGAGCTCTGATCTTTCTTCACTCTCTTCAGAAATAGATTTTGAGGTGTTGCGGAGGGATATTTGTTGCGATTTAAAGAGAGGCGACTTGTCTGAGCTGAGGAGCAGAGGTCAGCTGAGAGGCCCACAAACCCACCTTCCTCATCCAGACACCAGGCCAGGTGAGTAATACCGCACCTTTTATGGTATAATATGAGAGCCAGAACAGAACATGTGTTTGTAGAGTAAAGATAAAGGTATCAAGATGTGTACAGTAGATCACCTTATCCAGTCTCTTCTGTAATTGTATTTCTTTCAGACAACCTTTCTTTGGAGGATGTTCAGTCATTGCTCCGCTCAGCTTGGTTGGCCCTTCAGCACTTTCCATCTCCCACCATCTACCCAACCCTCTGTGCTCTTCTGGCCTTAGCCACGGGACAGCAGGACCCCACAACGACAGCAATGCTGCATTCCCAGTCTTTGGGCATTTCAAGTCGTCATCGCACCATCAGGCATTTAGCCAGTTGTCTCAAGTAAGCATGTGATGTATAGTGTCAAGTCATAATTTTCCACTTACCAACACTGTGGTTTATGATATATCTCGAATACTAAAAAAACAACAGTGTTGTCGACATCTGATAGTTCAAGGGCCACATTTTCTCTAACTACAATTCTCACAAATTGATTTTAAAGGTTGTCCCATTACTTTGGTGTATTATTTTAACAGAAAGCTAAAAAAGACGTCCAGTGAGCTGGCAGACAAGATGGATGCCCTAAGCCTCGATGAACTCAGTCCGACCTCCACTGAACAGAGGTTGTCTCAGTTGGAGAACATCTTTTCCTTTCCAGCTGCTGACTCTTCAACCTTTCCCCAGAACCACTGCCAGGAGTTTATGCAACAAATTCAGCACCTACCTCAAGGTAAAATATCATTATTGTTACATCGTCGTGTTTGATTAGTTTGACATTTGGTTTGCACAGGTGAGTACTTTATGGGAGTTAAAATTGATGGTTCTAAAAATGGAACTTTGTGGATTTTAATCTCAGAATCGATTTTGATAGGTTTGAGATTCTCAGTTATCATTTGTTAAACTTAAAAACTGCATCTGCTAACTGTACTTAGGGTCCAATTTAGTCAGTGTGCACATTTTTCTTTCTTGACCATAACCTGGAAACTTAAATGAGAATCTTTAATGCTTTCATGCTCTCAGAGAAGAGCAAAAGCAGAGTGTGATCTGCATTATACTTGTGTAATATATGTTTCTCTCTGTATCCTTCATTTCTGCTACAGGGGTGACTGTGTGTGTGATGTCAGTGCTTGGAGTTAAACCTCGGGAGATGGGTGACGGCATCATACTGTCACGTCTTGAAAAGGGATCTGCCCCTGTTACCGTTCACATCCCTACCTCCAAACAGCAGGTGAGGACAATTAACTATACAATTGCAAGATAGATCATATTTTATATAGCTTATAGTTTTGGTAATATGGAGACACTGGTAGCTTTTAAAAATCTTGCCATGCTCACACTTTCCATTTCTTACCAGCAGTATTAAGTAAAAAGAGTATAAAAGCAAAGCTCTGTAGCTGTAGTGGAAATTAATTCAAGTAAAAAGGCAACTGAATTACAGGATCGTCATAATCAGAACTATCTATTCAAAAAGGTGAATACAGTTCTGCACAGATGGCAATGCCGGTTGGTCAGTCCACTACTTTGGTCCAGACTGAAATAACTCAACAACTATTTAGTGGATTGCTACAACATTGTAAAGACATCAGGGGTCCCCAGAGGAAGAATCCTGCTGACTGTGGTGATTCCTTGACTTTTCCTGTAGCACCATCATGAGGTTGAAATTAGTGGTTTTAAGTGAAATGTCTCAACAACTATTGCAAGAATTGCCATGACATTTGGTACACAAATTCATGTCCCCGTCAGGATGAATTGTAATAACTTTGGTGATCCATTAACTCTTTATCTACCGCCATCATCAGGTCAACATTTTAATTTTAATTTGTCCAATACTTTGATTCATGACCAAATACCCACAAAACGAATGACATTTGACACTTATTGCTAATTGGCAAAATGTTAGGACACACCAACATGCTAAACCATGATTGTGAACATGGTAAACATACGTACGCAACATTAGCATGTTGGTATCGTCATTGTGAGCATGTTAGCATGCTGAAGTTTGTCAAGGCATCACTGTGACTCACAGAATCTCTCACTCCATAAATTAAACAGTGAGCAGCACTAGAATAATAAGCAAATATATTGTAATACTATATCATGTGGAAGAAAAAGACACATTAGTGCTTCCCTGTCCTAATTAAGTTAAAAAGACATTCCCTACTTGTTAGAACTTTGCATAATATATGGTTGACTTTAAGAAACATTCAAGTTTATGATCATCCCAGATGATTACTTTGACTCTCTTTTGCCTCTGTGTTGTTCAGCACCCTATAAGTTGGTTAGTCCAGGAGATGGATAATATTCAGGTGGAACAGAAGGTTGTGAGCTGTGTGTCTGAGAAAGCCAAGTGGTGGGAGGGCCGCAGAGCACTGGACTCTCGAGTTGAGGTAAGTGATGAGGAACGAGGGCACTAGTGGGGAGTGTAAGAGGGCTGCAATATAAAATTGTTCAATTCTACTCAGACACATTGTAACTAAATTTCCAGGCATGCGACACGAAGAAATACTTTTGATTTAGGGAGTTTGTTTTGTCTAAACGCCCTCTTATGGTTCCTTCAGCACCTGTTGAAAGAGATGGAGGGATTGTTGGGATGTTGGAGGAGCTTTCTTCTACCCCTTTCACCAGACCATAAGCTCTCCAGTCAGGCCCAGCACCTTTGCAAGACCTTGTCTGCCAGAGGAGTGACGGCTAGTGAGGAGATGTTGAAGGTGTGTGTTGTTTTTTTTTCATGTTGTTGTTGTCTGTTCACACCTTTGTCTCCAAAAGCATTTGGAAAAGGAACAGCAAGATAACAACCACTTACACTTCTGACGTGTGTTCCAGGCTGTGCTGTCTGCATCTCCTGTGCTCTCCCAAGAAGACCTTAAAAGATTTGCTCTGGGAGTTTCTCCACTGTGGGACCTGGAGTGTGACCAGCTTCTCCATTCAGCTGTTTCCCAGCTCACAGACAGAGAGGAGCCCCACGGTCATGTGGTTCTCATTCTGGACAAGGTGGACTTCATCAACTCCATCAAATACTGAATTTTCCTGTAGTTTGATTTTTACAGTAAAGGGCTTTTTGAGAGTCACAAAGAGCTGCATAACACTATTATAAAATGTCCTAAGTGAAGTTGGATAATCTTTGATGCTAAGGTGTAGAAGTATCAGCTTCTGTTCTGTTTCCTGTGCAGTACCTTCAAAAGTTGCCATGGGAGAGTATCTCCATCTTAAGGTCTCGCTCTGTGAGCCGGATGCCGTCTCTGCACTCACTAATTGGACTGAGTCTTCAGAAAGAGGTATGATAAAGCCCCACATCTGTTCCAATATTCCCTGTGGTGTAGATGTTCACTTACTTTCTGGTAAGTTAAGTGGTGACTGTGGATGTCAATCTCCTCCTTTTAGACTGAACCTCAGTCCATCCTGAAGCACGGTGTGGATACAAAGAAGGTGTTTTATGTGCTGGACCCTAATGCTAATTTAGAAAACTCGCAGGACCGATTCAAGGAATGGTTTAGCAGGTGAGACCAATACTCATTAAAGTTAAAAGAGAAGTATTTGATTTGTCTGTATGTTTTTCTGTCTCTGGTCTGTTTCCTTTTCATTTATTACATTACTATTCTCCTTAAAGTAAACTGGACTGGGAGGGTGTGTGTGGAGTTGCTCCTGACTCGGGTCAACTGGAAGAAGCCGTTGCGACCAAGGATCTATACATGTGAGTTTGCAAGGAAACAAGCAGAGGAAACAATAGTTGCCTTCTACAGGAATACTACATGTTGAAAGTATCTGGAAACACAGAAAATGCATCACTATGGAATAAAATATTTATGACTGAAGTGAGTGAAAGGTTTAAAACCTCAAATGCAGGCTACTAATTTTTTTGGGGGGGGGTTTACTGAAAATACTTAATGTTGTACATCAAATTTACACACATTGAGAAATAGTTTTGTTGAAGAAATCCATCATGTCTGCATATAAATATTATAGGAGTGTAGGGTATAAGCGATACTACAGTGGAAAACATGGTGCTTTGTTTTTGTGTGTGTGTGTGTTTTTTTTTGTTTTGTTTTGTTTTTTTTTTTCATTTCATACATCAGTTGTTTTTTTTGAGACACTTTGTTCTATATGAAGCACTTGATAACCTGTTTGCTTTATATCTTCTCTGTCCATGCACCTCTTGTCCCGGGATACTTTAGTTACGTGGGTCATGGTGCAGGTGCACGGTTCCTAGACAGCCAGGTGGTCCTGAAGCGGCAAATGAGAGCAGCCTCTCTGCTCTTTGGCTGCAGCAGTGCTGCTCTGGCAGTGCGTGGGGATCAGGAGGGACAAGGCATCATCCTCAGTTACCTCATAGCAGGCTGGTGAGACATCTCTACAATTCAAATACTTGCAGTTGAATGACGATTAGTTAAAACATGTAATTTCTGTGAAATCATAAAATTGGTTTGGAGATGTTTTTATAGCTTGATGTTGCAGGTTGATAAAGCTATCAGAAAAGATTTTTCTTTTTTATAGTGCAGTTTTGTTTTGGCCAGAATAAATCAGCAGCATAACGAATTGAATTTGTAATAAAGCAAATCAACTTTACGACAACACCATGTGACATGATACAGTAGATTAATAAGGAGCAAACTAAATGCTGGTTCAGGAATCATCTGAACAGGAGTGAGTCTAAGGATTAAGTGAGAAGCCATACAAACCACTCTTTTTGTATATGAAGATAACTGCTACAGAGCTTTATTTTTCTTGAAACTAATATAATAGTATGAGGATTATTTATGGATTATTATTCAGAATATTCACAACTTTATTGAACACTCCACAGGTCATTTATGGCTATTTCTTTTTTTATTCCATAGCCCCTTTGTTTTGGGGAACCTGTGGGACGTGACGGATCGGGATATTGATCGCTTCACCAAAGCCTTGCTAGAATCCTGGTTATCCGCTGGGTCTGGAGCTCCCCTACTGGATTATATGGGCCCTTCACGTCAGGCCACATTCCTGAAACACCTCATCGGCGCTGCACCTGTGGTCTATGGCTTACCAGTCCACCTGCAGTAGCTAAAATCTCATCCGAAAACAGGATGTAAACATTCTATGCAGTATCTAAATTTTATTGTTTCAGCGCAGAAGCTGGAGGACATGAAACTTGAAGATTTTTTTTCCCAAGTTTTGGTGCGCTTAAAGTACTGCATTTTCTTTATTTAAAACAATACATACATTTTTAAACCAATGTTATTATAGTATGAATGTGTTTAAATATCTTGCTAATTTTTATTGAGTGTTTCAATGAACTTTTAAAGTGTTGGATTGAACAACAGTTTTTGAATAAAAGTGTTATCACTTGTCACCGACTCCACTGTGGAAATTATTTTGCAATGTTTGCATTGAGTTGGAGCCCCTAAAACCTGAATTTTTTGTATTTGCAGTATTATCTTGTGGGGACAAGATAACAAGGTCCATTTACTGGGGGGAAAATTTTGATTACAGCAGTTCAATATCATGTAAGTACATGTGGATATACATCTTGTAATACAGTCTATCTTTTCCCTGCAGCATTGTGTTATCACAAGATAAAAATTTGGCTTCACACATTTTCAAAGATGTGTTGACAGTTACAAGGGCAAAAAGCTGAAGATATAATGCTCCAGGGGCAGTTGGTTGGCAAGTCATTCTGTTGTGGTTTCATGCTATTTTGGATGTAAATAGTATGTGGAGATCCAGATGCAGATTGTCAGCTCTAATGATGATAGTGTTTTCAGCCAAACTGGATGAACAGGTCAAAAACAAGGTGCCACATGATTAGTACTATGGAAGATGAGAGATACTAACATTAAGATCAGATAATTTAATCACAAAGTTTCATTTGGATGTAGAGCTGCAACAATTAGTCGATTAATCGAGATTGACGGAAAATTAAACGGCAACGATTTTGATAATCAATATTTTAAGCTTTTTCATTGTGAATGTTTTCTGATTTTCGTACTTCTCTTTCATAATAAACCGATTGTCTCTGGGTATTTGACTATGGATGGCCAAAAACAAGCCATTTTGAAGAGGCTTTTTTTCACACCCGCATTCTGCGAAGACCCGCCCCTGCCTCTGATTGGCTCTGACCCTAATATTCTTACCGTAACTCAACCATTATGCCTAAATCTAACCAATCGAACCAATGTAGGCAACTAGTACTAGCCAATCAGAGGCAGAGTAGGGCGGGTCTTCACAGAATGCGGGTGGGGAAAAAATAGGGGGAGCGATGCATTTTAAAGTAGAGCGGCGCTGTTTCAGACTATTGAACGTCCATCTCCATCACCCGGAAACACAATCATAAACGGTCATTTTCACATCACGCTCCCAACATGGCAGTGAATCTCGCAGACCTCTCTCTGCCTCAGCTAGAGGGACTGAAAACCCAACTAGATCAGGTAAATTAAACCAGTTTAATACATTTCCGCTGTGAATGTATTCTTATAAATCTATTGTATGAGACCGATGGGACTTTATGTTGCTAGCCTTAACGGTACAAACGTTAGCTGTTAAACATCCAGTCACACGGTGTGTAACGTTAGCTAAATTAATGTTGAATTGTCTCATCATTTCACGCATTTCTGTAATGTTTATGTGGCTGCATTTGCCAGTAAAAAACTAATCTGGAAGAAACGGATTTGTTCGCTTGGTGATTAATCGGCTAATGTTCATGTTTTTCAGGAGATTGAGTTCTTGACATCTTCAATAGGTCAGCTCAAAGTGGTCCAGACCAAGTATGTGGAAGCTAAAGATAGTTTGAATGTCCTGAACAAAAACAATAAAGGTGAGTAACGTTACAAGACGCTGTATGACTTCATGCCCCACCAAACCTTTACTAGACTGATTTGAATGATTAATACAGCAAACAACAATACTTTGTTCATTATGTAAGAATGGTTCATATATGGTGAATACATCTAACAAGCTGTACACAGTTCAGTCACAGTAATGTGAATAAAATAGGGCTGCAATTAACGATTATTTTCATTATTGAGTAGTTTGTCCATTATTTTCTCAGTAATGCCGAGTCAGTAAAATGTCAGCAAATGATGAAAAATGTTGATTACTGTTTCACAAAGTCCAAAATGCAAACCTAAAATGTCTTTTTTTGTCCATGGCCCAAAGATACTCAGTTTACAAACATTAATCATTACAAAATGACTTAAAACAACTATTCAAAGTAGTTGGTGATTCATTTTCTGTTGATCAACTAATCAGCTAATGGTTGCAGCTCGAAAATATATTCTTCTACTCAAAGGGCTCATTGTAAATCAGAAGTTGTCAAAGGGACTTGTGTTGCAAAAAATATGCATTATGTCAATAAAGTTGTATTGTTTTCAGTTTGATTAAAATTGGTAATTTTTCTTCTCTCTCTCATACAGGAAAAGAATTACTCGTGCCTCTTACAAGTTCTGTATCCTTCTGTTTCAACCAGCTGGTCATATTTTGCCCTGTATTTGTGATGTTTGAGAACCTATGCTTTAAATGAGCTTGTGTGTCTGCATGATATATATATATATATGTGTGTGTGTGTGTGTATATACTGTATATGCATGTCCTTGACATCTCTGCCTCTCAGATGTACGTCCCTGGAACATTAAACGACGTGGAGCATGTTTTAGTGGATGTGGGGACAGGATACTATGTTGAAAAGGTAAATATATTTGCATTTGAAAGCCCAGAAATACTTAAGTCATGTACAAAATCATTTATTTCATTTAGTTTAAATAATATAGAACAGATAACATTTTATTTATTCTCCTGTATTTGTCTGTTTGGTAGAACGTCGAGGACTCAAAGGGATTCTTCAAACGCAAAATAGACTTCCTCACAAAGCAGATAGAGAAAATTCAGCCAGCCC
This sequence comes from Thunnus maccoyii, assembly GCF_910596095.1. Taxonomy (NCBI): domain Eukaryota; kingdom Metazoa; phylum Chordata; class Actinopteri; order Scombriformes; family Scombridae; genus Thunnus; species Thunnus maccoyii. The sequence goes on along the minus strand of NC_056535.1, from coordinate 15,753,670 downwards.
TTCAGGAAAAACATGCCATGAAACAAGGTGAGCCCAGCAACATAAAGTCTTTTTCTTCCTCATTGTTTTACCAAATATTTTATTGTTTTTTTTTGTTGTTGTTGTTGTTTTGATTTTTTGGGGGGGTTGCATAAAGGTTTGCATTACAGTGCAGTGTGCAAGCGTTTAACAGTGGCACGTTTGTTTTGACTCTTTTACACTGGATTTTAAATTGAGCAATAAAGTTAAAGTTTAAGGCTTAACTTAAAGGGTTTTCACATCCGTGTGAAGTGAGTAGGCCATTGTAGCCCTTTTATATACATATTCCCCTCTGGACAATGTGTTACCAATACCAATAACATACATATGCTTGTAAATATGCAAGTTCAAAACATGCTGAAAGAGATCTGAGGGGTGTACTACGAAGTGAGATTAGTAGTTTAGCGAAGTATGTTGAACATAAAGCCAGGGTTTTCGATGTCACAAAAGTGGCTCTCGTTTAACCTGGCTAGATCACCATGGTAACTTATACTGCAAACTTAACCTGCTCCGGACCAGGTTATGTTCTGAGTTTTGGTGTAAATTGGCAATAAAAAGTGCCGTCCTGTCACTAACCACCTAATTTGCTGCCAAGTCCATTAAACACTGCTGGTACTGCAGCTATTAGAACACCGATTAGAAAATTGATTTGTCTTTGTTGATCATACTTATCATTTATTTGATATGTCATATTGTATATTTGTAATGGTGCAATAGGTTAGGGTTACTTGTTGGATGGGATTTTGTTATAATATATCAAACTGTATTTCAAATAAAAAAAATTTAAAAAACACTAATGAAGAAATACTTTGAACAAAAGATAAAATAAAATTGATTAGTGTATTGGTATTTATCACAGATAATAATAAAATATTAATTTCACTTTGATTTGGCCAGAACCTAAAGTATTTCTACTTGTCCTTCATTATGGGACAGAGTCAGACTTAAATGCACTTCTTGAGTATAATGTTTAAATCTGCTGCATCAAGTTAAAAGTTTAAGAGCTCTGGATGTGGGAGGCATGAAGAGAGCATTGTGTGGTAAAATAAGTATATTAACTAATTATGAATTAGTTTTTTAATTAAAGAATTTACACAATCAGCAATTTTCTGCCAGCATTCCTCTCTCCTTATTTTCAGCAACAGCGTTGCTTTTGCCGTGATAATGTATTTATATTCTTCATAGCTCTCCATTATAATGATCTGTTCCTCCTGACTGAAGCAGGCGGCACGCGATCGGTCCATTTTGTGTGGGGAAAAAGAGTCAAATGACGCGCCAAACGACCCCTTTTATGGGGACGTGCACAGAATCTGAAGCAGAAAGCCTGAGTTAACAAAGAAAGTTCACATCCACCATCGTGATACCACTTATCTCTGATCGCAAGTTTAGGGTTTGTCGAGCCAGCTCACACAAAGAAAGCCTGGGTATGTTGAACTTGCTTCGTAGTACACCCCTCTGTAGTTCCACATAATGCGTCAGACCACAGTTTTATTAACCTTTTTATTTTTTATTACTTATTTACCTATTTATTGATTTATTTTTTGTCAGTCTACTCCAGTTACCTTTTATGGATTTTGTTTTTTTAAGATATTCCACAACAACCTCATCTTACCCTTCGGGTAAGGACAAATATGACACACCTATTTACTGTGTATACTGCGTTCTGTCTTGCAGCTGTGATTGAAGTAATGAACGTGAAGATCCAGCAACTACAACAGAGCCAGCAGTCATCAGTTGGGACCACCAAGGCTTAATGAGAACACCTGTTTGAACTCTTCATTATTGGGGAGTTTTTGAATTTGTATGCACAAAAGAAACAACTGCTGTTGCAGGAGAGAAAAATTCCCTCCACTAACCTAATGAAGTCATGCTAAATATCCGGGATTAAAGAAAAAAAAAAAAGATTTTGTTTCTGACTGAAGTAAGTGTAAAAACCTTGTCACCAAGAAATTCCAAGTTGGCTGTTGTCATGGTAAAGAAATCATGTGTACATGGTCAATTTTATATTAATTTAAATGGGTGTTCCATGTAGTTTGCAAAATTAAAAAGGTCATTGTGCATTCAAGGAAAATTAAAGTTTTTTTTCACTGTTATGTGTTACACTCCCACTTTATCATTTATCAGACTTCGTGAATATTTTGACAAATGAGTTAACTGAATTGCTTCAAGACAACTATTAAGGCCCTGCACACCAACATGAGTGTTTTTCTCTTATTCTGATTAGTTAGACCTCCGCTCAGGTTGCCTGACTTACAATTTAATATCTGAATCTTTCTACCAAGATATGCTCACCATCTGGAGGCTTTTTCATTTTGTTATTTTCTTTGTTATATGTTTTTAATGCTTTAGCACTTTGAGATTCAATGTGAATGAAAGGTGCAGTACAAACTAAATGCATTATTATCATTATTAAAGGTTCAGAGCACACTAGCACAGTTTGTAACACAACTGTTTACTTGTATAAATTCCAAAATTTGTAAGGCTGATGCATCTTTAGTTGAGACCTGATTCTATTCTTTAAGGTGAATATTTTACACTGTCTAAATTGATTGATGGACTTGATCAGTGAAATACTTTGTAACATGTATTATAATCCTTTAACTGTACTTTGTTGTTAGGATACTTTTTCGGCCCTAAATGGCTCTGTTTACCCTATTTTGACACTGTTAATGAATCCGTGTGTTTATAATTCATTTTTAAAAAATATATATGTTATCGGTGGTGTTATGATCTTACAGAAATTCACACGTTGTAATAGGATAACTAACTTTATTTAAGCAGCTCTCAAATTTTGATTTGTATCAGTTCAGACATTTTTTAATAAGTGAACACACGGTGGAAAGTAATAATTTAAAAGAAACAGTTATTGGTAATGGATTGTATCATAATTTCCATTTTTATTTCATGTTGAAACTTCCTCCATATTACATCCAGATATTGCATGGGGTCATGTCATATCACTCCGCTTGGAGGTTACCTAACAGTGTGGAGTCACTGTTTGCTTGCAATGTCAAGTATAAATATATCAGATGTTCTACAGTATATTAATTAGCTTTGTTACATCGTTACTACAAGCGCAGGGCAGTTCTCATAAGAGCACAAGAGCATCAGCTTCACAGTCGAGTCACCTCACAGAGGTCACCGTCAGTCGTTGCTACGCTGCGTGGTTAGCGTTGCTGTTGCCGGGGAGGTAGTTAGCTGTGGAGGCGGGGTGCTGCCTGTTGGGACGGACGGACAGAGGACGCAGCTGTCACATGCTGGATGAGCGGTGCCGAGGAGCTGACTTGCGGGATGAGGAATTGAGCGGAGGAGCATAATTCATAAAATGGGAAACGTTTTTTTCTAAACAGCGAAACAGCCGTTATAGTAGACAAAGTTGTTACCTTGTCAAGTTGTGCTCCGCGCGGACGCACCGTTTGGACAGGAGCACGTTCGGCTGTTTAAACAGCAGTTACCGGGGAGACGGTAGTTAGGCGAAGAAAGCGACGACGGACTTCTGACTGCAAAGAAGTGCGTGTGGTATTTTAAGAGCTGCCTTCAAAGGAGAATAAAACCAGCAGCGGCAATTTAATCTCCCGTGAGCCGAAGAGGACATCATCATATAAGGCGAGGATCAAAGCAGCATGGTGAGTTTGGGGCCTGGAAGCGGCCACGCTAGCTAACATGCGACAACCTGTTTGCGTCGTTCCTCCCATTTCAAGCACATCCAAAACGCTTTAACCCGCTCCGGTAACTTAAACATCCAAGTTAGTTGTTAATTGGCGTTTATGCTTATGACTTTTCCGACTTTATTTACATGGGCGGTTAATTATGTCACTGTTAACGCGTCAAACCAATTAGCCAAGGATCGCAGTATAAAGCAAGGCCGGGTGTATCTGTGCTGCTAGTAAACATAAGCTAGTTAGCTAAAGTCAGGTATTTATGGTTTCGCTAACATATGGCAGACGGCGAGACAAGCCGTCCTGCAAACACGTGTTAAGGTATATGTTGAAGTGAGAGGAATAACAAGACATATTGTTCCGTAACAACTTTCAATAATCATATAATTAAATTACCTCACGGTCAATGTGCAGCAACTACTACACGTGATTAGTGTTAAATGTTAACGTTAGCCGTTACACAACTGAAGCTGAAAAGCTATCAAAGAGTTCCGTGATAAAGGTCATGGCAGTGTGCCGCGGACACGGCAGCGTTAAATAACTTTGAAAGATCAATGCAGACGGATTTAGAATTAATCAGAAACTCTCATATCAGCTGTATTTATACAGACATACATGAAACGATAGCCATTTTAACATAATCGCGCGATATAAGTTGCATGGGCACGTCGCCGCCATGTGCTCTTTTCTTCCTGACCCTCAAAATAACGTTTCTGTGCTGCACCGCTAACCTGGGGTCGCTGAATTGTCACTAAATTGTGGGTAGCGGACATGATTGTCTGAATGGTTGTAAGACTTCGATCCATTCATTGGTTTAGCTTCAATGACTGAAGCAAACTCGATGGTTTTTGCAATGGATGACAGGTCAAAATGCTTTGCTGAAGTCACGCTGGAGCTCAGAGGCGGACCCGCGCCATGTATGGGTACATGTGATCGTTATGTGAGGCGGGGGTAGCAGTGATGAGGGAGCCAATGACAACGCGACTCATTGTGTGTGTGTGAGTGAGTGTGTGTGTGAGTACTCAGGCCTCGCAAAGACGGAAAACTGGATTAGAGGATCTCTGGTGAACTAGCCTCATTCATTGGATTGGCTCTGATATATTTGGATAAGGGAGTTACTTCTGAATGTTGCGGGGGCGTAATACTGTTTATTCTCAGGTGTGATCCGTGTATGTCTTTACACTATATTTATGTTTTTTTTTAATTGCATGCTGATCTTTTCCAGAATTACCACCAGGATTTTTAGTTTTTTAAACATCTATTACATCAGGGGGGAAAATGCCTTTATAAATACATTTAAATTATTAAGGATAGATGTTTTGCTAAAAGCAGGATTTGAATTGTTGAGTGACTGATGCTTATCAAATGATCTTGTTTGAAGGCTGGACAACATTACCTGCGGTAATGGAAAGCTTGCATATCAGCAGTCATTTGGTAGAGACTTGTGTATTTGATGATTTGTTCTATGTAGCGGGAATGTGATGCGCTACTATTTGAGCTTCTTTTACCATTTGTAATTTGACTGCAAAACTGTTTCAGTATTTCATGTGTTTCAAATCTTTTAACTGCAAAATTTCAGCAGCAAGCACGTACATATTCTTCAGAAGATGTGGCATTTTCTGTTTTTTCCTGTGTAGACTGTGTCTGTGTAATTTGACATGGTAGTAGTAGACTTTGGCAACCAAAAACAGTTTTGAATACTGATTTCTTCAAATGAGTCATATCAAGAATGAAATCAGTTGCGGGACAGGCAACTCATACTTCCACAGTTTGACTTTTCACATTACATCCCATCATGTAAAGGTGCAAAGTTTCAAAACAAGACGATGATCAAAAAACTGCACTGATGTGTTTCCTGTAACATACTGTATTGGGCGTGTACCCAAAGTATTTTTTATCACTCACAGTATATTCTGTTAATCATGCAGGTTACCACAAAGGGAGCAGGTCTGAACCCTAACGCCAAAGTGTGGCAGGAGATCCCTGCCCACCAGAATGACATCCCAGATGGGACAGACAATTCTTCTTGGCTCCAAACCTACCCTCCATCTGCTGAGATGACTGAAGGTATGACTTCATCACTTCTGTGTGTCTTAGTGTTTTCTAACTCTTTAACATCTAGGTTATAGATTATAGGTGGCTGATTATCTCCATCTGTTATTCGCAAAAATGCTTCATTAATCTAGACCAATCCCTTGTCTCTCCTGCACTGATAAAGCACTAAAGCCAAAGAAAATAAAGTATGGGGATAGGTCTGTCTGTGTGACACGTATAGGCGTGTGTAGCATTTACAGAATATTACCAGGATTGTAACTCTTGTTCTCAGGGTTATGCAATAAATACAAAGCATGAGAAAGCTTGTTAAGAGCATTGTATGTCGTTGTCTAAACATGATGGGTATTTCACAACCGTTTTGTTACTGCTTGTCTCCTGTCTTAGGTTATTCAGATGGTTCGTCTTCAGGGGGTAAAGAATGTGACACGGCATATCCTGACACCACTACTGACTACACCTATGTACCTACAGAAGGCGTTGTCAATGGTGTAGACCAAACTGACTTAGGCTATATAGTCTTTGACTCCCAGTGCGAGTCACCCATAGATGGTGATGCTTCAAAGGAACAACCGATGTCTGAGGAGAGCCTTAGAGAGTCTTTGAAGAAACAGCTTGAGTTCTGTTTTTCTAGGTGAGTAGTATAACCTTGTGGATGTTCTCTCAATGTAGTGTGTTCTGAAGTGTGCTTATTTAGGGTCATTCATTGCTGACTGAAGACTGTTTTGATTCAGTTTGATTTATTCAAGTTGACAATTTGATTCACGAGTGATTTTCTTTGTTGATTCAATTCTGGAAACCGTGATTCAGTTCAGTTATAATTAGCCTAACTTAATGGTCCGTTTTAAACTTTTTTTTATCTTGTGTAAAAAAATATTATTATATAAGACACAAATTGTAAATGAACACAATTGTGAATGAACACAATTTACAATTGATGCACTAAACAAATTAATCAGTAAACTTATTACAGTGGCATATGGTGGGAGGACTCTGAATGTAAAGGTCTGAAGCAAATCCTTTGTTATGAATGGAGGAATTGATGTATAATATCTTGTTTTCCACCTCGTTCTTATGTTGTAAGATGGAAATCTTCAAAAATTTGAATGTTGTGGGAAATGTGTTTGAAGATTTTGTATGATGTTTACATTCAGTTTTGTTTTGGGCGTTTCCAGAGAAAACTTATCGAAGGACCTGTACCTGATATCCCAGATGGACAGCGATCAATTTGTTCCCATCTGGACTATCGCTTGCATGGAGGACATCAAAGCTCTCACCACTGACATGGACCTCATTCTGGATGTACTGCGAGGTACCAGTGCTGCTGTCACATGTTTGAACTTTAAAACATAAGTGGAATGGGGTTTTTTTGTTGTTGTTGTTGTTGTTGTGTGCAATCATGTTTCTTAGTGATTGGTCTCCTACAGCTGTTAATTGTGGAGGCTTTCTGTCGCAGCTGAATTAGTGACCACCTTCACTTAGATTATAGGAAATCAAAATACTGAATGATTATTTCAAACATTAAAACTATACACGTACTGTGTTAGGCTATTGTTTAGAGTGTCACCAAGTTAACTGCTCACACAGAAGACATGATAAGATCTATCAGTCACCAGTAAGAAATAAAAGCGTGTGTCGCTGCTAAGATCCCCACAACATGATGTTGCCACTACAGTGTTTCTGCTGATGTGCAGTGTTGTTTTTTTTCCAGCCATTGTGTCTGTGTAAAGTGTAGAGCATGTTCTTGCCTGCGATGCTCACTGCTTCTGCTAAAAAAAAAAATTCCCAGCCAATTTCTCACATTTGCACTATGGTTATCAAAAATAACTGCCACAAACAACTTCAAAGGTAACATGCTGCAGGTGTATGCCAGAGAGAAAGAGGCGCATTCTGAAACAACAAACTTTATAGTTGTATGAGGTGCCCTCAAGCTACTTCCAGCCGAGGAAAACACTCACATATAGGTTGTGTCTTTGTCACAGCGTCTCCCATGGTGCAAGTTGATGAAACTGGTGAGAAGGTTCGGCCAAATCACAGTCGCTGCATCATTATTCTGAGAGAGGTGCCAGAGACGACGCCAGTTGAGGTAAATAAAAACATCATACTGCAAATTAAGCACAGTCCTCCACAACATTCACCCATCTCACCGTACAGTCAATCCTCCGAATAAGAAATCAGTAATAGACAGTTAATTGTACTTTGAATTAAGTTGTTGCGGTGAGTATATCATGAGTCATAGATTGCTTATTCTCATAAAACCTGCAGGGTGGCCTGATGGAAGATATGTATGAGTTCAGTGTGTAATATGTGCCTTGCATCTCTTTCACAGGAAGTGGAGGCTCTTTTTAAGAGTGAAAACTGTCCAAAAGTGTTAAGTGCTGAATTTGCACACAACAGCAACTGGTACATAACATTTCAGTCAGATATGGATGCACTACAGGTATGTTTCCTCATAAATAACTGTGTGGCTTTGTATAAGTAATTGTTGTGAGAATTAGTTATTCGTTTTATGACAGTTTTAGTATATAATGATATAAGATTACAATTCAGTATGGTTTTGGTTTAAATGTTTGTTTTCTATTAGTTACTCATTGGATGTGGTTGGCATTTTCATTGCTCCTGTTTGGTTTTCTTTAAAGCCAAAGATGACTTTCATAACCCCAGTGTGGGTGATCTGACTTTAATAGCTCATGATTACAATGGTCTGTTCTCTTTTTTAAATGCATTATTGTAGGAGCAGTTGCCCTCAAGAAATTCTGCAACTTATTACAGCAATTTCATCCTCTTAATGTGTAACTCACAAGCTTATAGTTGTAAAGCACTCATCATTATACTAGTGCTCTAGGAGTGAGAGGGGAAGAAGGCATTTACTTTTTAAATGAAAATGTTACAACACAGATTTTAGTTTTGTTAATATTTGGTTCTTGTCTTTTCTGTCCTCAGGCTTACAGATACCTAAGAGAGGAAGTGAAAACATTCCAGGGAAAACCAATTATGGTGAGTTCAGTCATTGAAATGCATAAACAATGATTGACTTTATTGAGAATGCTACAAAGTTTTATTCCTGTATTGGGTCATTGCTCACTAGACACTTGCATGGGGCTCAGCAAGCCTTGTGTTACACAAGACTAGTTGTGCTGTCAGCTGTCACGTCATTACTCTCTGGGCTAGGATTGTTTGGCTAAGCCATAGCCTCGGCAGTGACCTTGGGATTTGTGTGTACCAAGACTCGATAAGCAAGGAGTAAATCCAGTGGTCTCTGCTCCAGTGTTTGCAGATACAGTTCTGGCTGACAGTTTGATTGCCCTCCTTATCATAGTGTGACATTTACCTTTTGCGTTTCAGCTGGACTTTGATTTGACCTTGTGTTCCCTGTGTTTATCCTTGACGTATTAATGGTCCTGTGTGAACCCCAGTGATGATCAGTATCGCGCTTGGAAGGACCCATATGCACTGTGTCTGGCTGGGAGGAACTTTTTTATCTGTAGCTCTCTCTTCACAAATCTACTGTATCTCTGCTGCTTCTCCTCTTTATCTCTACTCTTCCTCATTCTCCCCCCCCCCCCCGCCACTCCCTCTCCACCCCCCCTCTAGTCAGGGCAGTGTTTTATGGCCTAATGACCGTGAGATTATGAGATCTGAGGGGACTAAGGGACAATAGACTAGAGCTGCAATGTTACCCATCACAGGTACAGCAGAGGCTTCATGTCTTTACAAAACCAAATGTCTAATTCTGTCCTGTCCTTCATTTTCCCCCCAGGCCCGCATTAAGGCCATTAACACATTCTTTGGTAAGAACAGCTTCCGCAGTGTGGACTTGAGTGCATACAATCAGCACACCCAGCCACAGGCTCCGTATGGCTCCCACGTCTACATGCAGCAGATGTACAGCCCGCAGCAGCAGTACCCTGTGTACCCAGTGGTGTCTCCCTCCTGGAACCCTTCACTCATGCCTTACTTTGAAACACCTCTGGTGAGAACCTGTTGGAGTCACAATGTGTATTACAAAAAGTTACCAAGTTTTTTTTGTTTGTTTTTTTTCTGGATCAGTTGTGTGTAAATTGTTTCCCTTTCTGCCTTTGTGATATTCAGGCACCTTTCCCCAACAGTGGATTCATAAACGGTTACAACGGTCCTGGAAACTACAAAGCAAACTCAAACTCCACCAACACCCATCGACCAAGAAGCCGGTAGGTGCACGTCACGCATGACAACACTACTCTCTGATTTACAGTAATGCTTTCCAGTTATAATCATTTTTTTCTTTCATGAACTCAATCACGTTTGGTGCTTATATTCAAGGATATTGATTTGTTGCTTCCCCTCTCACAATCTCTACCTTATTGCAGAAAGATTCAATGATGTGATTAATTTCATATAATCAACTCACAAATGTTCTTGCCATAATGTTTAGCATGTACTGTATAAGGCCATTGCAGTTAAAAGCCACTGAAAATTGATCTTGGTGATACATTTAAGGTGTTAAAGTTGCACTTCTTTGGATATGGGTGTTTGTTTGAAGATTAGGGTTGGGTTGGTTTCTGGTTTTGCTAGTTAGCATGTCTAGCATTGTTAGCATAGCATAGCCATGCTGTGCTGTACACACAGCACCCTTGCACAAGAAGAAAAGTTGAGTTGAATTGTTGTTGTGAGAAATAAAAACACAATGTGTCACTCAATTGTCATGGGCTCTCGTTATGTTCCACTTGACAGCGGCTGAATCACGTGTGACATCAAGTGGTAAAATTCGGTATTACTGGTCCGGTATATTCAAACTGGTTTGAAGATTTTTACATCGGCCCAACCCTAGTCCACATGTTAGGAAGAAATAGAGTAATTTTACATTTTAAAAAACGTAAAGCAAGTTCTTTAGAAAAACTATGCACTTGGCCTGTGCCAGTCATTTACCTTTTTTGTAGAGGCATAAAAAACAACAATGCATCAGTGCTGCCAATTCTGTTCAGTTCTGATTTTTTTGCCTGAGTGTCATCATGAGTTTCTTTTTATACTTGCACAACTGTAAAATATCAACAATCTCTTTTTTGTGTGGTAAAGCTGACGGTCAGTAGTTTCTGAAATGTGTGTCCCTTGTGTGTTCCCAGAAACCATGTAAAGGGTCACCCGAGGCCTGTTGATGTGCCTCCCTCTTCTTCTTTGGCTCCGGGAACCCTGATGGATGGCCTCTCGGGTCCCTTGAGTCCACAGCCCCTCCAGACATCAGGGACACTGTCTGGCACCACTTCAGAGCCAGTCAGTCTGCTGTCCCTCAGCCTTAAAGACTCTTCTCCACAGACCGCCGTACACAGTGGAGATCTGATCATGAATGGACGGGCCAGGTGGGTGAAAGTCATCCTGCTTATTTATACTATTGAGATGAAGATTTCCTACCCTAATGTGACAGGCTGATACATATTGAGGGTCAAACTCTTTGTCAAAGCTCTATTGCCAAGATGTTGCATGGTTAGTAGAAACAACTAGGGAATCAGACTCATTTGTTGGCTTTTCCAGAGAAATGCAAGCCATTGTATTCTTTGAGGGGGTTTTTTGTTTGTTTGTTTGTTTGTTTTAACATGGAAAGGTTCATTTTTACAAGATTTTTTTTAATGAAAATGATCTGTCTTCATTCCAGGAGAGGTAACCACAGAGGCATGAGGAGGAAAAGAGAAGATGAACATAACACAGTCAGCATATTTCCTTTTTTTTCTTTCTTTTTTTTTTTTCAAACATATTACGTGTGATTTTCCATTAAAAAATGTGCGTCTCCACTTACCTTGTCAGTTCAAAAGGTTGTCTCAGTGTAATTCTCTGTGTGCAGGAACCTTTCTTATATAAGCTTGACCTTTACTGACATGAAAATTGCAGAGGCCTGTTCCTGTGATGGAGGTCAAGGTACCACCTCCACCAAAGTTTGACCTGGCAGCTTCCAATTTTCCTCCATTGCCGGGGTGTGTGGTCAGCATTCGAGGAGAAACTACACCAGAGATGCGCCTTTCTGATGTCGTACGTGGCCTAAAAGTGACCAACAAGGTATACAACGTCCTGTTCTCTCTGATACAAGTACCTTCTGCTCTGAAGATCCTGTAAACAGCATCTAAGTTACAGTTCTATAAATGCACATCATATTTTAACTTTTTGTTTTAGTCTGTGAGCCAAGAGGTTAACGAGAAACACGCAAGCATCTCAGAAGATCCTGTGAGCGTGCCTGATCCTGTGACCCCAGAGGTGAAACCTAGTCCTGTGACACCACAAACAGTGGAACCACCAGTGGTCTCAAGGTAAAGTTTACTTCAAGCTAATGACATGTCTGAACAACAAGGGCATACAAAAGGATAATGACACATACTTTTCCTTTTTTCGATTCAGTGTTTCTCCTCCAGTAAAGGAAGTGGAGAAGACTGAACCTCCTGTTCCAAAGGCAAAAATCTCCCCGTCCGTGGAGGCCGTCTCTCCGACAGCTGCAGAAGACGCTCCCCCCACCTGCACCCAGTCTGTATCTACAGAGGCACCTCCTCCATCTCCCACCTCAGAACAGGTAAGGCTCTCCTGGACCATATTACCTCACAGCAACATCAAGACAGCAACACATATGTGACAACTACGATTTGCTAGAACATAAAAGACACAAAGTATTAATATAAAACGCCTATGAAATTGAAAGATTCCACTAATTACATCTATCATATCACGTATCAACTATGCATTACCTGTTGACTTGGCTTCTAATTGTAGCCCAGAGTCACTGCAGAAAAATCCAAGTTAAGTATGTTAATGATGGAGTGTTTTTCACAGGGCATTTTGATATTTTGGATCATATGGTCTCCAGATAGGCACAATCTTTTGTGTTAATTATTCATGTGGTGAAATTCTTGTTTCTTGATCATTAATTGTACTTTTTTTTTTTTTTTAATTCCTGCCCATTATTCTCTAACCAGGGGCAAAGAAAGCTCAGCTATGCAGAGGTATGCCAGCGGCTGGCGAAGGAGCCACCACCAGCACAGACGCCTTCTCCCTCCCCTCCTGCCTCTGTAGCCAGCCAACCCCTGCAAGAGCTCAAGGTCAACAGGGTCGAGGAGCCTCGGCCCAACTCCAGGCGCACTACAGAGAAACCAGAGAAACCCGGAGACAGCCGCCCTCCTCGTCAACCCTTGCGCTCCTTCCGTGGGCCGAACGGTTCAGGCAGAGTTGGAGGCGCAGGGCTGAAGATTCGGGAGCATCAGAGAGGGCTGAATACCGGCAAACAGTTTTCCCCTCAGCGGGGAGCCAGACGGAGTGGCAAAGAACAGAACATTCCCCCAAGGTCACCAAAATAATTCAAGAAAAAGGAGCCCATAAAACATGAACTAAGACAGAAATAAAAATAAATATATATGTAAATATATAATGTATGTGTATATAGACAGATGAATATATTTCATTTGACAGACGTTGTCAAATAACTTCTTTACTTTGACATGGAATCTTTTGGAAAGACTGCAAATAGAAATCCAAACCAACCAATAGTCAATAGGCACACTTGATTTTGTTCTGAGAATTCAGTCTTTGCTTTTCATTTTCACTAATTTGTTAAGCATTGGATTTTTGATTTTTTTTTTTTTTTTTTTGAATGGAAGACAGTGACTCAGTAGTAGATTTTTACTACAGAAGTGTTGATGGGTAAAAATGTTGAAGATATTTTTATGACAAGGGAATCTTACCGTAGAATGGATCCTGGGGAATACTACATTATGAGTTGAGAATATCACATCATATAACCATAATTATTGACTGTTTTTGGCAGTAGATGTCTGCGTGTTGCAGATATTGGATCAATATTGCTGATATTTGAAAAATACCCCTGTAGTATTAACAGAGTAGTTCTGTTTGTCATTTTAATCCTGTGCAGATCAGTGTCCCCTTGTGATCACAGCAGAGCAGGCGTCCTCATCAGAATAGAAGTTGTCAGCCACATAACTTCGTTACCAAGAGTTACCGCTTGTAAACATGTAAACCTTGTTCTATCAGAAATCCACTGATAATGTTTGTGCATCTCACAAAGCAAGATTAATACATTAACCCACTGACTTTGATGTCAGTCCTGGCTTTCGGTCTCACAAAACGGGCTCATTTTGAACTGAGATAGATCACCATGATAACTTGTGGTGTACAGCTTTAACCTGCTCCAGAATAGAAATCTTTCACATCTTGATCAAAGTAGCTGTTTAATAGTTGAGGCCATGGCAACTGTCTCCACTCAATTTGGTGACACTGATTGCATGCACTATGTTTTTGATTGGATACCTGAGGCTTCAGATGAATGTAGTCCTTTTGTTGCAAAACCACTCTTGAGCTTGACTTTGTAAATGTCAATGTGGTAGCTTTGATCTGGGATATTAGTGTATTTGTTATTTTGCTGTAATAGCTGTCTTTAAATTGTATTTTCTATCTGAAGTTCTTTAATTTCATGAGATGTGTAATATTTGTAAATAGGTGTGTTGAGAGACGGATCACTAACAAGTATCTTTTGGATCTACCGATATTCAGTGAGTTGGATACTGATCTGTACAGCCATTCATGGTTCAACAGTGTGCAGCACATGTAGTGCAATTTGAAATGAACTATCCTTTGATCTCAAGGCTTTTAGTCATTATGGAGTTTTGAAAATGGAAAGGTGTTTTAACAGAATTACTTATTTGTGCTTAAATGTTTCATTTTTGTGTTTTCATTTCATCTAAATAGTTTGTGGTGTTGCAAGTGGAAATCAGCAAAAGATAAATGAAGATAAAGAATTACAGATTTTCAGGATTGGGTGCATAAAACCTTTCGCCTTAGATCAGTGTTCTGAGTCCTCTGCTTTTAGGGAATATGCTTCGGTGTACAGTATTTTGTGTCTTGAAATCAGTAGTTCAGGTGTTTCTTGTGTATATGTATGGTTGTCTTAACGGTGTAAACTTGTGTGCAAGAAAGAATGAGATTGCTTCTGCATCAGACTACATGAAACTATCATCACAAACCAAACTTCCAGTGCCTTATCAGTGTTTCATTCCATTATTTAGAGAGCAAGAAGTCTTCACACATCAATTTGTTACACTGAACAAGGCTGGTTTGTTGTCAAAACTCAATTATCAGTTTGTATCTCCGTATTGTAAACCTCACCCTTTAGGTGCATCTGTGGGGCTGGTTGGAATGAGGCTGAATGTGTTTTTGCATGCTTGCGTGTCCTTTGTTATGTGCGTATGATGCAGTTTATTTCGTTATCCTGTCAATGCAATTTCAGATCATCAAAATCCTGCTTATAATTGTCACAATCAAACATAGGTTTGCAAATTTCAGCCAAGTACACACTGGTTTATCAAGTGAATATTTTATTACTGAGCCTGATGTATGAAAATAAAGATTTATTTTTAAACATTCTTGTCTTCTGTTTGTGTATATTGACACGTTTTTGTATCTGATGCTATCGCGGTTTCACATACAGTACATGTGAATAAGTTATCAGACATCTCAGAAGTGTGACCTGTTGATTTTATTAAAATTAAACCTGGTGTTTGTTCCCTGTAGTATCTGGCAAGTGAGCGGGCCAGTGACAGATACGGATAACGTAAATGTTCTACCATGCAACACTGAATAGGATTTTTACGTCACATCTGCAGAATAATCCTCCGGAAATAATCATGGGCATTACATCATTTTTGTAGGCATCTTTGATTTAGAAGATTTGATGAGAGTTTTAAGGATATTTCATTGATGCGTGACACTGACACAGCTGAACGGGATTTATGTAGTTATGAAATAAAGGTGGTATATTCACACAAAAATCAGAAGATGTGTAAAATTCAGTTTAATCAGTGGATGCAGAAGTGTTTTGTTGTTTTTTTCCCATCACTTTATTTATACAAAATGTCACAACTTGACATCACTTTCAATTTTGTCGATACAGTCAACATGGTCACAGGACAAAGGGCAAAAGTAATAATAAATAAATAAATGAAAACATAACAGAAAAGGTAGGCAATAAAATCAGATTTCTTTAAAGATTCTTGGAGCATACTAACTGATGTGCACACTTCTTATTGTTTATGAGTTGGATAAACTCAAAATACTTTCTAAATTCAATCATGAAAAGTTCAAATGATAGGTGAGAACTTGGATTTATGTATGTGTAATTTTCCCAGTAAAATGAATAAATTGAAAGTCTGCTGAACTTTCTGGCTTTGTTTTTTTTAGTCACATCCGTGACTTCCAGTTTAATTGAATGGTTGGTTTGAGTGTCAAAGTCATCTTCAGTGTTTTTCCTGAATCCTGATGTGTCCTGACATTCATAAAATAGATGTTTAGTTGTTTCTTCTTCATTTTTACAAAAATCACATTTGTCATCAATATCCAGGAATCTTGAGACGAATTTGTTGGTGAGATATATATTATGCACAATTTTGTGATGTACTTCTTTCAATTTGTTGAGGATAATAAATGTATATGGTAGAAGCTCTTATTTCAGTGGGAAACAACATGGCTTTATGGGAAATTTTCATTGAATGTTAGAAAAATGGGAGTTCCACACAAATTTCCCACCTGGAGTAATTTTCCTTTTGCTGTAAAAATAATTTCTTACATGTTTATCAGTACATCTGTGACTTTTAATATTTATTCTATTAACAGAGAAGGCAGGTTCCAGTTCCTGTGACTCTTGCATCTCAGAGTGGATTTTAAATCAGCTGAAGGAGAAAAGCATTTATTACCATTTGATATTTTTTATAAGTGACAGGAAAGGTTTTAGATCTGAGAATTTCCTCATAAGTAAGAATTTGAGCTTCACCATTTTGTAAGTCTACTACAAAAAATTATATTCCTGTCAATTGAATGTTGCTAATGTAGTGATTTATTCTCTCTGGTTATGTATTCATTGTTCCATATAATAGTTTTGTGAGGGGAGAAACTGTGGACAAAGCATTGTTTTGCTGCCATAAAAACCTGCTGATGAAATTCTAAAAATATTCTGAAATGAAACACCAAAAGGATTCTGGAGCTTTCAAATATTCTTTTATCCATTATCCACAACTTGAAAGCATAGTTCAAAGCATAGTTCACATCCATAAAGTCCAGTATCTCCATGTCACCTTCACCTCTGGGTCTGCTAAATTGTCCAATTTTAAGTGATGGCATTTACTTTCCAAATTAAATGAATTAAGGTTATTTATTTTCTTACAGATATTAGTTTTAAAAGCGGTGGATTCAGCTGCGTTTTTTTCTCTCAACTTTATTAGTCAAAATTTGAAATACACAGACAAATAATACACAAATACAAGAAAAAAAACCATCACACAAAACAAACAGACGAACAAATCCGTTAAAGACATTCAATAACATAAAAGGCACAGAAATAAAATCGACAACAACATCGAACAAACAAAAAAAACCCAAAAGAAAGAAAAGAATTGAAGACAATAAATAAATAAAATAAAGAAATAAAAATTAGATGTTTACATAAGTAAGTTCTGAGTGTCGAGGCAGTAGTAAGGCGCTTTTGTGGTTTTTCATGTGGCTTAGGGATTACAGGAGACTCAGAATTTCTGTAAAGAAAGGCAGCAATCTAAGAGCGGATTTGGAAACTTTACGTTTGTGGATATAAAATGCAGCCGTTGTGGGTTCAGTAGCGCGTTTGCGGCCAATCCTGTTACGTAATCTCGGCCATGGTTCAGCTCTCGCGATGTTTCACTGATATTAGTGTCAGAGTGTCAACAACGGTCCAGGCAGCAGCGCAGTAGCACTGTCCGGAGCAGGGAGGGGGGAGAGAAGCGGCTGTTTCTACGTCGGGTGAGTTCTGGTCACATTTCGTATCGTGTAACATGCACATATACTCAGTTAATGTTGATGAAGCGTGTGTTGTTTCCGTGCGACCGTAGCTTAGATCGTGGGCACCGCTTCCTTTAGCATTAGCATTGCTTACGTTGGCGGACCTGCTCACGAGCTAACGAAGCTCCGTATAGCAGTTAGCATTAGCTGAGCTAGCTGTGTTGTGATCGGCAGCTATACAAATATTTGCGCCTTGCGAGGCGTATCCGGCCAACGGCCACCTGTAATTAGTTTCATTGATGTTAACCTCCAAGCTTGTTATATTGACACAACTGTCAGTATTTGTAAACCATGTGTTTTGGTGTGGCTAGTGATAAGGTTATGCTAGCTTGAGGCCCATCTCTCGCTAAACAATTTGGCACTTCAGGTAAATCTCATCGTTGGTCCGTAACCACCCAGCTGGCCATAACAACTGGTAGCCAGTAGCGCCGATGACTTGATGACACCGTCAGTAAGCTGCATGGTGACTGTCTTTGGCTCTGCTCGATCATCCACGACCGAGAGCAAAGCAAATGCCCCCAAACAGGCCAACAATCTTTGGCCTGTTTGCCTCCCTAACAGTTGTCACTAGGAGCTGTCTCACCATGTTCTTCGACAGTCTTGGTGACAGGTGTACACAGATGGTGTACTCCTTAACAGGTGCACGGCGTTCATGTCATGAAGACTGAAACATTAGTAGAGTAAACACAACATATAGCATTGACATTGAGTATTTTCGTTGTCAGTGGTCAGTATAGATCAATAAAGCCAGTGTAGAACAATAACGTGGTATTAAGATATTGTCCGTTTACACTGAAAGTCATTTCGCGTCCTTAGACAGCTACGTTCAAGAGGTTTTAAACGTACAGTTACACACAAAACACATCAAACCAGCATAACAGTCATACATATCACATCATATCCTCTGGATCTGATCTCAGTTAGCAGCACACTGATTTTGGTTTAGCAACAGGATTAACTGATGTATAAAATAATTCTTCAGCCTGTTGCATTTAAATTGAGGGACTGTAAACCGCCTGTTAGATGGCAGAGGTTGGTATTCTCTGTTTAAAACATGTGAGAAGTCAGAAGAGATACTGTTAGTAAGTCTGGGCATGCTCTTGCTGTGAGCTACTTGAAAGTAGTGCACAGAGGTTGGATTTGATCATATAGTTATATAGTTTAGTTTTAAGTTTCAGAGATAGACTGCTGAGCCTGGCCGTACTACAGCACAGCATGACACTCTGAATAACTGATTTAAAAAAACAGAAAAATAATCTGGATACTACCTCCAAAAGATCTACAAAGAAAGTAAACACGCTGCTGTGTCTTCTTACAAATAAATTCTACATGAGGAGTCCATGTTAGGGTGGCATCTATCATAACACCCAGCTGTTAAAGCAGCAGCAGACTTGATAGCTTGGATCATCAGCTGTTTGGTTGCCTCCATATGTATTAATGAATAAAGCTGATAACACGTTGTTCTGTATTTTCTTGCTCTCTTTTTGCAGAACTTGAGTCTGAGATGGGGGATGACCGACCCTTTGTTTGCACTGCCCCTGGATGTGGGCAGGTATGATTTCTTAACACATTCATTCATGTGCATATTACATAACACTCTCTTATCATGATGCTACCCTTGAGATTGATGGAATGCTATACTTTTTATTTTTATTTGAATGCTATACTATTGTATTTGTATCATCTGCTGTGCCTTTTTTTGTGTGTGCAGAGATTCACCAATGAAGACCATCTTTCAGTCCACAAACACAAGCATGAAATGACATTAAAATTTGGTCCTGCCAGAACAGACTCCGTTATCATTGCAGGTAATGATATTAAGATTTACATTGGTATTTGATGAATGAAGCTGAATTGTTCTGCCGAGGAATAAAGTTGTCGGTGGAGATGCTTCTGTGTTGACTGACATAATGTGTGGTTTCCCCTCGCCCCCAGACCAGACCCCCACACCCACACGTTTCCTGAAGAACTGTGAGGAGGTTGGATTATTCAATGAGCTGGCCAGCTCCTTCGAACAGGAGTTTTGCAAAGCACAGGAAGACGATCAGAGGGCGAAAAACCCAGTGAGAGTAAGGATGAATTTATACCTTGAATAAATACACTTGCTGTCCTCAGGATATCAGAAAAAAATCATATTAATTAGACAATTTTTTATTTTAGATGTTCTGCAAGGCTATATTCACATTCTCCTCTCTGCTATTTGTCTCTAAGGCTGCACCTTTACAAACACCATCTGAAGTAAAAGATGAGGATGAGGGTCCTTTACAAGTTGATTCTTCCCCTCCTGGAAGTCCAGATTCTTCCTCCAGTATGTCAGAAAACAGCAAAGACTCAATGGTGAGAGCAAAGGTTCAACGCACTGCCATGAACTGTGTTTTTGTTTGTAGAACACACTGATGTACAGATTTATTTTTGATCAAGACGTTGGTTTGCCCGAGAGAAGACAAAATACATTTTTCTATTTTGCCAACAGGAGATTATCACAAAGCCTGTGGCGAGCTCTGCCCCGACTCCAACCATTGTGCGTCCAGGTTCTCTTCCCCTTCACCTGAGTAATGATGCTCTACACCCAACTCTGCCATCTCCAACATCTGTCATCACGCAAGCGCCATCCTCCAACAGACAGCTAGGGTAAACTACAGTGTCTTCCTGTTATTGTTTGCATGTCTTTATGTTCATTTGCTTGGGATGGTAAATACAAAGCATCTTAAAACATTTGTTTGTGTGCAGGAAAATGTCTGTAAGTAGAACTACTGGCTATCTAATGTCAAACCATAAATGCTTTTTCTAGACCACACATTGTCCAGAGTTTCTAGATCTGGATTTTTAGTTTGAGGTGTGATCTATTAATTTCTCTCTCATCCTCCTCCTCCTGGTCAAGAGTTAGGCAGGTGTGGGTGGAGGCAACAGTCCTCTACAGCTCTACAGCAATGCTGTGATTCACCAGAGACTCGTGTTCACAAAGTCACGCCTACTTTTGAGAGATGAAGTTAAATCCCTCTTAAAATGATACTTTGTCACCAGGACTTGAGATGCTAGGGAGTTTTTCAGTGGTGAACTAAAATACTTTTTCAATCTGCCTGAGATATATAATTAAATTTGTTCATGGGTGCAGAATGGAGGAGTAGACATTTATTAAGTGTCAAATTTTTTCTACAGCTCCCCGACAAGCTCTTATCCACTAGTAAGGCACCTCCCGAATGGGCAGACAGTCCCTCTCCTGCCCAGTCCTGCACAGATGACCTCAGTTATATCTGTAAGTTGACATTCTCAAATCTTGGAAAATAAGTTTTAAAAAACTATTATGATACTTGAAAGATTCTTTTTTTTATACTTTACCTTATCCAATCTGTGTCTTTGTCCCTTTTTCTCTGGTTATTTGTTGCAATGTGAAGCTCGCGAGGACAGTGAACACAGTGCCTAATATTCCTGGGATTCCAGGACCACCAGTTGGCGGGGCCAGCAGTGGGTCATCCTCCCCGTCAGGGTACAGTCTGCACTCTGAGACCAAGATGGTGAGATGATCAGTCGTATTGGCATCATTTTATGGGCTCTACATCTTTAGCATGTTGTTTTTGAAGTGGTGAAACTTGCGGACACCCCATTTTTCACAGTTCTTTTAGTGAGCTTAGTGAACTAAATGACCTACCTGGAGTGTTGCCTGTGTGTCTCTGTAGCGGCTGAAGGCAGCTCTAACTCATCAGGGCCCAGGAGCACACGATGGCAGTGGCGGGGGGGGAGGGTCCATCCCTGCTGTCCCCCAGAGACAGGAACAGAGCCAGCAACCCAGCCAAAACTCTGATGCACCGTCGCCTGCCCAACCACAGGTAATAAATAAAATGTTTTTGATTGACATGAACGTATTTGATGACAATGGGTCCTTTTTTAAGTAATACCAAACATCAAACACTAGCCATATTTTGTCAAAACGAAGAGTGTGATTTGAAAAGTTTCCATGCAAATTGTTATGATTTATAATCCTGAAAAGCCATTTTATCCCTAAATACTGCACTGCACTGTATTGAAACTGGTTGGAAAGCAATATTTTTTTACAAATTCAATATTTAGATGTCCCTACTTGATGAGGTTGAATGTTTTTATGCCTCCACGCTGGCGAACGCTGTGGCTGGAGGCATTATGTTTTCATGTTGTCTGTACATATATCCGTCCCATTCTCGTCAACACGATATCTCAGGAACGTCTAGAGGGAATTTCTTCAAATTTGGCACAAAATCCACTTGGACTCAAGGATGAACTGATTAGAATTTGGTGGTCAAAGGTCAATGTGACCTCACAAAACACGTTTTTGGCCATAACTCAAGTGATAACTTCCATTTCGCCAAAAAAATACACTTAATACCTTTTTTATTAAGTTTCTTCAAAGTCTTCACCACAAATATTATATGCGTCCGGACAGACATGGATCTAAACTGCAACTTTACTGTTCGGCGGAGGCATACAACCGCAAGGCCGTATTTCTAGTTTTGTTTTGTTTTTTTATGAATTTGGTTCCTTATCGATCATTGTTACAGATTTAGTTTTCAAACACAATAGATTCAACGGTATCAAGCAGCAAAGGCTTTAACAGAGAACTAAACATTCATGCTCTTTTGTGCAACACTGTCTGTGAGCCAACTCAAATATACACTGAAACATTGAATTAAATAGATATGGCCTCAGGGAAACAAAACAAGTTATTGTGTGCACTAAAGGAATGTTACTGAGGTGACATTTCAGTGTCAAAGATGAGCATTGCATTCACTGCTATAGTCTTGGATGCCTTAGTTTGACACTGTAGTACAAAACATTTTTTTGATTTCTAACATGACTTTAAATGTTGAGATGAGTGCCATATGCAGTCATTACACGTTCAAAAACACCTCTCAGTCCCGACATAGTGGTCACATTTGTGTCTGTTTAGCCCATTTTGCATGTAGCTCTAATGCGTTATTCAAAACTTCCTGTACCACGTTGTTACACTGGCAGGATGTGTAATTCAACATGCCCCACTCCCAAACTTCATGTAGCTTTTAAAACAACTCACTTTCATCGTTCCCTAGGTGTCCCCAGCACAGCCAACAGGGGGCCGGCGGCGGCGAGCTTCCGAGATGGACCCTGACGAGAGGAGGCAGCGTTTTCTGGAAAGAAACCGAGCAGCGGCCTCCCGCTGCAGGCAGAAACGAAAGCTGTGGGTTAATTCTTTGGAGAAGAAGGCAGATGATCTCGCCAACATGAATGTCTCTCTGACGGTGAGTCTTCAGTGTCTCTATCACCCCACAGGGGAAAGTCCAGTTAAAAATGCCCACAGGTTGGTCTCCTTGATAATATGACACCAAGGGTCATACAAGGAATGATCTGTGTGCTTTGTGTTGCCATCAGAATGAAGTGACCCTACTGAGGAATGAGGTGGCACAGCTGAAGCAGCTCCTCCTGGCCCACAAAGACTGCCCTGTCACTGTTATGCAGAAGAAAGCCTCTTTCTTAGGTAACTTTTAAAAGTTGTGCGCTGACCAACAAGCGTTCGGGCACTGTATCACTGATTTTAAGGATCCATCTATCATCTCCTCCATCTAATGTATTCTTTTTACTCGCTCACCTCTCTAAGGGTGAATGTTTCTTTCTCTGTCTCTAGCTGCAGGAGGAGAGGACGCCTCCGGGGATACTTCCACTGAACCCATCGGCTCCCCAGCGGCAGTTATCCAACACGGTCCGTCACCCCCTGCCTCGGCCTCCAGCCCAGGGGCCACCATCAACGGGCTGAGCGTCCGCGCCGCAGAGGCGGTGGCCATGTCGGTCTTGGCCGGCATGGGATCGGGCCAGCCGGGAGGGGTCGTCATGGCAACGCAGTCCCAGTCTGCCCCAAGATGATGTGCTGACGCAGGTAGCCAGTATGAACTCGAGTGGCATTCGGAGGCCGGACTGGTGCAAAGTGTTAAAGAGAGGGAGCCACCCTCAACCCCCACCCCAGACTAAGATACTGTCCTCCCCTCACAGCCAATGATAATCACACAAAGACACGGCACAGTGCCTCTGTCAGCCCTCCACTCCCCGCAGGCTCCCTGTTGCGAGAAGCTTCGTCACTCTGTGTATGTAAATATGAAATATGAAAACATGTCGGACACTCACTCTGCAGGGTTTTGGGGTCATGTCTTGTATCAGTTATGAAAACGGTTTTTATTTGGATGAACAGTATGAATGAAAAATCTTCATGTCAAAGTCATCGGTTTATTTTCATTTCACTTAAAATGCAGCTTCAGTCCAACTCTGGCCCACACGCTTGGCTGTGATGAGGTTGGGTGCTTTCCAGGCTGACAGTTTTACTGTAAGATATCTTGTATTTTTCATTTGTAAGAAAAAAAGATTTTTATGCCTGAAAACATGTCGTTGACATAACGTTTTGCTGATGCAGTGAACGTATAGAGACAGATTGGCTGGTTTGAGTGCAGTAAAAGGCAGCCTGGAAAGTGTTTCTAATGCTTTTTTTTAGTTTACTTTTGTCCTTTAGTTGTCTGTCTGTGTTTCCCTTTTGAGTTAATTCTTCTTAAATACACATGATGGTTTAGTCTGCCTAGTGCATAACAAACCAAATTGTAGATGTGTACACAGTTTACCCTGTGAGTGTGTGCCTGACTTTTTTTTACCATCAGTTTTAACCCATTTGAAATGGATGTTATTACATTTAGTCGTGTATGTATCAAACCCTATCGACTGCATGGATTATTCAAGGCAGAAGAATACCACTGTTTGTTTGTGCTTCATCATACCATCACTGTCTATTGATCTGCTTATAACATCAAATTATTGATGCAAAAAACTGTCCTCGTTATGTAAGGATTCCATCCTTAGTCCTAATGTAACACACTTGAAATGGTTAGCTTTAGATGGCCTTTAAATGATAATCAAACCTACAAGATTTTAAATCATTTACCCAGGCATTTCAGTTGAGGAAAGAGTAGTGCAATATATTTTTCTATTGAATATCAATGTTCTTGCATTTAGCTGATGTGTGCAGCCCAGCCGCTGAGAGGGGTTTGGTCTATTTCAGTCTAAAGCTAAAGTTAATGAGAAAATGTGAAGATGTGTGTTCTTGAGTGAATGAGACCGGTGATGAGTGCACATCTGTAGACAATTACAGATGTCCTAGTCCTGGGTGCTTTACAACATTTGAAAAGCCGTCTTGTATCATGAAGTAGACTTAATACTTGTGCAAGGTGCTTCTTTTAAAAAAATGTATGTTTTAAAATGCAGCTTATTTTATACCGCATTGTACTTCCAAGACTATCACGTTGTTTTCCCCTTGTCACTGTGTTTTTTTTTTTTTACAACATGTCATTGTTTTAAGATGTTTATTTTTCTCTGTGGGCATGTTAGGCTTTCTTTTCCCCATCATGTGATAGTATGTCCCCCTTGTTTTGTTAAAGAGGGTAGATATCTTTTATGTGTTTAACAGAGGTTGAACCACATGAAAAAATGTCTCATGAGGATATCTGTATGGAGGGAGTTTCTAAAATACTCAGGCCTCAGGATGGGAAAAATTACTTGTGTATAGTCTCAACTAATGAATAAGTTGTCTCGGGCAAATAATAAAATAAATTAATGAAAAAGTAAATTCATCAGCATGTTTCCACCTAAGTATCGGTTTGTGCCTCTCAGTATTACGGTTTCATCTAAGTCACGGAGCTAAGTATCTGTTTTTCTGAAAAATGAATACCCAAGTTGTGAAAACAAAACCTCCTGCTCTTCTGAATGTATATCCAGAATCCTTAAAGCTGTCATAATCATTATCGTTATATTAACAATTGATCACATGACTACTTTTATGTGAAGGGGGTCCCTCACAGATAAACCCACAGATAATTATCACTTGACTCAGCTTCTTTCAGCTCATTGTGTTGGTTTTCTATTCACTCTCACCACTCTCATAATGTCATTTCAGCAAAAAAAAAAAAAAAAAAGTATGAAAACTGATTGTGTCCATTACTAAACAGTATACAAAGTTAGCAACTAGTTGGTGAACTGAGTCAGAGCCAGATGTCTTCATTTTTCATCCAGTCAAGACCAAAAACAGGTAAAAGGAGATCATATATTGAACTTTCATTCATCAGGTGACCAGACACACAACTCCTAAATGCTCCTGAATGAAAATGTTTGCCATCTATTAACTTAAAAGGAGACAACCTGCCCCAAAGAGGCCAAAAATCTGCTATTATAGGTTAAAATTTAAAGGTGCAGTATGTACAATTTAGTGGCATCTAGGGGAACGGACTTGGCCATGTTTCTACAGTACTACTGGCTCTAAAGAGGGCCTTGAGTGTTTTTCGTAAGTTTCCCAGCCTACACATTTCGAAAGGGATGCTGAGGGGAGGGGTATTCAGTTTGTTGCAATCGCTAGATGCCACTAAATTCTACACATTGGACCTTTAAACCTATTTCTCATCTGGGTGGGAAAAAAATCCATCCATGTTGTAACTGTATTCCTACACAGGGAAAGGGAAATGTGTGTTTTTTATGACAAAAGAAAAATGAAAACCACATCACTTTGTATGAAAATATTAAATAATAACCTGAATTGTAACATATAGACGTATAAACATATTTTTTGCACATTGTATGAATTAAGCACAAAGGTGTCATTTATATAGAATATATAGATATAGAAATATATAGAATTTATTTGTCTTTTTTCAAAGAATTAGTGTACGAGATTTAATGGCATCTAAGCTGAATACCCCTCACCATCCCATTCCATCCCATTCGCGGAACGAAAAACATGAAAGGCCCTCTCTAGAGCCAGTGTTTGGTTTGTCTGTTCTGGGCTACCGTAGAAACATGGCGGTGCAACATGGCAGCCTCCCTGGAAAAGGACCTGCTCCTTAGGTCAATATAAAGGGCTCATTCTAAGCTAACAAAAACACAACAATTATTATTTTCAGGTGATTATACACTAATTAAAACAACTTATGAATATTATATTCCATTTCTGCCAATGGATCCCACTGAATCCTACAAATAGGTTCTTTAATTGTATGTGGACTGAGCATTTTTTCATTCAGATAAATAGAGGAGTCTGAGGATTAGTAAGTGTTGTTAAAATACCCTCTGGGTTTTTACAGTCTCAACGCATATTTGTTTTTTTTTTCGGGAAAATATGACTTTAATATGATGTTAAAACACGAGAGGCACAAACTGAGGTTATAGTTTCCACCTGAGGGGAGGGTGGCAGGTGAGATGGCTCTGGAGGAATGCCGTTTCTCCTCCCAGCTGTAAAAAAACACAACAGCAGAGGGAGCAGAGAGTCCGCTTTATCCCACCGTCCTGTCACGGCAATTACCATCAGCCCTGGTCATGTGACTGACAGACTCCTCTGGCGAGTTGTTCCCAGCTCCCACAGTCATGGCGGTGTCGGGGAGTCGGGAGGATGGAGTAAACACCCCCCCTACATCTTGATTCCTTTCATCTTCATGCCGGACTGTACCTGCTGTCATCCGAGATACCGCAAACATCCCGCAGGCTGTTGTGCTTCCAACGATGGCCGACCGCAGCGTTGATCTGTCGGCTCTGCCTAAAGAGGTCAGGGACCAGCTGGCGGAGTTGGATCTGGAGCTATCCGAAGGTAAGAGCTCCACACAGCGGGTTTAATAGTTGGACCTGCAGGGTTAAGAAATACAAACGGGTGATAAGTGCAGATCTTGAGTGTGTTGATGTGAAATCAGTCGTCCTGTGTCAGCTGAGAGTCAGTGCTGCAGCAGAGGATCTGGGCACGACTACAACAAATGATAAAAACACTCTGACCTCCTTTTCAGGCTGTTATTTCTCCATCAACTATCCTTGTTGCTGTTATTATACATAGATGTGTTTATTGCATGCACAAACTATCTGTTTATTTCATGAATCTAGCATGTTTTTATCTTTTTTTCCTCCATGTTGTTGTTTTGATGGACATTATCTGCTTGCATACATATCATACACTGCTTATCATCACAGCTATATGAGCATATACACTCCTGTCGAAGAAAATGGGTCAAGTTTGTCATCCCGGAGGCCTTGTGTGTGTGTGTGTGTGTGTGTGTGTGTGTTCAGACATCAGTGTACACTAAATGATGCTCTGGTCCCTCTAACAATCAGTCGCTTGCACAGCCTGAACCCTGAAACTGCAGCCGATACAGGAGGGTTATTTGTTTTATATGAGAGACTGTGGGAAAAGAGGAATATGGTGCTGGCTGTTATGCAAGTCTCCTCCTCAACACTGTGAATCACAGTGCAGCAGCTTGATTGGTGCTGTGCAGTTCTCAGGTGCCCGGGGGTGGATGAGTAATGTTATGTTTCAAATAGAGAGCCAAGAGTTGGGGTGGTGGGGGTGGGGGTGGGGGTTATGTGCCACTAATGATCTCTTTGGTGCAGGAGGGATTGTGGTCCGGTCCCTCTTGCACCACAGACACACATTTGCCAATACCTGGACCTGCTCTGCCCACGTAAGAAGTGTGAAAATATGTGACACAACACAGATATTGAATCGTCATCATACACACGTTCAGACATTATTATTCTAATACTAGTAGCAGGATCAGTGTCAAGAATGTTTTTCTTTCATTCATGAAAAGGCAGCAAATCTCACAGGACACGTGACGGCTGGCAGTCTTTCCACAAAAGCTTCTGCAGCTCTCATTGATTTTCCCCGTCACTTACTTTCCCCAAGTGACTGTAGTGTATTTAAACTACGTAAGATGTGAAAGCATTTTATTTACCAAATCAATACAACTATCTTGTCCTGCTTCTGTACACACCATTATTTTCATAATTGATTAAACTGGTGATTCCTTTCCCAGTTAATCAAATTATCATTTGGTCTACATAATGTCAGAAAATAGTGAAAATATTTAGCCTATACTAAAAAGATACATCATATTACGACAAAGAAAGTCCTCATAGTTGAGAAGCTGGAACTTTAGGGAATATTCTGCATTTTTGCTTGAAAAATGACTTTTTTGATAAATTTGTTACCAAAGTTTTTATTAGATAATTTATGTTCACTTCCGTCCTCCTTCTTCCCCCCATTCAAAAGCCCATAACCCTCCTCCTCCCCATCAGTAATATGTGTCAATATTACTACTTATTGTAGTATATTATAGCATACTTATTGTTTGAAGGTATCAGGTTGCCTTCACAGTATGTTCCTATTTTATAAAATCCACAGAGTGTCACAGAGTGGCGCTTTGACCTGAACTACTGTAGAGTTGAGTGTGTGTCACGGTTAATAATAGACACCAATTAACAGTGTGATAATGAGGGTGGATAATGGAAGAGGGATGTTCGCTCTGTTCAACTCACTTAACCATGGTGAGAGACAGTGGGTGATGGGAAATCACTGTGTAATCAAGTGTATTATATGTATTGGGATACAGTAACGACGCATATGTACATTGTATTGTATTTATTGGGACCATGTGCAGTGTTAAACATAAATGTTACCATTTGATGTACTGCACCAGAGTTAGCTTATAGCTAATTTTCAACCCCAGTGTTTAACTCACAACACTTTTCTTGTGTGTTTGTAAGTCAAGTAAAATAACAGTTTTATTATTATTTGATTATTTAATGGTTTCAGTCAGCGTTGCTCAACTTTGCGCATATGTCTTAATTTTTGAGACATATACGACTTGATGGGACATAAATGTAAAATAAATGAAATAAGAACACCAATATTCTAAATACATCAAGGCAAGTCAGAATTAATTAAACAATCAAATGTCAATTACATAACTGGAACAAAAATCAATTTTAACTTTATTAAATTCACTGATGAGAGCACAAAGGGTACTTACTGGATATTATGACTGTAACTTACAAGTATTTCCATTATTAATTCAACTGTTGATCATTTCTATGATTAATCAACGAATTATTTTATCCAAAAGTGAGATAAAATAGTAAAAAGGCCGATGTCATGTCTTTTTTTTGCTTTATTTGTCCAACTAACAACCAAAACGCAAAGATTTAATTTACAAGATATAAAACAGAGAAAAAATCCTCACATTTTGATAAGTTTGAAATCGTGACTGTTTACTTAACTTAGTTAATCAAATGATTAATCAATTATTAAAATTGTTGACAATTCATTTTCTGTTGGCTGACTAATCAATCATCTAATAATTTTAACACTCCTGGTTATATTATAAGTAACAATAAATGAGAATCCTGTTGTCAAATTCAGATCTAAAGTGATGCCCTTCATATATCTATCAGGTCTCCAGTTAATAAAGTCAACTTGAGTCAAAATTGAGTTGAAGTCATGTGACTTTTTACAGTCTTCAGTGTTTCTGCTGTGTAACAGCTCGGAAACAGCTGCTGCCGCTCTGGTCGGATGGTCTGACCGGAGCAGCCGGAGCTGGTCTGTTGACAGAACCATCAGAAATCTCCGAGTACAGTTGGACTCACTGGTGACGGTTTCAGTCTTCTCAGGCTCAAGTGTGAGTGAGTGGTAAGGTGACACCCCCAGAGCGGCTGTCCCTCTGCCAGGGACGAACAGACTCGGCCTCAGAGGAACGACGGCTGTGTCATTGTTTGTAACTTTAGCTCAGAATGGACTCGGTGCTGTCCAGATGCCCGGCTCCCGTGTTCACATCGTGTGGCACGTTGAAGTGTGTTCACCGTCTGCTCAACCGCCTGCACAGGGCTGACGGGACGCGGCGAGCAGCAGCTGGCGGCCCAATGAGTCTGAAACTTTCTCATGGATATCTTTTACATGGCAACAATCACCCCATTGTTGTCCCCATAGATGGGACTCCCCTAGCAACAAACAGAGGAAAATATGCATCAGCAGTTTTTTTCACAGCAATAGTTGTGGGCTGCAGTGTGTGTGTGTGTGTGTGTGTATGTGTGCAAGTGTGTGTGTGCCTGTGAGAGACAGAAAGAGAGCAACTCCACCTACTTTAACCTCTGTGACTGTAAGGATACAAAGAAAGCCATTCAGGGGATCAAAGACTTGGTGATTGAGCCGGACTGGAATTTAGAGCACTGGACCACAACTGTTTAAGCTGCTCAGTTTGAGAGTGTGTGGGCATCGTAGTGTCTGCAGCTCCCCTATTTGTTTATAAGAGAGAGTGTGAAAATGACCAGAGATGATTTGCTTTGTACAGGTGCATGAGGACAGGCAGCACGTAGCAACTATCAGAAATGTTAAATTAGAAGTATCAAAGATGGTCAAGTAGCAAAAGTTGACATCAAATGCTTGGTCAGATTTGTTGTAGTCTTGTCTAGTCATTCTGTGATCAGATATTTACTGATTTAGATTATAATTTTAGTTCTTATATAGCATGTTGTTGAGAGAACATTTAAAGGTGCAGTGTGTAGAATTTAGTGGCATCTAGCAGAACAGACTCGGCAGAAATGGAATATAATATTCATCAGTATGTTTTTAGCGTGTTAGCATGCTAACATTTTGCTTATTAGCACTAAACACAAAGCACAGCTGAGGCTGATGGGAATGTGATATGTTTTGCAGGTATTTGGTCATAAACCAAAGTGTTATTACAAGTTTAAATTTTGACCTGATTGTGGCACTGGATAAAAAGTCAGAAAATCACCAAAGATATTACAGTTTAACCTGAGGGGGACATATATGTCTGTACCAAATTTCATAGCAATCCTTAGACATTTCATCCAGAACCGCAAATGTGAATCTTATGGTCTCATTAGAGGAAGAGTCGGGATCACCAGTAGGGCTGCAACTAACAATTATTTTTAGTATCGATTAACCATTTGATCTATAAGGTTTCTAAAAATGGGGAAAAATGTTAATCGCTGTTTAACAAACCCAAGGTGCAACTTCAATGTTTGTGTGTTTTTTTTGTCTCAGTCGTATTATATTCATTTGAGAGTCATATGTTTGACTAAAAACGATAGATTATGAAAAACACTGATGATCAAAATAGTTGGCTGTCTGTCGATCGACTAATTGATTAATCGACTAATTGTCGTAGCTCTAGTCATTTGGAAAGTTGGAGGAATAAAATTCTCAAGACCATGTACAAAATTTCATGGCAACAGTTGTTGAGACACTTCAGTTTGGCCTGATCTCTAGAGCTACACTGCTAGCGTGACTAAAAACATATTGTTTTGATATTGGTGCTAGTATCAATACATTTCAAATGATACCCAGCACTACTTATGGCCTTCAGTATAATGTGTACCATCTGCTCTGCCTCATTGTATACATGTTTGTGGCTGTAAATGCGTCACATGTCCAGTAAGCAGTTCCACACAGATCGTACAGTTACATGTTTTCTGTATTTCGTAATTTGACCGCTGCCTATTTTTTCTCTGTAACGCGTCTGACTGATAAATAGATGTGTGGATTTTCTAGTGACACTCGTCCGTCCTGCTGCCTGTCTGCAATGCCGCGGAGGGCAGGCAGGTTTTCATCTCGGCAGCCTGTTCCATACTGAGAGAGAAAGGGAGAGAAATGAGAGATTACGGTCCTGCCTGCGTCTCTCAATCTAGGTCACAGAGCATCAGGGGGCAACACGCCTGGCTCATTTAGTCTGTGAGTCACACTGGGCCAGGACTGCTGCTGGGGATCTCTCTCTCTCTCTCTCTCTCTCTCTCTCTCCCACCCATCCCAACAACATCACTGCCTTGCCTCTATCTGTCCCTCTATCAGTTTTCCTGTCTGTCTGTGCTGCCATATTATTGTAGTTTTAGCAACATAAAAACCACAGAATTATTTTACACTTTAATCATTCTCAACAAATCCCACCAAAATACCAAAACCAAAAATGCATTAGTCTGTGTCTCAGTACTTTCTGACTTCCCTAGCCTGCTTGTAGTGCTTAGCCACAAGCCCATTCTTTCCTAAGATCTAAATCTCTAAAAATGGGTCACAAATAAATAGTTACAATTTTTGAAAAAGCTCCTTCATTTCTTGAAACAGCTGGGCACTGCAGTGTTTAGCAAACATTACTCAAACAGAAGTAAATAGTGCATTTGTTGGGGACTATTTACTGCTGCGGAATAATACGCATTGAGTTTTCATTGCACCAGAATGATATGTGTCTATTTTAACTTTAACTACAATGCCCATGTTTATTTCAGTGGAGGAACATGTCACCCAGTGCAACAGTGTGGCTCATTCGTTGCTGCTTTGGGTTTTTTCATGAGATTTCTTGACAGTCCAAAAAAATGAAGTATATCTTTAGTCTTCCTTAAAATCCTTAAAGGCTGGTGGGTTGAAAAACACTGACTGTACGCATTTGCATATGTGTCACTGTGCTTATGTCGTGTATTTATTTGTGCGTGTGTGTGCGCATGCCATTGACAGGGACAGGAAGGAAGCTGATTTAGCCTATCTATTTAAAAGCTCATTAACTGCTGCAGAGGAGCTGTCCTGTGATCTCCAGCCAGCGCTAGAGGCCACGGACTTGCTTTTACACCACGGAAAGAGGGACTCTTCTGCCACCCATGTCACAAGAAACGCAACAGCGGGGTTTATGTTTTTGGAGATGAATCATGAGTATTATATAACACCTTATGTGTCTAATGTCACCGAGCATACACACCCACACACACACATAAACACTGCACACACACACACACACGCACGCACTGCCAAGAATGCACTGAAGCTTTGTGTACAAAAAAGACTGAATAATTTAGATGAGACATGAGCGCACACCTCCACACAGACACACACTGTCAGCTGGGTAGCTGAACCATCTCACTTTCAAGTTCACAGTGAATCAGCCTCTTCTGGCTGTAATTTGTGCTTCACTAAATCCTCTGATAATTAAAATTAACCTTCCTCTGATCTGTTTATTTTCTCGCTACCGCAGTTTGTAACTAAAAGTAACTAAGAAACGTCAGCGAGGGCGACAGTGTGTGATGGAGGGAGAGGAGTAAGTAGTGGTCAGGTCATTGTGCCGTTCACTGAATTATTCAAAAGTGCCAAGTAGAAGTAGCTGCAGTCCGACTGGCTGCAGCACGTGCTTCAGACTCTCCACACCAGTGAGTCCACTGCCATTTAATCCATGTTTCTTTCTAGCTCACACGTTACTTTCTCCTTTTTATGTCAAACTGACCAAACTCACTTGTGCTGTTATGTCAGTCTGTAGATGTTCAAATGAACTAGAGCTGCATCTAATGGTTATTTTCATCAGTGGGGTAATATTTTGATAAATTGTATAATCTGTGAAATGTGAAAAAATAGTGGAAAACGGCTGCCACAAGTAGGGCTGAAACAATTAGTCAACATTAGTGGGTTGACAGAAAATTATTAAAATTATTAATCATTTAAATCCCTCATCAAGTAAAAATGTCAAACATTCTCTGGTTCCAGCTTTTCTGATGTGGAGATTTTCTGCTTTTGTTCTGTTTGGACAAAATTATACATTTATACAAGATGTCACCTTGGGCTCTGGGGACACAATTAATTGATTACCGAAAAAGTAATCTGCAGATAGTCGTTATTTGCAGCCCGAATCACAAATTCCTGCAGCCCAAGGTAATATCTGCATACTGCTTGTTTTATCTGACCATCAGTCCAAAACCCAAAGATATTCAACAACATGATGATATAAAACAAAGATAATTAGAGCATCTTCACATTGGAGAAGCTGAAACCAGTGAAGGCTTAGAATTTATAGTTTGATCAATTACTTTTTGTGGGTTCATTTTCTGAAAATTGACTCATCAAGTTCAGCACTATAATGAACAAACGATTACCAGCGTGCTACTGTACATGTGCGTCATCTCGCTGTTCGTTTCACAGTTGCCTCCTAATGTGTTTTATGTGTCAGCAGCCGCCCTCACTGAACGGTGCTGGTCTGTATCATCACCATGGTTTTACATCTCATGTTCCCTCATGCAGCACCACATGGGCAGGGTTGCTATGGACACAGCCCATGTGGTGCCCCCACGCCCTGCCCCCAAACCCCACGCCCCCCACCCCCCTGCTAACACACTCACTTTTTGAGTTTTCCATAAACCCTTCCTGGATTAGAATACAGTATGTCGGAGCGGCACTTACAGAAACACAATCGAAGCTCTGCTAAGCTGTTAAAACCATTACGGAGGAAACATGAGGTTTCAGCCACCCAGTCATAACTTGTCAGCGAGGTCTGTGCTATTCCCAAGACCGCTGCAAATGTGGTAGAGAAATGTTGCTGCCTTTTTTTTTTTTTTTTGGCTAAATATGGAGGATACAACCTGTATATCCTCTGCAGCCTTCAGTATCCCATAATCCACAGTGCTGGTCAATGAATTCAAGAGATTTTCATCCGCTCGTAAAGTCAGGAAATATCACATGTATATTTTGTTGAGGAGCCGCTCTTGATGCTAAAACCAGACATAAACTTCTTGTGGGAAAAAAGTAGATGTTTTGTGCATATATTAACTTTATATTATATTTATTTATTTATTTATTTATTTTTACCAAAAATCGGTCCAATAATTTTACCTTCTCAATAAAGGAGGAGGTGCAGGTTCAGCGGTGCCTTCAGACCCTCTTGATGGAAACACCTTCATGACACATGACCTTTGAGGGAGCCAGTCTTTGAATTTGAACACAACTATTGAGTCTTTCTAGACCTTAATTACATTTGTGGAGCCACTTATAAAGAAAACAAGACGTACATTGTGACCTTTCCACTTCTTCAGTGCTGTGGAAAAACATGAGTGAGACGGATTTTAGGAAAATATATAAGAAAACTGTGGACTTGGTCTATATGTCTCATACAACATACTGTGGTATTTTAATTTTGTCATCAGTCAGAGTATTTCATAATTTGTTGCCAGTATTTCTGTCGGCTTTGCTTGTTAAATTCAATTGAATTCTCAGGACAAGGCAACATTACTAGACACATGCAGTCAGATGATCAGATGTCCCAAACTTAATCCAGTTTTTTAATTATCTGAAGTGAAATGATTTACCGGACCTGGAAGAAGGTGCAGAATTGATAAAGATAACATGGACTTTTTCTATTATTCTATTATTATTTTGTTATTTGATTGGAATTGTTTTAGTGGAGCAATTTCATTTATTGTTGAATTTACTGCATTCCTATTGGACCTTTTGTTGGATTATAAACCAGTTGTTGTATTTGGATAAACTCTTCATGCCGTTTCCCCACCAATGGCTCATCTCACAGGAAAAGGAATCTCTCTTTAAATTTCCTCTCTTTATGTTTTTTCCATTCCTTGTGTTCAAGGAGTTTTTCAAAGAGTTTTCCCTTTCTTTCCTGTAGTGCTTGGGCTGGGTCAGGAATTGTTGCAGTTGTAGGCTTGTAAAACTACTGAGATACTGTATGTGGAAACAGGCTGTACAAATAAACTTGACAGGACTTGACTTGACTGCAGCATCTGCTCACTAGATCAGCTTTAGTGACAGTGACAAACAGTACAAGTGCCGTAGATTTTACAGGCAGCATTTTACACCTTTTCCCCGAAGTAGAACTGTCACTGGGTATATTTTTGTTGATAGAAATGACAAAATAAAAAAAATAAAAAACTCCTCCACGTAATGTTCCAATTTAAATCTTCCCTACAGAGACATCTGTGTCACAAATGTCATGGCTTACTCTCAGTGTGTCATACTAGTGTGTAAATCTCACAGGAGAATACGCTGTTGTTGGAGTTATGTTGCACATGTAACAGCTTTGAAACTAAGTGCTGAAGTGTGTGAAGTGTAGGTTGTCAGGTGTGTCCACCACGCCTTCTTTCTCTCTGTCTGCTGAGCAGCGAGAGAGAGAGAGAGGAAAAAGTCAACAATAGGAAGTAGAAGTAGGGAGCCACCGCCTGAGTCATGACTTATTTTCCGTTAACTCGCTGTACTTCTTTTCTGTTCGGCTTTTTAACCCCTGTTATTACTTTTACTGGCCCCCAAGGGCCTGCGAGTGTGTGTGTGTGTGTGTGATTGTGTGTGTGTGTGATTGTGTGTGTGGTGTCGTCACTCCTCGTCTGACTTGAGTTTCAGTGTGTGGAATGAAACATGATTCACTCTGTTACCTGAGTTGGCCACACCCTGCTCGCTACTCCAGAGAGAGAGAATCATTTGAGACCTGCAGAGAGTGTGTGTGTGTGTGTGTGTGTGTGTGTGTGTGTGTGTGTGTGTGTGTGTGTGTGTGTGTGTGTGTGTGTGTGTGTGTGTGTGTGTCATAGGGCTTTAGGCCTTATAGAGTACACCTTTCCTTCACCAATGCCTGTAATACCAGTTTTATTGTCTGACTCAATATACTTTATGTACATGAATAGCTTCCCACCAAGAGCTGTAATGTGTGGTCAAAGAATAATGTGTAATTTAATAGCGTATGATAAAGACTCGCTTCCTTTTTGATGGGTTATTGCCTCTTAAACCCCACAGACTCATGGATCAGTCATTAAGAAATCATGAGATAGTTTCTAAAGATATCACATACGTCAAGATACCGTCAGACAATGTGGAATAAAATTATTTTTCAATCTTAAAGCTACTTAAAGGGAAATTATCGGGTTAACATGGATGTTAAGAGGTTAATAAAAGTTCAACAAAGTTTGAATGTGGGCTACATTTAAGTAGCACTGTTGCTCAAAATTTCAGTCACACATCATGTTCTTGTTGAGATATTTGTGCTCCTGTATCAACATGCACTCTGAACTCCTTGAATGAGATTCTTGGTCGCTCGCAAACAGAAAGCATGTATACACATGCATACACACACACTTGTCATTCCACATATGTAGCTGTTGCCACGATTAGACATGTGTGCCTTAAATTACGAATATTATGCTGTTTCAGTGCTGATGTTGACCAACACTTTCTGTGATTTTCTTTGTCCCTAAATGTAATTATGAAACCACTTTTCACATTGACTCAATATACAACACAATGAACTGTATTGCAAGTACACTTTGTTATATACGGTGGAGGACAGTCTCTTATTTCCCTAACAAAAAATAGGTAGCTGGATCTGGTTTGCCAGATCTGCAGGAAAACCCTGTCCGAGGAATAAAGATTGAGTACTGGAGAGCATGACATCATCTTCCCCAACAGGAAACATGTATGTGTGTGAAAGAGAAACATGAATGAGATGCTTTGTAGTTAACCCATACAGCATTATGTCATCTTAGTTTGATGATAAATCATGTCAAACTGTTGGTAATTTTTTTTTGTGTGTCCTGTTTTCTGTGGTCAGGCTGGTGTGTGTGAGTGTGTGGGTGATCTTTTGGCCGAGAGAGTTGCATGGCCTGCTGGGAAGAGGAGGCCGCCGGGAGGTTTTAGTTGGATGTTTGTTCTAGATAAAAATGTGCCGGCTCTTTAGGAATCAGGAAGGTTTGTTTGGCAAATAAACAACGACCTCCCCACATTGCAAGTAATGCACTTGAACTCAAATCAAATGTAGAGAGATGGCACAGCACCAGACAAAAGGGGGGGGGGGGGGGGGGACCATATGTCATCCTTTATTCTGGACCTTAACATTTCAGTCTGTTGCACTGGTCCTATAACCAAAGTCTCCATTCATATTTGCTGCTTTTAGAGCGTAATGTTCTTACAGTAGGCTACATTACAACGTCTTCAAAAAATGTGTTTTCTGTGAGATAACAGCTGGAAATTCCTGTTGTATGTATTCTAACATGTGTTTGGATCATTTTCGGTGAGCAGGTGTCGACACGTATCTAAATTGTATTTTTTTTTTTTTTTTTTGGAAAGCAAATGAGTGTGATGCGATGAGCAAGAGGAAAAAGCAGGGAAAGAGAAT